>NW_019718631.1:1375369-1390033 GCF_002891405.2 Cryptotermes secundus | reverse complement strand
CATTGCTCTAGAGGGGCGGGCATTTAAATAAACTCCGCCCAGCTGCCCCTACCGGAAATTAAATGGCCCGTCCAATAAAGGTTAATACACACACACATATATATATATATATTTATTTATTTCTCAGAATGCCCTTAAGACATACATGTGTATAAAGTAACGTGTACCCACCTTACTGGCCGGAAAAATATTTTGTCACGAGGAAACTCCAGAGGAGAGATGCCAGTAGAGCCTGCAGACTCTAGGAACACATCTAGACAAGCCATAAGTTGAAGCAACTGGGCTGCTAAGAGGGTGTTACCCCAGCCCACTCCACCCACTAGTTCCATCCAGTAAACATTCAATTCACGTTCCATATCCTACATATACACAGAAAATTAATCCTATTATACTGTTCCTATAATATCCTATTTGCATATGTAGTTCATGTTCAGTATCGCTGTACTTGTACACAGTTAAGAAATGTATTCTACTTTTACGTGTTATTCACAGAAAATGTTTACTCTGGTGAACACAAGTCAGGTCCATCCACATTCCATTTGTACACAATCCCCTGGTAATCTGTCACTGCCAGTTTACTCTGGCATGCTAAAGTATGAGAAAATCCCAGTGGCCATGTAGTCTAAGGCAGGAACTGTTTTTGCCTGCTTGAACACTGGGGTTGTGGGTTCGAATCCCATTTGAGGCATGGATGTCTGTGTGTTTATTCTGTGTACAAGTATCAGCCTTGCGACAGGCTGATCCCCCGTCCAAGGAGTCCTACAGGCTGTGGATATGATTAACAATCTGAAAAAACAGCCAGGGTCCAAAGGGCTCTAGAGCCATAGAGAAAAAAAAAAGTTAAAATATGATAATTCTGCAAATGAGTATGATAGCAAAATATTCACAGCATTGCTGACTTAAGAATGAAGTGTGATAGAGCAGTTCTCTACTTCAGGATGAAGGAAGCTTCGATGTTACAACATCAAACACTACAATATATATGACTTCAGAAGTGCAGATGACCTAATGTAGAACTCACCCTGATTGCATCATTATTTCCAGCATCATGTTCACCATGCCAGTTTAACTGCAGACAGAACACTGTAGGTGTACGTGGATAGTCACATTTTACACCTATAAGTGCCACCAGTTTTGCTGCAAATAACACACAAACA
Source organism: Cryptotermes secundus (assembly GCF_002891405.2). Lineage (NCBI taxonomy): Eukaryota > Metazoa > Arthropoda > Insecta > Blattodea > Kalotermitidae > Cryptotermes > Cryptotermes secundus. Next base: position 1,388,876 of record NW_019718631.1, on the reverse strand, counting down.
CATAAGAGAAATTCAAGATTAAAACACCCACACGTTTTCTTTTCTCAAATCGAGCATGTGAAACACATCTGTTACACGAAAGATATGGTACAAGTAACGAAAGAATGAATCCATTTGAAAGATGTGGCTCTAGATGCGTGGATAATATTAAATCAGAAAGCATGGACTGGATTCAACTGGCTCAGAATAGGATCTGATTATGGCTATTCTGTAGGCAAGGCAACATTCTACATGATGATTTGAATTGGATGTGGCCTATGTTAAGATACTATCCCAACACCCTCTTGCAAGGACTGGGAATAACCAATCTCTAGGCCAAAATTCAAGTATCAGTCTTCCCGGATACAAAGAAGTTAGCCACTGCACCAATTTTGGCTTCAGGAACTGCATAACTACAAGTCATCTATATGAAAACAATGCCCTGCAAGAAAATATTCTAGTCTCTTTATAAAGCACATGAAGCAAAGAACACGTTATGTTTGGTGACAGCAATAACAAACTGGTTTATTTATTTTATTTTACTTCAGTGGGTAATTTCATGATGCTTTCAGTATTTGGACTAAACACAATCAAATGACAGGATGACCGATGAATGGTCATCCTCACACATGCCTAGTAAATAGTGCATGTACAGTTAGTACTGAATGTCCCCTTTGATATTCCTCTACAGTCCAGTCTTTAGATCACTGAGACATGTGGAACCTTTCATAAATTACAGTCTTTTGTGCAAAAATGTTTTTCATGAAAAGTGTCCAGGAGGTATAGGCAAGCAGCTATCCTCTCCCTAGATTACTGTTACCTTTATGTTTGGCATGTGAAAGCCTGTAACCAAATTTAACTCATTACTTACCACTGCCTCTAGTTAGCACAGCCTTGTAAAAGGAATCTCCACGGTTCACAGCCTGGGCCTGCACGAGTGCCTGTGTGTGTGCGGTATGGCAGAAATCATCCCATGATATTAGCTGCCATGAAAACAGGCTGGTACATATCTTGGCCGGGAAATTGCCGCGAAGAGCATGTGGTACTGAGACCAAGCCAGCCTCTGGGAAACAAAAAATAATAAAACACACTACATTATGTCCCGAGAATATCTTAATATATGGAAAGCTGGATTTTGGGTACAGTGCCCGAGGCACCTAATGTCATACAAAAATTTCTATATTAAAAAAAATTAGACTTTCAATTCTTACATCTTTCATTTCTCTCATGCGCATATGAGGTTGAAGGAATTATTATAATAAGATCTAAAAGTTTGTGACGATGGTATATTGCAACAAGTATTAGGTTTTTGGACATTATCCATTGTCCTGTCTATTGTCTAAAAACCATCCTGTTTCTTATTTAAAACATGTTTCAGAGACTGGATTCTATCCCTGGCCTCAGATAAAACCTACTCAGTTGGGTCCAATAGATAGAGCTAGCCCCTAATGTTTTGGGGTTCTATTACCAAAGAGTTGGTTACTCTTTAATTGTAATGATGATAAAGATGACTATGACAGTAACATGAATATTTTCTGCTAGAAAATGCTGTAACAGTTTAACAGGGCTTTCAAAGCACACAGAGAGAAAAAACTCTATGCACAGAATATTCATATGTACATGTCACAAGATTTCATCCGAGTCTCTCCGAATAAGAGTTTCGTGTCTTGTTCAAGGTTCAAGATAGTTACAATATCACTACAGGAGCCTTGGATATGCACCGGGCATGTGTTACTAGAGATAGCAACAAACATCAAAATGACATAAACAGGAAATCAGTAATACTCAGTGCTCAAAACTGAGCTGTTTCAGACAGGAACAATACTAACAACTACATACATAGCCTACTACTTAACAATGAACTAAAGTGGGGGCTCCCTTCAATTCTGAACAACTGAAGCTTACATTTATAGCTGGATTTAAGAAAATAAAGCTGGAGTTGAAGTATTAAATGAATTATGATGATACAGTTACAGTATATCTTACCAAGGGCTTGCACCTGCCTGCACAAAGCAATTCGAGCTTTCAGTCTTTGACGAATGGCCCGCATTACACTCTCTACACTCGCCTGACTCACAGATGTCTGTGGCTCTACAACAGAACTCTCCTGCAAAATGTTATCTTTCTTTAGCAGTTTTATATTCATATCTGTAACGAACTTATCATTACATTAAAATCACGGTAAGCCTACTGAAGTCACTGGTTCTTATTTTATTTCACAAAGCTCTCAAATGCATCATTAATTAATCATAAAATGTAAGGATGAATGTGAATTAACTGGGAAGGATATAGCATCAGTACTCTCTCAGCATTTCTCTGGATGGATTAATTAGAAACCCTACACATGAATAAAAAGCACAAGTAGAGACCACTACACACATGATTGATAACATCATATTAAATTCCACCCAATGTATTTATATTGTCGCGTGTTTGCTAGGACATGTGACAAGAAATTTTATGGGTTTTGGATTTGAATGAATATTTATTGGACAATCTCTTCTACACTTGCAAGTATAATCATTCATAACTTCACTATTACAATTACTTGCACTGTTGTTCTTGGTGAAGTCTTCTTGGTATCTGTCAGATGCAAGCTGCCACCTCACAAGTATATACATCCAAAATGCTGTTGCCGATAGGAAATTAAAAGGTATGAGGTCAAGGTAGCTTAAACGAGCAATGTTCATGCTAAATTTCCTTAAGTGAGTATGTGGAAAATTAAATAACACTGGAAAAAAAACACTGAATTTAAAAACTCAGTAAATTTCAGATATTCGAAAATATTATGAAATGGTAAAATCGGTAACCCTGAACATTAGTGTTAAATACAGAAAAAAAATTGAATGTAAGACTGTTAAATTTAGATTCAACTGTACCTTGTTGCTTTCTTGGGCATTTCCCATTATTTCAATTGCTCTGGCACCCATGAAATCAAGCCCAGCAACACGTTGGGCCCAGATATATGGTATTCCCAATTCTGGAATGTAGCTGGCAAAATCCTCCAGACCAACAGACTGAAGCTGATAATGATTTGCTACATTGGGACTATCCAAGCCAAGATCATGTGGAAATAATGCTGTCAATATGTTATGGGGAGCAATCAGGTCCCTACAACACATACAAATACACAGCATCTATATAAAAGCTTGACTTGCAATTGTTCATCTTTCCAAAATCAGACCTAAGCAAATACAACACAAAATTATGAAATACTTCTCAGTACTCTTACAGTATACCTAGAAACACTAAGACTTCTTTACATCATACAGTTACTGCAAAGTAACTACACACTGCACTACATTATAACATAGGTGCATGTGCACGACCCAGCTGGATAAGCGTTGAATTTCTTCAATAATATTGCAATTACCTGTGAGTTAAAATATGGCCACCAACCCCACAGGACTAGGAATATAAAATCCCCTATTCCTGGACAACAAATTGTCACAGAATTAAAATCTGGCCGCCAATCCCATAATACTGGAAAAATTTAAAATCCACTGCTCCCAGACAATAAAGATTAATAATTTATTTTGAACAAATTAACAGCACCTGAAGTAATATTTGGATAAATTGAAATAGTACCACAATTTTGTTCCCAACAACTGCATTTGATTTACTTTAACATGGTAACACTTTCCACATACATAATTTTTTTGGAAAATGGATTGGCCATGGAAGCCAAAAATAATGGCCACACTAGCTTTTGAGATCTGACACGTATATACTTGTTTTTTATGGGTGCTGTTAATTATTATGTTTTTTGTCTCCTCCTTATCAAATGAGCATGACGACCTGAAACATGACATGTGAAGCAGAAATGATGAGGACTACAAAAAGTTTAAACAAGCTCCAATATCATTTAGATATTGTTAGAACCCCTAATGATGCTCATATTGGCCATCCATAAACAGAAAATCTCCAAGATATTGTTTCAACTGATACTGTGGCTTCTGTAAGCCCAACAGTTCAATCAAAACAATTTCTTTAATTACGAGGGAGTCAATAAACAGGCCACAATTGGATATAAAAAGTAAAACATGTGATACTTGAACCTATGAGGGGCGTTCAAGTTCTAAGGTCTCCGATTTTTTTTCTCAGGACTGGGAGCAGATAGACACATGCGGTTTAGTTTAAAATACGTGTGCACTCTTTGTGAATGCGTGACAGAGATGGCAGCACTCTACGGCACACAGAACTCTAGTGGTAGCGGCGAGAGTGAGGAGTGTTTTTGATACTTAAAATGGCAACGTTTTCGTTACAAGAACAGTGAGTAATCATTCGTTTTCTCCACTTGTGTGGTGCGACACCCATTGAAATTCATCGCCAGTTGAGTGAGACGTGTGGTGATGGCGTCATGAATGTGAAAAATGTGCGTTCATGGGCACGACAGTTCAAAGAAGGCCGAACGTCGTGTGACAATGAACCAAAATAATCTCGGCCTCGCACCGGCCGGTCTGACAACATGGTCGAGCGAGTTGAGAAAGTTGTTTTGGAGGATCGCCGATTGAGTGTGGAAAACACTGCCTCCAAAGTTGGCATTTCCGTGGGATCTGTGCACAAAATCCTGCATGAAGACCTGTGAATGCGGAAAGTGTCCTCCAGGTGGGTGCCACGAATTCTGGCGGATGACCACAAGGCTGCACGCATGGCAATTTGCCAGGCGATGTTGACACGTGATGAAGGCATGAATGGGACTTTCTTTTCATCATGTGACAATGGATGAGACATGGATGCCGTTTTTCAATCTGCTATTGCATCAGCAATTTTCCAGTGGTCAAAACAGAATCCTACAGAAGCGTTCGCAGCGGCCATGGAATCATGGTGTCGACGTTGTGAAAAATGTGTACGGCTACAGGGAGATTACGTTGAAAAGTGACAGAAGTTTCAAATTTTTTGTATGATTATTGTGTGAGAAAAAAAAATCGGAGACCTTAGAACTTGAATGCACAACGTAAAAAAAAATTAATTTTTTAATGTATCTTCCACCAACAATACACTTGTTCCATCACTTTACCAGTGTGTTGAAACCTGCAGCATATAAGTCTTTTGACTGTTGTCTTAGCTACTTCTGCATCTGGTTGGGTATCATTTGCGACTTTCAAAAGTCCTTGAGAAAATTTCTTGACCCAGTTGTGAACTGCTTTACATGACAAAAACTTCCCACCATAAATAAGAAAAATTTCTTTGTCGATATCCTTTATACTGAGTCCTTTTCCCCACAAAAAACTTGTAACAGAATGGTCCTCTTCTGTAGTACACTCCTCAATTTGACTACTGAAACTGGCCCCTGAGCATGCTACCTAGACTATCATGAAGGTGGACTGCGCTGCTACCCAGTGATACACATAAAAAACCTGTTATGTCTATTACAGCTGTTTTACTTCCATTTGTGACTTATTTACTAATTCTCCCTCGTACTTTGTATTTCTTGACATCAAAATAATAACAGCTCCCTTTAGAGAGGGGGAGGGGAAGAATAAAATAAAAAGACACAGAAAAAGTAACCATAGAGAGAGGGCTGGAGCGATGGAGAGGCTGACTGCACTATATACTACTATGAGTTGCTATATAAAGTGTAAGTTCCAGCCAAGATCATCTACTATTTATCCCAAATGTAAATCCTATATAGCAAAAACTTACCCAGCTGAAATTCCATGAACAGCCTGTACAAGGGTAATCCGAGTCTTGACAGTTACAACATGAAGATGAACCAGGTAGTGGAAACTCAGCAACAAGCTGTTCCCATCTGCAACAGCATATCCTTCAATACTACTTGAACTGCGCATTGGCCTGTATGCAATACAGATGAATTTTCCACAGATTGTTAAGAAATAAATATAAAATCCAAAAGCAGGATTTTAAACAAGAGCTGTAGGAAAGCTGGTGAATGAGAGAACACTGTAGCCTGGCCATATATTACACACTGACGGCCAACAATATTTCTTTAAGAGTATAGAAAATAATGTGATAAATAAATGCCCATTGGGGAAACCAATGATTAGGATACAGCAAGACAAACTATATAAAGGTCAGGCAGATATGAGAGAACAAGGAACAACAGGGAGAACTTTTCACATAAGAACCTCCAAGCTAGAAAAGTTAACAGACTGTGAAGGTAAGTGTTCCATCTACAGTCTCAGGCAGATGGCAAAATTTAGAAAATATATAAAATTTGGACACAAGGGTGAAGTTATACTTGTGTTTAAGCTTGCCATGACATAGCCAATCATTCCCTCCTACTGCCTTATTTATATATATATATATATATATATAATTTTTCCATTTATATATAATTACATGATGCTAATGCATTTATTACAATTACGCACAAATTAAGCGAGTCTGATGCAATCTTATGCAACCAACTGATGAGGTAGACGCCACACAAGAGTTCTGTGATATGGCGCAACGTTAGCGAAGTTTAAGAAGTTCAAGAATTTTCGTCTCAATGATGCTATGTAAGGAGAGAATATTCTGGAAGGAATGAATACTGTAATGTATATCATGGGTTGATTCAGCATTGCATTACATACAATGTACCTCTCTGAAGTGCAAAAAGTCTTTCCCTAACCTCCGGACTGACTGGACACAATATGTGTATCTCTTCCTAATAGTAGGCAAAGGAACATTCAGTTACATAATAACAATCAGCCTAAATAAGTACTAAGAGTGTCTACAATTTTTAACACAGTGTGTAGTCTCTATGGTCTATTGGTCAAGAGTTCCTGGCTACAGATCTAGAGGTCTGGGTTCGATTCCCGGCGCTACCAGATTTTCTGAGAACTAGTGGGTCTGAAACTTAGCCTCATGAGAATAATTGAGGAGCTATTGCAAGGAAATCGCGGCTCCGGTCTAGAAAACTGAAATTAACGGCAATGGGGATTCGTTGCGCTGACCACGCAACACCCTCTATCCACTAAAGTTGGCACTAACTTTGCCGACAAGCAGCAGTTGCTCAGTCAGTATAGTTCACTTGCGGACTCAAGCAACAGATGGCTCTACAATTGATGGATATTTTTATGACAACCAGGATCTGCCTTCATGAAGTAAACATATTTCTATGCCACAAACCCTGAAGACAAACATAAGCAGTCAGAGATAAAAGTATCTTTGCAGAGGGCAGACATTCACTTGCTTGTATTTAAAATGTTAATTAAGCATAGTAGTTTCACAATACAGTGATCAGAATACAGATCAGTCAGTAACAGTAACAAATTATATTTTAATGTGAAATCCATAAATCAGATTTTGTTTTATAAAATTTAAAGTTTTTCACTACTACTGACCTTGAAGTTTGATGGTGATGTCCACTGTCAGAGGATGTCGTAAGAGAAGTCTCTTCTTGCGCTCCTCAAGACGGTCAGTACGTGAAAGCTTGCGATGGTGTCGCTTCTGTCGGTCCCCACAATCCTAACACATGCAAGAGTACACTCATTACAGCGTATGCTGTTGGCTGCCTTTGTACACTTTCTCATACTCTTCATAACCACCGTGAGATCATTGAATCCTCAATGCGTGATAAATGATACGTATTTTAAATGACGTTACATACTGCATTTACTGAGTCAGTTTCTTTCATTGTGATCTTGAAGTCAATAACCTTTATTCCACTTCATCAATCAATGTCATCTCTTCATCATCCCTGTCTTCTTTTTCAGCTTTAGTGTCTTCAGGTTTTCCATCTTCCTTCTTACATTTAATGTCTTCACCAGTCCCAACTACATCACCCTTACTATAATGTGGTTAATATGTTATCGCTCTGAGGAGAATTACCACTTCTGGTTCATAGTGTAATAGTACAGGGCATTTAATCAAGGAGGAAACTTCACCACATCACTGACGCGACCCAATATTCCTCACAGATTGCTGCTGTAACTGTAACGGCGCGCGTTTATCAGTGCTAATGACTCATTCTGCTATCAACAGTTACAGCAGCAATCTGTGAGGAATGTTGGGCTGGGTCAGCAGTTTTGCGAAGTTTCCTCCTTAAATGAACACACTGTACTTCAGACAAACCCATCTTAGCTAGCATTTCTTGAACCTGGAATATATCTGTCCCCTTTGCCACTTCTGAAAGTAACTTGGAAAGCTCACCATATCCCACAGGTCCTGACATGACAGCACATATTAGTATCTGCCTCTCTTGCATGCTACGCCGACATCACTATATCGTATAAATATCAGCATATATCAACTTGCGAAATGCTAAAAACGTTTAACAGTGTCAATATAGATTTCATGCCTAAATTCAAGACAACCCTTCGTTTTGTAACCCTTAAAGTAGGGAAAAATCTTCTGTTCCACTCAGACTGCAACAATTATAAGATGGAAGGGAAAACACATTAAGATGGGTATTTGAAAATATCTGTAATGTGGATGTGTGATCACCTAATTGAGATGTACAAGGGCGGTTAAAGAACAAGAACGAGAAAAAAATTGTTCATTTTAGATGAGACAAATGGCAACAGAGCCCAAAAAGTGTGCTGGAAGACTTTGCTCACAATACTCATTATTGACGCTGGTCACCAGAATAGTGCATGAAATATGCGAAAGTTTATTTTCACAATAGAAAAATTAAGTATGCAAGTCACATGACAGAATGCATTTGCAATTAAACCTAAGACATTCCTCGTGTCCATAACATCAACATCTGAGCATACCTCTTGGTCTGAATCAGATTCATCTGCTGCAGCAGAGTCATCCAGGGACTGCTTCAGCGACCTGGCTTCCTCTTCATCACCACTTACAGCCACAGTCAACAGTGGATCTGTGAATACCAGTCAAATAATTACAGTATAACAAAATTAACCAAATACATGTCTATTAATTGGCCTATCATAATTACAAGGCACTTAATCAAGGATTGGAAATTAAGTACCTACTCCAATGAGTCAATAGCCACAAAAACAACAAATCCTGTATTTCAGACTGCATGATATACATACCGAGTAACACGGTAAAGGCAAAGATATCCCTAGACTTAATTAAGCACTACGTCATGAAAGCATATGGGGAAGAGGAGGTAAAGTTCCACCATTCTTGACCTTAGCACTAGATGGAGGTGAGTGTTCAGCTTCAGGCACCCTGCCTCTTTACACCCTTGGGAAAGTCCCCAGTACCCATTGTATAGGAGGCTGGGTGGACCCCAGACATGGGCTAGATAATATGGAGAAGATAAATATCTCTTCCCCCTACTGGAAATTGAACCCTAGCTTCTTAGTCATAAGATGAAAATCCAAAAATTACTTAAAAAGACATGCAGACATGATAGAACAAAACCTGTCTATCCTCTTAAACTAAAACAGGAAGAGTAGGCCAAATATTCAATATTCATCCTTACCACATGCTTCCCTATATGCATCTGCTTGAACATATAGCACATAGAGTGGTTTTGGTAAATGGTAAGCAGCTTGGTGTTGCCTGCGGATCTTGTCCAGGGGTAATCCAAGGTAGTCTTGCAATGGTTTTGTTACCTTAAAAAATATAACACGTTATTACTGTTATCTTTCATGAACAGGTTTGAAACAGATGAGTGCTTCTAAGTCAACATAGCAGAAATCTGATTATCTGAATTGCCAAAAAACCAAATCGCGGCAACCAAGGACTGCATCTAGTAAACAAACATCACTGTTGGACTTTTTGAAACAAAGAGTCAGTAAACGTTAATTTATAATTACATTTATTAATTTTCATTTAATGCATTCTGTTGTGTTGTGACGGTTTTAATAAAGAAATTGTATATTTATTAATTTTCATGTTTCACATGTTTTATAAGTTTTAGTTTTTATTATTATAACAGTACAGTACACTATAATTGCGGTGAAATAGTGTTTTTTCATGGATAAGAATTGAATCCAATTATCTGAATTTCTGATTATGAAAACCACCTTCATCACTAATTAATTAGGATAATCTGCATTCTACTGTCCTAACAACTATCAAATACTACTTTGCTAACATCCCATTTAATGTTATGCTTCTATCTATGCCTAGGTCTCTGTAAGGCACAATAGATCACTGTGGTCACGGTGCAAAGGCCAAGAAGGCCCACCCCTTATACATTCATACATCCAAACATTCATGCCTAGGTCTCTTGAGCAGTCTTCACAAAAATTAGTACTTTTCATACATTTCTGGTTCCTTTCACCTCATGCCCTAATCTCATCCTTCTAGAAATAATTACTCAAACAACAGACAAAGAGTATAAACTGTCAAGCTCCTTTTACTCAAATTTCTCTCTCTTCCTGTACCTGCTTCTCTTTCAGGGCCAATATACATAAAAGAACTGAACTGCAGAAAACATAAAGCTCCTCTAAGATTTGAGGTTTTCACGGCAGTGACTATGAAGAATGCTGTCTTCTGGGATGCTGTGCTGTGTAGAGCTTGTGTGAACCGATGTTTCGGTGGAACATATCGCCTCCATCTGTGAACGAGGAACCAGTGCGAGCAGGTGGTTGCAGACTGCAGGCATGTTTCTCCAAAACGTTGGATCACACAAGATCTACACAGCGCCACATCCCAGAAGAAGGCATTCTTCGTGAAGCACCTGTCTGTCACCATTCTATGCACACGTGAAGGTGGAAACAGTTAAGTGCTGTTGACCATTAGTTGCCCAGCCGCTAATGCAGCATCACTGCCATGGAATCGCATCACGAACATTTTAACTGTGATGAAAAATTCTAGACAAGGAGCAAAATCATGCCACATGTATCCACACTGTGCACAAATTCTGAACTCTTTAGCTACAGGAATGGAATCAGAAATACTAATAGCAAGAGCTTTTAAGTATTACAAATGATAAAACAATTCCATCCAGTGTGACTGTTGAAGCTTTTACTACTTCACTTCTTGGCATGCTAACATGTTTCGGTCCCTATAGACCATCATCGGAGGGAACGTCAATACTTTTAGAAACTAGTATTACATTGGGTGTTTTTATTTTTAAAATATATAAATATACAATATTTGTAATATACACTTTATACAAAATCCAAATTTCTTACAACTACAGCAACTGTCCTTGATACATTGAAGTTTTAAGTAGTTCTGCAGCCCAATGACATTGTATCTCTTATTCGCAACTATAGTAAACCATAATTATGATGAACCTGAATATAATGGACATAATGTAGCTCTGTATAATTATGAATTCTTTGAGATATTGAGGCACATAAAAAAGTTTTGCAGTTTTAAACTATTAAAAAAACAATATAAAAACCTTTATGTACTAACACTGTGTTCCTATGTTTATTGCGTGCACTGGCTATGTATCTCAGACGTACTTCTGTGGATACCCAGTCACTTGGTTACAGCGCCCATCAGCAATAAATGACATCCTCTCCTGCCTTTGATCCCATTATAAAAGTGTTTACTCTAAATAAAGGAAATTAACATATACCTCAAGTATGCTTTTGAGACGTGGTGTTAGGTTTTCCAGCCTCTCTCGTTTACTCTGTATCTCCTTGGCTACAGTCTCTTTCTCTGCCTGCAGTTTCTGACACAAAACTGCCAACTGTTTGCGTTGCTCCAGCTCCCATTCTAGTCTTGCTAATTTCAGTTGATGAGAATCATTTTGGGTCACATTCTACACACAAAGCCAGGATAAATTCACAAACTCAGAAGTTATAACATTACATGATATATTTTCATTGAATTTTTGGTTGTTTCATGATACTGTTTCAAATACAAAGGTGACAAATGAGATGGGAAGACGACCGACTATAAATGGTGAGTACGTATGGAATGTAAGGAGGATGTCATGACCTATTTACAGGATTTACCTCGGCATTCATCAAGAGGAGGAGGAGGAGGGGAGGGGGACACACAGCTGCCTTTGTCGCAAGCTGTGACCAGTCAATGACTGGTGAAGCCATACAAGACTCCATGTGTACTGATGTATGGTGATCTGTAATGTGTGTAGATTCATAAAACTATTAGAGTTACCTGCAGTTAAGAGTTATAAGAGTTCAATAATTCCATTCAGCAATCCAGCCCCATGTCTAGTAACTAACATGTGACAATATGAACTGAACTTTCCAATATATATAATACCTCCAATTAATGGATTCATATTAAATTGGGCACAAAAAATATTTACTTTATATAGTAAAATTTGTAGGAATGAGTATGGAAACTCAGTATACTCTGATATGAAGCATCCCTTCCCAGCCTGCAATCCACATAATGACCTGACTGCTTTCAATCATATGCAGAAACTAATTCAAAAAGGTTTCAATTTGAAGACAAGTACAGTCAACTCACTGGGCGTGACAGCAATTCTGGTGCTTCTTTATAAAATTCTTCCACTGGCACAAGATCAATTTCTTCATCTTTTGATCTGGAAGTAAAGCAGATTTACAGGAATTAATGATACTGGATATTCTGAGACACATCTGGTACAAGTGGATAAGAAAAGCATTGTGTTCAGGCATGGGACTTGTGGGCTGTGACACCATGCAATCCTGTAGGTTGACACCAATGTTTCAGAGAAACCTGTTGTTTCCATCTTCAGGGCTGAAATGTGGCCCTAAAAAGGATCACTTTCCACTTCACCCAGAAAGAGGTCTATCTCTTCTTCTCCTCCCATAGATGTGTGACCACTTGAAACCTGCCTACAAAAAAAAACCAACACACTATGACACTGAAGATGGAGGCAACAGCATCCTGTTACCCACCTACAGGGCTACAAAACATCCAAAAGACTGTATCACTGCTGTGTGAAGATGTCAAAACACATCATTCTACACGCTCACTGACTCACAGACAGCTCCAAATTGATAATTATAAATTAAGCAATAATTTAGCAATGAAAATTAAACTTAGCAACAGCGTGTACTCTGCAATACTGACCCAATGCCTGCCTTGTTCACACCACTTCCCACTACCAACTCACACGCCACAATCTCACCTGTCATGCTGGCTGAACATTACATGGAGCACCATAGTGACCTTTGTCTTCAGACAGAGGAAACCATTTCAGCATCTCCTGTAACCCAATTATATCCGCATCTACCAAGTTTATGTTTAGATAGGTTAATTGTTGTGTGATTCATAATTATTAATTTGGGGCTTCCTCCAAATGAATCACCCTGTGTACAGTATAGTAGCTTACTGATCTTCGCAGCCTTGCATGCTCTGTAATGGCACTGGGATTTCATGTCTGAAGTGGAGAGCATCAATAAGATGAAATCTGCTATATCAAGTGATATGGTGAGATGACTGGCAGATGAGAAGGGTTTCCAATTATCACTTACAGCCAGGTAAAAACGTAAGTGAAAATAACCACGTTATAGCAACAGAGCCGGCTCTCATTAACTTCAACTCCACAGTGCCTCGGTATCCAGTAAAACTGGATCTCTTTCCCTCGTGATACCAGTCACTACCTAAACTGTCATGAAGCTGAACTGTGCTTCTACCTAGTGATACTCATAGAAAACTATTACGTCCTTTACAGATATTTTACTTCCATTTGTGACCTACTTACTGACTCTCCCACATGTTGGTGATTGGGTTAATAATTATG
>NW_019718631.1:1350556-1375302 GCF_002891405.2 Cryptotermes secundus | reverse complement strand
TAACTATTGCACAGTTAAAATATATTTGTAATCAGAGTTAAGAGCACACCAACACACATCACTTCACAAGAAGCTATTTTTCTTCCCATTCCTACCCAAAACACTGAACTGTGCTTCTACCTAGTGATACTCATAGAAAAAACTATTACGTCCATTACAGATATTTTACTTCCATTTGTGACCTACTTACTGACTCTCCCACATGTTGGTGATTGGGTTAATAAATACGCAGAATTAACTATTGCACAGTTAAAATATATTTGTAATCAGAGTTAAGAGCACACCAACACACATCACTTCACAAGAAGCTATTTTTCTTCCCATTCCTACCCAAAACACTGAACTGTGCTTCTACCTAGTGATACTCATAGAAAAAACTATTACGTCCATTACAGATATTTTACTTCCATTTGTGACCTACTTACTGACTCTCCCACATGTTGGTGATTGGGTTAATAAATACGCAGAATTAACTATTGCACAGTTAAAATATATTTGTAATCAGAGTTAAGAGCACACCAACACACATCACTTCACAAGAAGCTATTTTTCTTCCCATTCCTACCCAAAACACTGAACTGTGCTTCTACCTAGTGATACTCATAGAAAAAACTATTACGTCCATTACAGATATTTTACTTCCATTTGTGACCTACTTACTGACTCTCCCACATGTTGGTGATTGGGTTAATAAATACACACAGTTAACTATTGCATAGTTAAAATATATTTGTAATCAGAGTTAAGAGCATGCCAACACACATCACTTCACAAGAAGCTATTTTTCTTCCCGTTCCTACTCAAAACACTGAACAGCAAAAACCAAAGAATAATTCATACATGTTGCCAACTTTGAACTTGACCACTCATCACCTCATACTTTCAGATTCTTACTGAGGATGATACAGTAACTACTAAAATTCTGATGTTTTCTGTAACTGTTCCTACAGTCTGATGAAGATTGGATGGAGCAACCTGCTCTCTCTCTTCCATATTGCCCCATTTCTGAAATGCTGCAGGCTGTAGTTACATGGGTGGACCTCTAACAACTCATTCACGACTACTTTTCAACCTGATCCCATCCAAATAAGTTAGATGAAGACCACAGTTTGTTCACCATACACCTACCAAAGCATGGTAGTATTTTCTCAGTCACTGGCAAAACAGATGTTAGGCCACATTGACCTTCTGCATAATGGCCTATTCTTTAGGACTGATCAGGCATGCTAGTATAATGGAAAACAAACAATTCTGCCAACTGTGATGAAGTACATGTCAAGATACATATATGCAGGCTCCAATAGGCTACCTGCCTTAATATTGTTGTATGCATAGTGTCCTAATACTTTATGAAGTTACCATATATATAATGGTCCCCTGGTTCTACAGATATCTGTAGACTTTATAAACAGGTATGAACAAGGCTGGAAAGTTGTGCACCAGTTTGTAGTACATATATTTCACGGATGTGTTGTTCTCTGGAATTCTGCATACTTCATTGACCTTCAGTCTAATTTCTTACATATACACATACTTATCTCTTTTTGGAGACACACACACTCATGCTTACAAACATATACAGCTGCAAAGACAAGCACACTACTGACATCACACCGCAGTCATGAAATTATTTTCCTTGCATGTCATTAAATATTCTTAACACTGGGAAAAATTTCAAATAAACATTTTCTATGTTCATGATCCTCTCATTATGCCATTACTTTATGCCCTTTGTGCAGATAACGTGCAATATCAAGTGTGTTTATTCACATTCTCCAAAGCAGTACAAGAATCTCTACATGCCCCAATGTTCATGCTCGAACTCACTGACACAATCCACATCTAAACAAACAAACAAACAAACAAACATTTCTTTAAAAACATGCTGACTTGTTCAAATCTGAAATCAAGTCACAGTCTCGTTCAAAATGAAACAATTGAGGAAGAGCAAAATGAGAACAGAGAATACTATGCACAGTGGAGACATACAAAACAGGATGCAGAACATACAAATGAAGAGAACAGAGAATATGAGTTTCTCACTTACTTAAACTGCAGACACTTTGTAACCTCCTTCTTCAGATGTAAAATTTCATAAAGCAAATTTTGTAACTGGAGATGATAACTATCCACCTGTTGCTTCTCACGATTTAAAGTATCACGTGATGTTTTGGTGCGGAATTTTTCTAGACGATTTAACTTTTTCAACACAACAAACAACAATGAAGCCTGGATACGTTTTTCTGATATCTCTGCCAGTATCTGTTCATTGTTCACGCCTGTGTTTCTTGCCTTCAATTTAGCAATTTCTTCCATTAGTTTACGAATATCATCACATGTTTTACAAAACAGAGCCATGTCATTTTCAGGATCCCGGGCAGATGCCTCCGTTTCCTCAAACTCTATTACACTCTGAAATCGAGAACACACATTATTTATAGGCTTCTCATTTTCATTTCAGTAATGCACTGACCACTATTAACAGCCTGAGCCACAGAATTACAGTCTCCACTCACCTAAGGCAAGCTAACAAAAAGTGAATGTACTACTTCAGTCTCAATTGTTCAATTTAATTACGTTCCATAAATCCAGATACAGGCAGACACCATAGGATATGGAACAAGTCAAATACAATATAAATACAATGATCTCTCTATAATAACAGTCTAGTAGAAAAAATGAATAAGATTATAAATTACATAAATATAAGTTGATTGTACTAATGCATCACAATTTGAGCCTGTTAACAGAAACAATGTCGATAAGTACATCGCTAATAAGTAATAAGATTATAAATTATGTAGATATAAGTTGATTATACTTGTGCATCACAATTTGAGCCTGTTATCAAAAACAATGTCAATGAGTACATCGTTAACGGTTAAAGAATGTGCAAGTAAAAGTAAGTAAGAGTAAGCGGCCTCCGTAGTCTAGAGGTAACGTTCCCACCTCATGACTCGTAGTACGCGGGTTCAAATACCCGGCGGAGGTCATCGAATTTTTACGGGTGGAAAAATTCAGGGAACAAGTTCTCCAGGAGGGACTTTAAGCCGTGGGTCCCGTGTCATAACTTTACGGCACGTTAAAGAACCTCATATCTCCAAAGGAGGTCACTGAGCCAAATTAACGGACGTTTCCCGCCCAACAGATGGGGGAAGCATTATAGATACCTCTCAGCCAGTAGAGCCGGTCTCGCTGGCTGGGCGGTACTGATGGTAAGCACCAGTACCGGTAGCATATAGAGACTGGTAGAAATCATAGAGGGAATCACAATGGACCAATACTGGTCTCAGTGCATGGGGAAACCCACCCTCTCCAATAACTAACTAACTAACTAACTAACTAACTAAGTAAGAGTAAGTAAAAGTAAAAGCAATCTCCATTCATACATTCACACGCAATCCATAGATCCTCATAAGGGAGGCCTGTGAATACAGTAAAATACAGTAAATCTAAATATATTACATTCTGACTCATTATATCTTGTTATCAGCCTGTATACGTCTACTTTTGTGTTCCTAAGTGCCTGGGTTATATTTATTTATTATTAGCTTCTGTTTCATGAATTATTTCATACATAAGAAAGTGACGGACAAAAGTGAACACACACTTTAAGAACAAGTAGGGATGAGTATGTGAACTCACAATGGTCCACACACAGGTAACAATGAAATGAGGTTTCATGAAGCTGCCTCTCCAAAAGTGACAATACTGAAGTGAGACTATAAGTTGTTCAAGACAGGAACTGTCAAAAATAAGCTAAGGAGTAGAAGCCATCAACAAGAGAGGTAGAGCATGCAGAAGGCACTGTAAATATAATGAGATCATGGCATAATTCTTGCAGAAAAGATCATCCGAACTTAGAATCACAAAAGAAACAATGTGAAGACACATGAAAGTGGAGCCTGAGCTGAAGGCATTTACCAACATATTCAGTAATGACAACCTTTCAACCATATCTAACTGCTCTGGACATTTTAAGCAGGTATTCACCACTATCGCCAAGCACAGCAAACTAATCCCCCAACCTCCAGATCAATGTACCCCTTATCAAAATTAAGGAGCAAGAAAAGTTTGTGTGAAGAGTATGGAGAACCTCCAATATGACGAAGAACTGGAAACGAAACCACCACACATTATGATCTGTCAGGGAAGCATGTTTTTGGACCACCAAAATTATCTGGAAAATTACATAATGAGCAACATAATTTGCACTCCTTACCAAATACTGTATTAAGCTGATAAAATAAAGGTAGACGGGATTTGCAGGGCACATAACACACGTAGAGCAGAACACAAAAGAATACAAAGTTTTGGTGGGACAACCTGAATCAAAATGACCATTTGGAAGACCTAGGCATAGATGGGATGATTAAACCGTGTCTTGGATATATCCGATGGGTGCATGCAGATTGGATTCATCTGGTTCAGGTTATGGAAATGTGGTGCGACCTCCAACACGTCACAATGAACCTTCGGCTTCCACAATATGTTGTGTATTTAATGACGTGCTGAGAAACTATTAGCTTCCTGAGAACGGTGTTTCAGTCAGTTTATTGGATAAACGATGGAGCACATACCGATGTGACACACGTTTCACACATGAGTACTGAGCCTCTGCACGCTCTCTATAAAACGTACAGCTGTTTCTCCTCCCTAATTCAACAAACCTTATAAATATCGCGTTCGGGAACTTTTGCTGGACTTGTAGACGTACTGCTACTACCACCTTTCCGACGCTTTTTTACAGCATTCTCACGTTCTTGCACCGGTTCCTTCACCATGATGGTTTCCCAATATAACTTCTTTCAGCGTCGCTGCACAACTGCACCAAAGGATTATAACCAAGCACATACTGATGAGATTTTATACACTGCTATTTGTACAGGACACAGTTCAATATATCAAACCAAGGATTAGTACATCACAATCAAACACAACAAAATACATACCGGTACTTCTTCCACGAACTCTACGAAACAGATTACCTTCGACGCCTTCGCCTTTCGCCTACATATGCTACAGCGAAAAAGTAAAATTCCAGGCCTTACGAATGACACCGGAATCGACTTCACTCCCATCTGTGAACGGATTATGGATAGTACAGTGCACCCTATTAAGATAATTAGGAACCACGTTATGTGGACTTCGGCAACACATTCGCAAAGATGTCTACCTACTATTATGGTGTCACTTCCCGACCCCTATTTACGTTTAAAGAGTTGATCCTAAGAGTGTACATATTTAGGATTTTTCATTATGACTGGTGGGTGTGTACTAACATGCATACTGCTTCCATTTCCATGGTAGAATATGGAGGCAGTTTTTTCCACTAAACCGTACCCTCCTAAAATGACTACTGCTAACACTGAGAACAGTGGCATTCGAAATTTTTTTTTAGTGTGAGGCATCCTTGATGTGAATGAACTCCGACACATATGAGACCAATTTAATATATGATGCGGCAGTTTAAACGTAAAATTCGGTATAATCATGCAACGTATTATAGGTGTCTCTTGAACCTCCCTAATTCCTCCTTGCCATGGGGCCAAATCATGAATGTGGCTTTGACGTACTGTACCAGTGTGCGGGTTTCTGTAGCGCTATCGTCAGAGCTTGTTGTTTGAAGTGCATCATAAAGAAACTGACTACAACTGGCAAAAACAGTGTTCCCATTACAACATGAACACAGTAAGATAGATGGGAGCACTTTAAAATGTTGTAAGGAGTCAATGAAAAACGAAATGAATTCTGTTGACAGACCAATTTTTCCTCATGTGGCCCACACTGGAATAGGACATCAATGGCTGTGTGACTCTGCCCACCGTTCCTCACCTGCTAAAAGTTAGGTTTGATGACAGCTTTGTGTATACATACAGTGTGCCAACACAAAACTCATCACAAATGTCTGATGATGGAGACAGACACAGTCTTTGAAACGATGGACACTAACTCCATACTGACAGGGATAATCATCTGAGAAGACTTCATTGCATACTGCTACTGTGAAAGCTATAAATCATATAAGGCTGTAAGACATTTTACCTGTAATTGTTCCATTTCATCTGACAGTACAGTTTGGTCACCATATATTTCGGTTTTTACTTGAATCAGAACTGGTTTTATAGCAGCAGCACAGATTTTAAGAATGAAAGAAGACGATAAAAATGTTAGAGTGACGGCATAAGAGATGTTGCAAGTGTTTTATAGTATAACGTAAGTATAAATTCTTGTATTAGTCTTAAACTCATTTTCTATTTAAGCTGGTTTTTCAAACAGAAAACACAAAATTCTTTAACTGTCACCTGATCTGCTTGAAATCTTGCACAAACGTTCATTCTTATAGATTCTAGGGGATGTATGAAACGAACTTAATGTAAGATGAAAAATGTAAAAAATTATCACAAAACTAAGAAAATTAGCGAAGATGATATAGACAGTACTACCACATTCAAATGGCTACATCCTTTAAAATATAATATTAGGTTTAGGCTAAAGAAACTAAATTATGAATGAGCTTTATAATAAAAGTGGTTTTGAGTTATTATTGCAACATATAAATTCTTTGTAAAGTATGTTTTCAACTGTATTTAAACAACAAAATAAATAGCAATTGGTGGTGCTCAATCTATGCAAATTTTCCTGACATGTAGATGTAGCACCACTACTGCGAGCCACCTTGAAATCCAGTATTCTGTTCAACTTTCAAGGTAAAAAATTCTCTCATATTTGAGAAAGAAGCCAACACGTCTTGTAAAGAACATATAAAGTTGAAGTGTTTTACACATAGAAAGACTGACCCCTCCTTTGCTGGAGAGGGAGCTCCATTTTGAAACACATACAGGTCTAGATGAGAATAAAAATCTTGGTCATGTATCTTGAGGAGACTGAAGCCAGGAATGACTGTGCTGGCAAAGACCAACAGTAATTTAACTGTTCAAAAGACCAACTTAATATAACAGTCCCTGATGTACAGTGTTAAACTAATGTGAGTAAAGAGAATAATAGGATGTTCTGAAGTTGCTAAAATACATCCTGAAGAATGAAGTCAGACAGTATTGTTACAATTTAGGGGTGACTATAGACAGAGTATGGGTTGATGAATGGATTTATTGACCACTTATACACGCCACTCGAAACTACAAGTAATTACAGCACTATCACTAATCTTCACACCGTACAAATCACCACAGCACCTGCTAACTGCTAACCCTTCTTCAACCTGCAGATTCTTCATCAGTCGTTCCCTAGCAACGGCTTCTAACAGTGGAGATTCTTCAGCTTCACGTGCTCACGTCCTATCTTAGCAGCCTCTCGTGCAGAACTTAACTCTCAACTAACAACTGACTAACTCCTAGGCCGGCAGCCATTTCACCCCAACCCCTCCTCATAGACTGATTTTCAATTGGATTTCTCCAATTGTCTTCTTTAGAACCACTTTGCATGGACCGAGTAGAAAAGAACGTTTCCAACAGTAACTGTATTGTTGTGTTCATGTTTGTGTTTACTGATCCGTAGCCTAGAAATGGATTGCATAACACCATTGTTAATTTGCCTATTGCACAACAATGGCTGTGCACCCTACAGTATTAAAAAATTTGTCAAGAAATTTCTAAGGTGATAATTAAAATATTTTTCATGTATATCTTGAAGATAAGCCATTTATGTGGTTACTTACTTATGTGTCACTTTTAGAGCCTTGTGTGTGTATTGCAGTGTTATAATGTATTTAATGTATTTACTGACTTAGTGTAGGCAGTTGGTTTAAGATTGAAACATACATTAATATGTAATTGTAGCGGTTTCCTGCAGTATGTGGTTTATTTCCAGGATGTTTTCTTATTTTTGTAATGAATGTTGTTGGAAACAACAGATCATTGCTTCGCTTCCATACAGTTTTACTAATGTCTCACAAACAACACTAAGACAGGACTTAGTGCAGTTTGAAAAATGAATGTCTGCAATTTTAAAAACAAACACAAGAAACAGATTAATATTTCATTTAATATATTTACAGTCATTGAATGCACAACACAATGGACATTTTTCAGCCCTTTCATTTGCAATCAGTGTTCAGTGTTTTCTGTAAAATTAAGAATATAACTTTGTGCAATCTGGAAACTACTTTTTCAAGTTAGCATTGAGACTTATATGTATATAGGCCACACCATAGCTCAAGCAATTAGTCACTGGCTTCCCATTGTGACGGCCCGGGTTCGATCCCGGGTCTGGTCAAGTGGGATTTGTGGTGGACAAAGTGGCACTGGGGCAGGTTTTCTCCAAGTACTTCGGTTTCCCCTGCCAATCTTCATTCCACCAATTGGTCCACAATCACCCTCACCTATCATCTGGGGCTGGTACAATAGGCCAAAAGTGGCCGCAGTACAAGGGACTTAGTCCCACCCCACTAGCAATAAAAAATAATATGTATATTTATTCATGAGAGGCATAAAGTGCTGTTACTGGGGCAGTACTGTTGTCGTGAAGATTGTGGGAGTGGTTACACCCACCCAGTGTGTTCCGGCGATAGTGGTTCCATTTTGCTCAGATTTTGGGAGGGATAATCGAAACTGTATCAGGATCACCAGGTACGTTGTTACAGCACCAACAATCTGAAAAATGGTTCATTAATTGGTTAGCTACACTAGATACCAGACACTAAACAAACAGAGCCCCAAAATAAGAAAACAGTGTGAACTACCTTACCAAAAATGTTACTGGTGATGTTTTCTTCACAACAGGTGTAATGTCCATTATACCATAACTTCATTGTCAGAGAGGCTTGTGTGTCAGAATGACATGGCATAAATTCTGACAGAAGACCCTCTAAACAAGCAACTTCAGGATTTATGGGGGCACAGTACAGTTCCCTCTCAGGTCTTTTAATGACACTGTTGCATCTTGGTCTCAGTATGTGATGTACAGATGAATATGTAGACTAGCAAGTATGCTTAGGCATTATTCACTTCTCTTCTGGGGACTCTGTCCCTAGAGGGTTGTAAGCCCCAGGGAAAATTGACCAATGCAGGAAACTCTCCACTTTATGTAAGTGAGAAACAATGAGCTTCAATGGCACAAACATGCTGGTTTGGTTTTCGTGGTGTCTAGCTGCATGCTCATTATAGAGTTTATCTTTCTACACATTATAACCATCCTGGAGCTCCCCACAAATTAATGAGCTGCTCAGACAGAAGTGTATGACTTTTCTCCCATCTAGTTGGACACAGAGATTTGGTCCACAAACCAAATTGGCAAGCCTATAGTCCAAAATATTATGAATAAAGTTTACCAAAATTATAGCAGATGTGAGAAATGAACTCTGGCTTCAAGGAAGTTCTTGTTTGAACCTCTATGGGCCAAGCTCAATTAACTAATATTAAAAAATGTTGGCTTAAAACTCCATAACACAGCATGTTTCAACTACCAGTGTTTGAGAAAGGTGTGTTATTCATTGCATGAGCCAGACCAAACAAATAAACAGGCATCATGAACTATGCACGAATTTAAATTTCAGGTCAAACAGTACATACAGCTGCCATTGCTATATAAATGCTATATACCAACATCAACTTCTAATATTTCAGTTTATACAAATATCCTAAGTGTAGCTGGTTGAGGCACTATGTTGCAAGCCAGAAGGTCGCGGGATCAAGTCCTGATGAGGTCAATGGATTTTTTTCAATTGACCTAATCCTTCCAGCTGCATTATGGCCCTGGAGTTGACTCAGCCTCTAACAGAAATGAGCACCAGGAAGTAATTAAATAATTTTCCTGGGGAGTAAATGGTGGCCGGTGCGTAAGGCTGACAACCTTACCACCATCTTTGAGCCGATTGTCTAGATAATGTGGGACCCTCAATGTCTGACAACCCTATGGGCCTCCATGGCCTGTTACAGGGATAGCTTTATTTTACTTTCACTTTTTTTTTTGTAGGTGTAGTAACCGAATCATGGAGGTATGAATATTTATCAGATAAGCAATTTGGGTGATTTGGCTTAGAAAACAATTAACCACTCAGTCCGAGAACACTGTTGTCACTTGTTGCATGCAGCTAATGACAGTGCCTTACCGAGTAGAGAAGTGTGAAATCTAGGGGGAAGAATCCACAGGCTGTGAACTTGACCTTTCGATGTAACAACTGGAGTGAGAACAGACGGAGCTGAAATAAATGAAGATGCTATTCCAGAAATATGACCAGGACTGTATACTGAATAACTCTTGCAATTTATTAATAGGCTACTTATGAAAATGCTAAAAATTAACAAGACGTTTATTATGACTAGAATAGTAACCTTTTAAAGTAGTTTTGTGTAATAATATTTCAAAATTTGGTTTCACCTCACAGGAAACACATTGCAACTTTGCTACAAAGGTAAACTGATACTATAGTCTATGTGACTGATTGGAAGAGGTAAGTGAATTTGATATCATACCACATGAGACAATACGTACCTCCTCTCTGAGACCAGAGTCTCGCGTCTTGGTGATCAGTTTGTGCACCAGAACTGCGGTGTGATTTGCCTGGAATTGAAAGTATACACATTATAAGGTGTATCAGCAAATGTCTGATTTCTGAGGAGCGGTTAGAAATAAATACAGTAGTGAGAAAAACGATAAAATATATATATAAAATAATAATTCTGGAGTGGTAGTTCCATTTTCTTCAAATATCGTAAAAACTCAAGAATTAAGGAGACGTGTGAGGGGCATGGTATGTGTGCCTTATTTTTCTTTACAACTTTTGTTTGATGAATTTGTCGTTCCATTAAATGCTAAGGAGTTATTCTCTAGAAGTGTATAGAAATGCATGTAGTCCTTAAAGTAAAGAGTTCATTATCGGTACTGTATTTATCAGAACTGCAAAATGTTGATGAATGTTAGAAAAAAGAAATTGATTGTCTTTTTCATGGAAATCCCCTAAAAGTTCTCAAGTTGTTACATTCAGAGAGAAACTGATAGGTGTATTTTTTAACTTTTCGTTGAGAAAGAGTCAGAAATACTAACATCACTAACAGTGAAAGAAGGACTCAGGGGAAAGAGAAGCTGTGGATCTCCGTTGCACATCATGACTTGGAAGAAACGGTGTAGTTGTAGGTCTGGTATCTGGGACCCAACTTGAGAGGTCTCTCTCTTGCGAGTCCCAAAAATTCATCCTCTTCTTTAGGACCAGAGCAGGTCTGTGAATGGTATGGTGGGAAAGAAGAAAGGTCAAAGAAAGGGATGAGAATTAAAGGACTGAGAGCATTGAAAGAATAAAAAAGTAATATAGAAAGAAGAATTCAAAAAACAATCCAAATAAAAGGTGAAAGAGGAAAGAAAACAAAAGAAAAGAAACAAGATTTGTATCACCTACGACAACAGGATCGAACAGTGGTAATTGTTGTCAGGACTGCCAGGAGCCTCATTCGGTCTGAGTGTTGCCTGACTCGGTATTAATCATCCCCATGGAAGAGAACATCAACGTGAGCGGCCTGTCAAATGTTACTTTATCAAATTAATATAGATCATGTTTGTGAGCACTACCAGACTTGTTCATTACATTGTAAATTATTTGTGTGGCTCTAGTTTAATGAAGAATTTATGGCTCAAGCGGAAATGCTTCAGACTTTTATTCAGGAGAAAATCCGGTCGAAACTTGGCCCAGACAAATGGCGGAGCTTGTATCTTAAACCGCGGTAGCCTGAATAACATTCTGAAAAATGAAATAAACTGTTATTTTTGTTATTCAGTGATACCTCACATATTGGCAGGAGAAGGGATTGGAAAATAAATTGTCTTTCAACTACAGCCACACGTTACATGGTTGTTAACCATTTCCCTACGGCTTTCTTTTGCCTTTTCTGGCTGCAGGCACAGGCACGACTGTCAAGCGGACATTCTCTGATCTGAAGAAGGCCCAGACTTAACTTATGAAGCATACAGATTCATGAGAGTGTCACCAAGTTATCAATAATGGCACGTGAGAAGAAAATTATCCAGCAATTAGAAAAATGTCCACATGCCTATGAGTTTGTGAGAGATGTTTTCACTGGGGGGGGATCATCGTATGGAGCACAAGAACAATGTACAATGAAACAGGTAACCTGAGTGAGTTCGAGCTTGGATGATAAGCCAAGCCTAGAGTATGGCCTTTTTTGTAGAAGTTCGTAAAGTAAAGCTGTCCCTGTGCTTAACTAATTCAGCACTATGCAATGAAGGCGTATGGGGGAGTGGATGTATAAATCCACATTTTCTTGACCTCGGCACTAGTTGGAGGTGAGCGGCCAGCTTCACGCCCCTACCGCTTTACGCCCGAGGAAAGAACCCTTGGTATCCATTGGATAGGGGGTTGAGCAACCCCAGATCCGGTCTGGACACCCTGGAGAAGTAAAAATTCTTGCCCCCACCGGAACTCGAACTCCGACCCCATACCGCTATACCGGCTACGCTATCCCAGCTCACGTAGATGTTCGTATGAGTGAAATTTCGTAACGCCGATATTCGTAAAGCTAGGACTATCCGTATATAAATTTAATAAACGGAGGTTTACTTATTTTAGTTTTGAAATAAATGGCCCGCGAATCCATGGCTCTCCAACTCGACCAGGTCGAAATAACAGAGACCAAAAGCGAGTATAAATATGTCTGTACTAATTCCGCATTGTAGCCTCCAGTTGTGTATGGTTTAACTATCATGTTCTATTTCCGTCTTTTGCGCTACTCTGAGTTTGCGGTTTTAAGTGTCCATTCAGTCTGCCATTTTGTTTCCATTAACACTGCATAATATACTTTTTCTAATAAATAGGCATCATCCGTTTGGCACTATATTGTAAGTTTGTGCGTTATATTGCTCGCGGTACTTGTCAACGCAATTTAGATTTAAATTGAAAAGTGTAGCAGGATCCAAGTTACAGTTAATATCATGACCTCTGCCTTTCTCATACCGTTGGTATTAATGTGATATTTGTTTCTGTTCCTTCCTATTGTTACTTTTCATGTGGCACAACCAACAACCAGCGATAATCGCTAGAAAACAACAGTAAAAAAGCAGCATCAAACATCACACTAATGAACAGCTACGGCCCGAAAAAGTATAGGGCACTATATTAATCATAACGGTCGAATCTATTACACTCTTATCTCTAAATTTTAATTACATTGCCAGCTGCCACGATCAATACAACGCAATATAACACAGCAGTAGCATGTAGACATATCTGGTGTCCCTCTTCCACAGGCTGTTTAATGACGCATTCATTATCGAGACTATATACCGTTGGATTGTATGAAGATAGATCAATAATAAAAAAAGGTAAGAAGAAGTTGTCCCTGTGCTTAACTAATTAAGCACTACGCCATGAAGGAGTATGTGGGAGTGGATGTAAGGTGTACACTTTCTTGACCTCGGCACTAGCTAGAGGTGAGTGGTCAGCTTCACGCTCTGTCTGGACGACGTGGAGAAGAGAAAATCCTTGACCCTAACGGGGATTCGAATTCCGACCCGTCCAGCCCGTAGCCAGTCGTCGAGTCGACCCCAGGGTAATAGTGCGGCCGGAAGGATTAGGTCAAATTGAAAAAAATCCCATGACCTCATCGGGACTTGAACCCGCGACCTTCCAGCTTGTAGCATAGTGCCTCAACCAACCAGTAAAGTTAAGTGCCATCTACTGTGGTTAGCGTGTTGAAATTTAAAGTAAAACATTATTATTTATTAAACAGGAAAACAAAGAGAAAATGAGTGGGTACAAAAATTACGAGTAAATAGGAAAGACAGAGACGGAAAAGTAAGGAGTGACGCATAAGTGTGTCAGCCTCAGTGTACACTGAATTTAAATGGCGTGTCAAAAGGAAGGAAGTGGAAATCATGTTGAAAGGGTAAAGGGTCGATCAATATATTACATTAACAGACAAAGCAATTTTCTCCTTTGCATTAGACCATACATTCATCATAATAAAGCAACATACATTGTATTTGCTTGTCTTGTGAAGTACTAAATCTTATAAAAAGAGAGTAACTATCCCAGTAGAGGGTTGTGGAGTCCCATAGGGATGTGTGACGTCAAGGTTCCCAAATTTTCTAGTCAATCGGCTCACAGATGACAAATCAGTACTAACCTAGAAAACTGTTACTTTGCGCTCCACATTTTCGAAACACACACTGACCGACAAGACCGAACAGACTGTGTAGCTGTTCTAGATTTGTGTTCGAGAGTTTTCGGTTAGAATGTCGCCTAGGACACCGTCTGTACCGAAAATTGTCGCTGGTTTTCTCAGTTCCAACGGGCAGGAACTATAACCGAATTCTTTTTACAGCCGGACTTTCAACTGAACACTCGTAACTAACATTTTCTTCACAGTCTCCCATACAGAACTGGAGTCAGTGATTGAGATTAGCTCTTGCTAAGGGGCCCAACTGAGGTGTCTTTCCTCCTCACCTGAAGACGGAAACAGATCCAGTTTCCGAAACGTCGTATTTTCTATTTCTTTGAATTCCCGAAGATGGAAAAAAGTCCAAAATCCCAGTAATTCTGTGACCCTCAATCAAATCTGCACGGGGACAACTTCACGTAGCCACAGAATCTTCCAGAAGGAGGCCATATGGAAAACTTACGTGAAACTGGAAGGAAGAAATGGGATGTGAGGGTCAACTGGTATGAAGTCGTTGATGACGGTATCAAATGGCAATAATGTACAGTCTGGTTCCATAAGAGACTAGGGGTTACCTGACCAACCAAAAAACTAGAATTCTTTTAAGAAGGACTTTTCAGAGTATAACTACTTTTTTTTTATTGCTAGTGGGGTGGGACTAAGTCCCTTATACTGCGGCCACTTCTGGCCTATTGTAACAGCCCCAGATGATAGGTGAGGGTGATTGTTGGGTAATTGGTGGAATGAAGATTGGCAGGGGAAATCGAAGTATTCGGAGAAAACCTGCCCCAGCGCCACTTTGTTCACCACAACTCCCACTTGACCAGACCCGGGATCGAACCTGGGCCCCCGCGGTGGGAAGCCAGCGACTAACCGCTTGAGCTATGGCGCGGCCAGTATAACTACTTACGCGGCAGCATGGTTTGTCGAGGCACTATGCTACAATCTGGAAGGTCGCGGTTACGAGCCCCAGTGAGTGGATTTTTTAAAATGACGTAATCCTTCCAGCCATGGGGTCAACTAAGCCTCTAACAGGAATTTCCCTGGGGGGGGGGAAGGCAGCCGGCGCGTAAGGCTGATAACCTTACCGCCATCTGTGAGCCGATTGTCTAGAGAAAATATGGGAGCCTCGACGTCTCACAACCCTATCGGCCTTCACGGCCAGTTACAGGGATAACTTTACCTTTCATTAATTACATTATATATTCTGAAGTTGGGGGCACGTGGTAGCGTAGTTGGTTGAGGCACTATGCTACAATCCTGAAAGTCGCGGGTTCAAGTCCCGATGAGGTCATTGGATTTTTTCAATTGACCTAATCCTTCCAGTCGCACTATGGCCCTGGGGTTGACTCAAGCCTCTAACAGAAATTAAAACCAGGAATTAATTAAATAATTTTCCTGGGGAGTAAAGCGCGGCCGGCGCGTAAGGCTGACAACCTTACCGCCATCTTTGAGCTGATTGTCTAGATAATGTGGGGACCTCAACATCTCAGAACCCTATGGGCCTTCATGGCCTGGTACAGGGGTAGCTTTACTTTTTACTTTTACTCTGAAGTTGGAATACACCAAGCAGAATAAAGAAATAAGGGCCAACTTACTTGCTGGATAGTCGAGCTGCTGTAGTAGACTAGCCACACAAGCTTGATGGCGTAGTGCAGGAACCACATGTAATTAGAATACGGTGACCCCAGACCACACGTCTTAGAATGGTTCGTGAACAAGTGAATGATAATGAAATAAAGATTGTGGGTAAGACAAATGAACGTCTTAGCCGAGGTGTACAACAACAGGAAAGAATAAACAGAGTTCAGTTTTTCTGAGGTTGCACAGAGGGAGTCCTGAATATCTCGTAAGAAAACCACTTTAGTGTCACGGAATTCACTGCCGGAAGTGTCAGCACCATTGTTTCGCAGCTTCTCGTAAGCAGAGCTGACGAATACTGGAGCAGTACTGTTCAATGGTGAAGTTTTGGGACAAGAACATGTATCGTCCTTGTTCCCTTTTACTCTTCCAAGATCACGGACAGAGTTATTCAGGTCTGAAATTAGTTGTTTCAAAAGCATTAAGAAACAAACGATCTGAAATTCAACGAGAAAGGAGGCAAAACTTAGAATAATGAAAGTTATATACGACATCGAAGGTGGGTCTTGAATGCGAGCTAGCACATCAGACACAAAGCAGCTTATGACACTGAGGAGACTGATGAAGAGGTGGGAAAGGAGAATTCGACAGATTCTCTTCCAGACACACACACATGAACGCTTAAGAGAGGCGTTCAGACTGGCCAACTGATTAGCGATATGAACTATTTTGTGTCGCTTCAACAGACACACAAAAGCCGACAGGACGAACTGAATGATGGTCCCAAAGGTTATGACCCGTCCACTGACACTGCAAATCGATACCCCTTTTAAGATATACCAGAAGCTGGGCTGATACATGACCAGGAAAGACGAAACTATGATAAAGACGACACTGTACAGAACGTCGATGAAAGAAGTTCGAAGCAGGCGAGAACCCAGTTTTCCAGACACAGAGTATGGTGCTAGCCCAAAACATTTGATAAACAGAATTACTGGCTTGAAGACGGTGAATGTGTCGGCTGTAACAGCGGACATCCTTCGGCAACAAAAACAGAGCTACGTCTGCCAAGTCCTGCGGGTGTGACAGGGCTGCCAGGGGCTACGTCAATATGAACACCGGAGCGCAACGTGGGCACAGACCCAATGGCATTACTCTGGAAGTGGTTACTAAGTTCTTCTTTCCCCCGTTACTTTTGACTCGGTTCTTT
Organism: Cryptotermes secundus; assembly: GCF_002891405.2. NCBI lineage: Eukaryota > Metazoa > Arthropoda > Insecta > Blattodea > Kalotermitidae > Cryptotermes > Cryptotermes secundus. The sequence continues at coordinate 1,358,385 of NW_019718631.1, read as the reverse complement.
TATATCCTGGAACCGCTGAAGCCATTTCCTTTGCTCAAGATATAACCAATCAATTTTTCTTACCCCTCACATTCTTCTCTTGTGTCTTAGAGGGCGAGGTTGCTGTTGACGTAAGACACTTAGTGCGAGGGGTTTAATGAGTCGAACCAGTTCAACTACGTGAATTGTGTCTCACAATGCATTGTAATTCCACTGCCTTCTGCCACGCAAGCTGAAATTTAATTTTCATATGATGAGTTAAAGGATTGCCACAGGCCGCGCCATAACTCAAGCGGTTAATCGCTGGTTTTCCACGGCGGCGGCCCGGGTTCAAACCCGGGTCTGGTCAAGTGGGATTTGTGTTGGACAAAGTGGCGCTGGGGTAGGTTTTCTCCGAGTACTTCGGTTTCCCCTGTCAATCTTCATTCCACCAAATTCTCCGTCATCATAATCACCCGGGACAAGTACAATAGGCCAGTCAGTGGCCGCCGTGCCGAGTTGACCCAGTTGGGCTCCAACCCCCACTATGCGAAGCGAATTAAAAGAATAATAAAAGATTACCATCGGCAAAGAACACCCAAAGCAGAAAACAGAATTTTGTTTTGAGTGCAGTGTTTAAGACACACAAGCTTACAGTATATACAACACAATTCAAAATGTTCTGAATTTATCCAAAGCAAACCAGTTTTAACATATACATATACTATTAAAACTTAAGCATTTCAATTAGTAATGATTAATTAATCTAAATCTATATTTATTTATTTATTTATTCAATTATTTACAAATACAGTAAAATAGGTTGAGTTTCAGTCTTACAAGCTTAACACAATTGTTAAGTCAGTCATCAGTTATTTGGATGATAGAAGAGAATGTTATGCTGCACAGACACAGATTTGAGCTTCTGGACGACCTCGCATCCGTAAACGTTCAGCATCTTCACAGTAAAGCACTTTGCCTACAAAGACCATAGCCACATGGTCTGTAGCCTCTCGCTATGTTGGCACGTTCGGAATTTCAAATTATTTATTTGAATATAGAAACCTCCAAGTACTAAGTCTTGCAAATAATCTTAAATCACGATATTTTTAATCTCTTCTTAACACAAATAAATTTTGTGCTGTTACCAGCTGTAAGACTTTTTTTAAAGAAGCGAGACAGAAATGTGGTTTCCATTTCCAGGGCCTAGNTTAACCGTTATATTTCTAATTTTAAATTTTTATTATCTAAGGATTTTGCAGTTTTACCACTTTTACCAAAAATTAATACAGGTGTTTATGCATTTCAATAATTTCAATACACAATAAGGATCCTTGTTTGAAGAGTTAGATGATAATTACTTTCAATTCATCAGCTCATACTGGAACGTTGTACGCCTGATGATGACCCGGTATAAAAAAAAAAAGAAAAGCTATCCCTGTAACAGGCCGTGAAGGCTGGTAGTGTTCTGAGACAATGAGGGGCCCACATTTTCTCTAGACAATCGGCTCACAAATGGCAGCACGTTTGTCAGCCTCACGCGACGGTGGTCCTTTGCCCCCCAGGAAGATTCCTGGTACTCATTTCTGTTAGAGGTTGAGTCAACCCCAGGTCCGTATTGCGGCTGGAAGGATTGGGTCAGTTGAAAAAATCCACCTCATCGGGACTCGAAACGTTAATAATCATTATTACTGTTGCACATTTCATACATTGAATATAAAAATGTCATATAATACAACATATTAATGAATCATTTAAAGTTAAATTGTCCCGTGCTTAATTAGTTAAGCTTTATGCACAAAAGACATGGAAGAGTGTAGGTATAGCTCCATCATTTTTGACCTCGACACACCCTGGAAGTGAGTAGGCAGCTTCACGCCCCTGGTAACTTAATTTGTCGATCGTTTATAACCCGCAACTACAAATAAATCTAAGATTCTCACCGGCACAGAACCACGACCGCTTCCTTCCAAATAATTTCCAATTCAAACTTTATTGGTCAGATTTCAAACAGAAAATGCTGTACAGAATATTTTAACAATATTTTAATCTGCTTTGTACAACGTAATGCAAAAGTGAGATACATGTGTGTACATGTTATGTTTTCATGTATTTTGCACATTACTGAGAGTAAGTTAAGTAACTTTTCGGGACACTTTCCTATTGGGCCACAGGCTGGGCACTCACAAGGAGGACTTTTGCCTCGTTAGATATTCACCAGGGTTGAATGTTATTTTATTGATTTTATATGACCATATGAAAAAGTGTCCGCCGTATGGTACTGGGTTAATTCACAGCTTCTAAACATGTGACAATGCCAGATTTCATGGGCCGCTCACTTATGTTGTGAAATTATTTACAGAGTGAAGATTTGCAGAGCATAAAAGAAGCTATGCTTCGAAATGTGGAATTGGATTCATCGTACTCAGATGCTTCCTCTTCACGTGAAGAGGACGAGGTAGATGAAGGTCAAATTCACGAGGACAATATCATAGCAACTGGAATGGCTCAAGAAATAGAGGCCATAAAGTGGGAGAGGGATGCCCTAAAACGAGAAATAGAAGAACTTCAAGACCACTGTAGGGGTATTTGGCCACTGAAAGCTCATGCCTACGAAGTCGCAGGAGAGAGAAAATTCCTTACATTAGAAGTAGAACTCAAAGCAGAGATTACAGAAAACATAATGGAGGAGAGACAAGTTCTGAGGCTTCAAACAGAGGAGCTCAGAGACCAAATTAAATCACCTTATAAACGCGCCTTAAACAACGCTAGAGGTGCCTTAAAACTTGCAACACAAAATCTCCTTGACCAGCGTAAGGCCGCTGCAAAATTGGAAGAGCAACTAAACCGTGCAAGAAAGTGATATGAAGACATCACAACAGAGAGAGAATCTGCAAAATTAAAATGCCAAAAGTCAGAAGCGGATTGTAAGGACATGAGAAAGAATGTGGAGGCCCTCAAAGCTGAAAGAGGAAAACTCTTAGCTCAGAATGAAGATCTTCTGGAAAACTAATTAAGAGCAGCGAGACTGCTTTGCGAAAACTTGAAAAAAGAGAGACATTTACAAATTAGAAGCACCAGGGACAGCAGGGAATAGAGTGGCCACGAGCGAGGATAAAAATTTCCTCAAAGTTGCAGCAAAAAGTCTCGGAATTCAAACCTATGACACTGCCCTATACGAAGAGCAATTACAGTGTGCAAGAGAAGGATGCGCCAGCATAGAAACAGAGAGAGACTCTCTGATACACGAAGTCCAACACATGGAAACGGACAGAGAGGACACAGAGGAGGACCTTCACGATACGGCTTTACAGGAAGAGCAATTAAACGTTGTAAACAAAACTTGCTACAACCATGCAAAAAATAAAGACTCTTCGGTAATGGAAGTTCAACATATGGGAACAGATATTAAGGCCACAGAAGAGGACCTCAATGGCACCCAGCTGCAAGAAGAGCAGTTAAACGTTGAAGGAGACGACTTATACAACTTCGCGAATGAGAAGGTCTTTTTAATACTCGAAACTCAAAACTTGTTAACGGATAGACAGGCCACAGAAGATGAAGTCGACGACGATGAGCTACAGGAAGAGCAGTTCGACATTATAAGAGAAGACTGCTACAACATCGTAAAAGAGCTCGAATCCCTAATCATCGAATGTGATTCCATGGGAACCAGTAGCGAGACCACAGAAGAGGAAGTCGACGACGACGAGCTACAGGAAAAGCAGTTCGACATTATAAGGGAAGACTGCTACAACATCGTAAAAGAGCTCGAATCTGATTCCATGGGAACCAATAGCGAGACCACAGAAGAGGAAGTCGACGACGATGAGCTACAGGAAGAGCAGTTCGACATTATAAGGGAAGATTGCTACAACATAGTAAAAGAGCTCGAATACCTAACCTCGAATCTGATTCCATGGGAAGATTGAGGAGACAGTGGCCGTCTGACCTACCACAACCCGCAGATGACGAAGATTAAAACCATCACCATTCCTCTACAGGGCCTGTCAGACTATCATCAGTGGATACTTATCTACTCGAGACACCTACTTAGAACAAATTTACTTCTTTCTCCATATTGCTGAGAGTAGACTGTAAATACGCTATTAATGAAATAAGAAATAAAACTCTTGCTATCTGTTTCAACAATAATGCTGTTGTTATTTTCTTTCGCTCGGATACTGATTTCCTTTGATAATTGGTTATTATATCGTTGTGGGGTTACTGGGTTTTCTTCAACAACGATACTGTTATTCTGTCGTTGCGTCGATACTGACTTCCTTCAACAATAATGCTCTTATTCTCTCGTTGCGTGGATACTGAATTCCTTCGACAATAATACTATTAGGTCCGACCGGTGTATAAATTTTCCTCAACTTTCAATACAGAAGCCAATTTATATCAAGGTGAACAGAGATAATCTAATTCAGCAGCGATGGGAGGCAATTTATCTCGTGAAAATTATCGAGATTATCCAGGAAATGAGGAGGTAAGTGAAAACTAAAGAAGACAGCAACTTGAAAAGTATTTCGATAACGTTAACCAAACTGAGAGAGTGACAGATCTCAGAAGCTCGCAAGTCCTGCACTTGATAATACGTATATAAATGTACTATCTCAAAAGACCAATATTTACATGCAAATCTTAACCAGCTCCATACTGTACAGCACTTTATTGCACTGTAGCTGCATATTTCGACCTCGATGTGAGCATCATCAAGCCATCATTGTCCACTTAGGATATACATTTTGTTTGTTTACTGGCTGTGACAGAGAATCCTCCTTTAAATATTAATAATCCGATTTAACTTTAAAAAATGTAATATAGTAAGTACAAACTCCGTAAAAATTTACTAGGTCATGATTACATGACCTATCCCATGTAGAGAGATTCCGATCGCTTATACCGGTATAAAATCTAGGCCAACACGTAGCGGTTAAAGAGTCTTACCACAAAAAACAGAATTTATCATTCATGTCTTAATCTTTCGTTTTAATTTTAACCGTTATATTTCTAATTTTAAATTTTTATTATCTAAGGATTTTGCAGTTTTACCACTTTTACCAAAAATTAATACAGGTGTTTATGCATTTCAATAATTTCAATACACAATAAGGATCCTTGTTTGAAGAGTTAGATGATAATTACTTTCAATTCATCAGCTCATACTGGAACGTTGTACGCCTGATGATGACCCGGTATAAAAAAAAAAAGTAAAGCTATCCCTGTAACAGGCCGTGAAGGCTGGTAGTGTTCTGAGACAATGAGGGGCCCACATTTTCTCTAGACAATCGGCTCACAAATGGCAGCACGTTTGTCAGCCTCACGCGACGGTGGTCCTTTGCCCCCCAGGAAGATTCCTGGTACTCATTTCTGTTAGAGGTTGAGTCAACCCCAGGTCCGTATTGCGGCTGGAAGGATTGGGTCAGTTGAAAAAATCCACCTCATCGGGACTCGAAACGTTAATAATCATTATTACTGTTGCACATTTCATACATTGAATATAAAAATGTCATATAATACAACATATTAATGAATCATTTAAAGTTAAATTGTCCCGTGCTTAATTAATTAAGCTTTATGCATTAAAGGCATGGAAGAGTGTAGGTATAGCTCCATCATTTTTGACCTCGACACACCCTGGAAGTGAGTAGGCAGCTTCACGCCCCTGGTAACTTAATTTGTCGATCGTTTATAACCCGCAACTACAAATAAATCTAAGATTCTCACCGGCACAGAACCACGACCGCTTCCTTCCAAATAATTTCCAATTCAAACTTTATTGGTCAGATTTCAAACAGAAAATGCTGTACAGAATATTTTAACAATATTTTAATCTGCTTTGTACAACGTAATGCAAAAGTGAGATACATGTGTGTACATGTTATGTTTTCATGTATTTTGCACATTACTGAGAGTAAGTTAAGTAACTTTTCGGGACACTTTCCTATTGGGCCACAGGCTGGGCACTCACAAGGAGGACTTTTGCCTCGTTAGATATTCACCAGGGTTGAATGTTATTTTATTGATTTTATATGACCATATGAAAAAGTGTCCGCCGTATGGTACTGGGTTAATTCACAGCTTCTAAACATGTGACAATGCCAGATTTCATGGGCCGCTCACTTATGTTGTGAAATTATTTACAGAGTGAAGATTTGCAGAGCATAAAAGAAGCTATGCTTCGAAATATGGAATTGGATTCATCGTACTCAGATGCTTCCTCTTCACGTGAAGAGGACGAGGTAGATGAAGGTCAAATTCACGAGGACAATATCATAGCAACAGGAATGGCTCAAGAAATAGAGGCCATAAAGTGGGAGAGGGATGCCCTAAAACGAGAAATAGAAGAACTTCAAGACCACTGTAGGGGTATTTGGCCACTGAAAGCTCATGCCTACGAAGTCGCAGGAGAGAGAAAATTCCTTACATTAGAAGTAGAACTCAAAGCAGAGATTACAGAAAACATAATGGAGGAGAGACAAGTTCTGAGGCTTCAAACAGAGGAGCTCAGAGACCAAATTAAATCACCTTATAAACGCGCCTTAAACAACGCTAGAGGTGCCTTAAAACTTGCAACACAAAATCTCCTTGACCAGCGTAAGGCCGCTGCAAAATTGGAAGAGCAACTAAACCGTGCAAGAAAGTGATATGAAGACATCACAACAGAGAGAGAATCTGCAAAATTAAAATGCCAAAAGTCAGAAGCGGATTGTAAGGACATGAGAAAGAATGTGGAGGCCCTCAAAGCTGAAAGAGGAAAACTCTTAGCTCAGAATGAAGATCTTCTGGAAAACCAATTAAGAGCAGCGAGACTGCTTTGCGAAAACTTGAAAAAAGAGAGACATTTACAAATTAGAAGCACCAGGGACAGCAGGGAATAGAGTGGCCACGAGCGAGGATAAAAATTTCCTCAAAGTTGCAGCAAAAAGTCTCGGAATTCAAACCTATGACACTGCCCTATACGAAGAGCAATTACAGTGTGCAAGAGAAGGACGCGCCAGCATAGAAACAGAGAGAGACTCTCTGATACACGAAGTCCAACACATGGAAACGGACAGAGAGGACACAGAGGAGGACCTTGACGATACGGCTTTACAGGAAGAGCAATTAAACGTTGTAAACAAAACTTGCTACAACCATGCAAAAGATAAAGACTCTTCGGTAATGGAAGTTCAACATATGGGAACAGATATTAAGGCCACAGAAGAGGACCTCAATGGCACCCAGCTGCAAGAAGAGCAGTTAAACTTTGAAGGAGACAACTTATACAACTTCGCGAATGAGAAGGTCTTTTTAATACTCGAAACTCAAAACTTGTTAACGGATAGACAGGCCACAGAAGATGAAGTCGACGACGATGAGCTACAGGAAGAGCAGTTTGACATTATAAGAGAAGACTGCTACAACATCGTAAAAGAGCTCGAATACCTAACCTCAAATCTGATTCCATGAGAAGATTGAGGAGGCAGTGGCCGTCTGACCTACAATAAGTGGCCCGGTGGGCGACTTTTGTCTCNATGAGTGTATGCACTGCAAGACGGTTTAAATAAATCATGGACTTTTGTCTCCTCGTAGCCATTGAAACATTTGAGAAAGGTGCTTCAATAAAAGTGAAAATAAATAACTAAATAATGCAAAATTATGTATTGCATTTTTGGCAAACATCCGTTTTTGGAAGTATAAGTGGGATAGTAGTTAACATTCTTAGTGACATGTATTCCATGATAGTGTGATCTGCTTTTCAAACATTTTTAATTACCCTAAAAACATTTGACATATCCTACATAACTTGTGTATTGATAAGTTTGTATTGTAGCATCCTGTTGCACTCTTCAATTTTATTATAAATCTTATTTTACAGTCTT
>NW_019718631.1:1338568-1349690 GCF_002891405.2 Cryptotermes secundus | reverse complement strand
CAAATCAACATTCATACTTACCAATTTCCATATAGTGCACCACGATAACCGCAAGTAATTATGGGTATTCAAATTGGTTTGTTTAGGCTCTCTGATTGGTCGAGACCTGCGTGAAGTTTCCGCAGTAATTCGTAGAGGCAGTAGTTACCGGTAGTTACGGTGTTTCCCTTTCCCCTATTCCAGTTGCCACCCTCTGTTACTGACTGAGCTCTTGGCAGTGGTTATATGGGGTTACATGCCGTGCACGTTTCCCACCAATTGTACCAAAATAGGCACGGTGTTGTGATTCTTTATTTTGAAAAATAAACGTATGTACAAAAAGGACCTATAGTCAATACCCAACCGGTCTCTAGCGGTGTTGTAACTAGGTCAGATGGGTCATAATCATCCATGCGACATCTTTCATGAATAAGTAAAGTTATTTGAATGTTTCTTTAAACGAGTTTAGATGTCGCGAAAGCAACAGTAGTAAGCCATGTCTCTTTTTTACTTTGCTCATCAGCAGCATTGAGCGGCATTGAGTTACATATGTTTAGGTCGTTCAGATAGTGATGCGAGGGGAATGGTTTAACTTTGCTAATTTGTGTAATTTAAGTTTTACCTACGGAAGGCACGATGCTCGCCGAGAGAAAGCGACATCTTTCATGAATAAGTAAAGTTTCTTTAAATCGGAGTTTAGATGTCGCGAAAGCATCAGTAGTCACCCATGTCTCTTTTTTACTTTGCTCATCAGCAGCATTGAGCGGCATTGAGTTACATATGTTTAGGTCGTTCAGATAGTGATGCGAGGGGAATGGTTTAACTTTGCTAATTTGTGTAATTTAAGTTTTACCTACGGAAGGCACGATGCTCGCCGAGAGAAAGAAACGCGTAAAGTGGTCCTTAAATCCTTGTGGGAACTTTTGGAGTCATGGTGAGTAGCATGCTTACTTCAATGGGACATGTCCATCTAACACGTCCTTCACTACTTCATAGTGATCGTTTTGAACATAACCTAAAACCTTATCCCACTAATTCCAGAATTTGCTTGTGCTGTCCCTCATGTGTGATGACTCTTCTTTATTTAGTAAATAAATATGACTAGTGAGATTCTCATACTTTTTCAATTTTAGCAGAAACACAAAGTTCTATATACATATGTATATATGTATATAAAATGTGCGTGTGTTCTATATAATGTTAAGTTTTATTTAAACCATTCCGACATGTATAATCCCATCTTTAATTCTGATAACTAGTAACTGAAGAAAAGCACTTAAGAATCTACTAGAGTAACTTCTTTCACCTTAACATTGCATTAACTCTTGTTGCTAAGGAACGTAATAAAGTTCAAGAAACTTCATCACATTCAGTCATTGTGAAAGTTTCAAATCTGTTAGAATCAGTTGAGTTTATTTTAGGAATATGTTGTATGTATGCAATGTTACCCAGTACTTCATATTCAGCAATGTCATTCTTCTCCATATGTATCACTATTTTCAGTATGGAAATATGGTGACCTTGTCATAATAGGAGGGCCTGGTACTTGATGAATTGGATGACTGTGCTAGGGAAGTCTGGTCAATAATTACCAGATAGTAAGAGTTGAGGGGAAGCTAAGAGTAAACCACAACAGGTTGAAGTGACTTGACAGTCGTGAAGATGACCGGAACAAACAACCTGTGAGCTCAGAAGTAGAGACGTGCATTCTCACCACTGGCCAGAGTAGAATTTTTTCTTCTGATAAATCTCAAATTAAAAAATTAGAAAGTGGAAGGAGATGTACGAGTAACAATGTTAGAGGTAGGAACAGCTGATTCGCCTAATCCATGAAGTGGTGATGATGATGATAACCATATAAAAATGTAAATTTGTTACTGAAGCTTAGGTTTATTTACTGGGTCTAAAATACATTTTTAAACTATTCTAACATATCCAGCTGCTGCTAATAAGTCACACTGAATTTGGGTTATATTTAGGGTTAACAGCCATAACACAAACTTCCAATCCATGATTTATTTAATCCGTCTTGCAGTGCATACATTCATTTATCTCCTTCTTTCCCTCGCACTACATGTTTCGGCATAACAATGCCATCTTCAGGTGCTTACTTGTCCATGTCAAACCAGTTCATTGCATGCCATGTTCACACATTAAAATAACTAAAATATGTATCTATCATATACATTGTCAAACGTTAAAAATATTAAAATTGTTCAGGATACCACATCGCTACGTCGCCCCTCACTACGTCAGTCACGCCCATTCTCCTTTGTTGGAGCACTCCTTCACTATCTTGTGTGTTGTGCTTTTGTTGTGTCGTGCTCCTGCGACTGCGTGTGTTATACTGTTGGGCTTCCTGGGAACTTCCAACTTGACTAACATGAAGACATTACTAATAATTTTATCACATGATGTGGTTACTTACAGATACAAGCAAGTATGGTCAGCAGATGCTGGAGAAGATGGGTTGGAAGCCTGGCTGTGGGTTGGGAGCTAATGAGCAGGGCATCACAGAACAAATAAAAGTAGCGTACAAGAATGACAAGAAATGTAAGTATATGAGGCAGAGTCCATGTATGTAGAAGTGCAGAGTGATTGAGAGCTACTTGAAAATTGTTCCACTGCTCATGTGGGAGAGAGAAATGATCGTCATGCATGACTGTACACGTTTGTAACATCTAAGAGCCAGTATGTCTGTAGATTCTTGGGCTTGCACACGTGCATGTAACAGCAAAACTAACATTTTTTTGAGTTTTCATTTCCGAAACTTTTGTGTTTACACTTCTCCACTATAATAGTTTCACAGATGGACAGACATAGAAGGATACAATGTGCATGCATGTTTGTGTGTGAGAGAGAGAGAGAGAGAGGGCACATGACTAGATTCATACGGAACTCCCCTCTACATTGACGTCACAGTAAATTTTGAGCAGGTTAAGCAAGATTTAACACAGCAACATTTTGACAAGGGTTTATTTTTCTAGGTAAGTGCTGTCTTTTGACAGAACCTTCACATTTGTTTGTTAAAATATATATGAAAGGTATTTGAAATCCAGTTTACAGATACACCATAATGTGGCATATTTGTTCTATGCAGGAACTGTTGAGCCACAGAGGCCTCGGGGCACGTGCGCAACGGGATGATTGGGGATATGTGATGTCACTTGCACTTCCTGTTGCACTATCCAAGCGTTCACAGAGCTGTCGCCTAGCAACGTGCCGATACAATCCACAGCTCTCCTGTTGTGTGCATGCCCTGAGGCCTCTGTGACTCAGCAGTTCCTGCATAGAGCAAATACGCCACAATAATAAGAGGGACACCGTACCCAGGCATAGATATCTGCCCTTTGACCTTGAATTGTTGAATCATCAGTATGTTGGTACCTGTTCCAGGTATTGGCTACAAGGAACATGGAGATGAGTGGCTGGAACAGCAATCACAGTTTGAGAAGTTGCTGGCTGAACTGAGTGGCTCTCATGATGCTGCAGTGTCTGATAAGGGGAATGAATCACTGGAGCTCCGATCTCAACAGTCCCGTGCTCGTGTCCAGTGAGTACAGTTGACGCTTGAATAAGAGAGAGGGATGTAGAAGCACCTGGATTTTGTAGCTTGAACTGTGTCCTAAATGTGGCTTTCAGATACACTGGGCAGTGATACATCTTGCTGCTTAGGCAGCGGTGAGATCCCCAGTCAGTGTTTTCTGTCATTTAACATCTGGTGTCAGCAGTCCCAAGTCAATATCAATGTTAAATTTATGATTTTCCACAAGGAAATATTAATTGGGTGTGTCACAGGTATTTTTGTATTGTTGCAACCAGCTCAGTCCCTCACCGACTGGCTGTGTATCTACAGCTTGTGTTCAATTCTGAACAGTAGTCTTGGGATTAATTTTTAATACCATTCATGCCCCATGCCACCTCGTATGTTCTCCATACTTTCCTTCATGTTAAAGACAGCTAGTGCTTGAAGGTGACCACTCACCTGAATCTAGTGCCAAGTGTAGAATTAATGGAGTTTTTCCTCCATGCCCTCTCTATGCAAACATTTTGAAACTGAAATAGTTTGTATATCTCTGTATATAAGATTTGTTGGCCTATGAGCCTGTTTGGAGTTTTCTGAGCATTCATTATGTAAGATAGGTGATTATTAGATTGTTCAAGTTGTATGAGCATAAGTGTAATACACGTCTCTCTTTCACTGTTCCAGTTACCACAGATTCACACGTGGGAAAGATATAAGCAATTACACTGATAAAGATTTGGCTTGTATTCTTGGTGTCAAGAAACCCAGTGATATCTCAGACTGCGGCAACATTAAGGAGAAGAAAAATGACATGGATACTTTAATAGGGAAAATAGACAATCTGTATGGGGTAACAACTGTAAATGGGGGTAACATGAGTGATTACTTCATTAAAAAGAAACAGAAAAATGTAGATGATGCACTTGCAAAGAATGACACAGACATAGAGAAAGAACAGTTGGGGTCAGAATTCGGAGATAATGAATGCAAAGCTAAAATAAAAACAAATAAGAAACAAAAACATAAGAACACTGAAAGCTCAAACACTCAGAAAAGGGAAGTTGATGGAGAAGAAACAAAGAATGAGTTAGCAATGAACAGTGAAAGCACAGATGTAAATGGTAAGAAAAGGAAAAGAAAATTAGAAGGAGCAAAAGAAGAATATTTGCTGAAGAAAGACGAAGAAAGTCATGAAGAAACAGACATTAAGGAGTACAGTAAGGAAGATGAGTGTAATTTCACGCAGGAAATTGAAACAAGAAGGAAACATAAAGTAAACCCAAACATAAATGGAAAGGAAGTTCAAGAAGAAACAGGTGAAGATGAGATGAATGATAGTGGAAGTTACTTAAACTACAAGAGAAAGAAAAGAAAATTGGAGAAGGAAATAGAAGAACATTTGCTGGTGGAAGAAGGAACAGTGAAACAAGATGGAAGAATGAGTTTTATGGAATCATATAATGAGAAAGACATGCACAGTTGTGAATTGGAGGACAATAAAATAAAGAGGAAAAAGAAACGTAAAGAAAAAGACACTGATTGCCCAGACGCACAAGGAAAGGAAGTTGAAGCAGAGGTAAATGAGATGACAGTATTGAATGGTAACACTGTAACTAGCTCAAATTATAAGAAGAAGAAAAGAAAATCAAAACAGGAAGTGAAAGAAAGGATGGAAGATGAAATAACTGAACAAGGTAAAAGAGTAAATGATAATTCTAATAGTTCTTTTCCAACAGTTTGTTACATGTCTGAAATAATATGTGAAAAATATTCACTGCAAGAGAACAATGATTCTGTGGGTGGTCAGGACATAGCACCAGCAGGTGATAAGGCTGTGCACAAAAAGAAATCTGGGAAGTTGAAAAATCATAAATCCATTGACAGAAATACTGATGAAGTTGATCATGGGGAGACAAAAGATCATAAACCCATTGAAGAGGAAAACATTAAACATAAAGTAAAGAAAAAGAAGATAAGGAGATATAGTAAAGATGAAAACATACATGACATCCAAGAATATAAGCATGTACAACATAATTTAGAGGAAACACTTACTGAGAGCTGTAATAGGAAGAAATGTGAAGAACTCTCAGTTATTGGCGAAATCAGTGTCTCTGAGAACTGTAAGGATGATGAGAAAAAGGAAAAGAGGAAGACAAGGAAACTTATGAACAAAATTTGTTCAGGTGTGGAATTAGAATGTGACAAAGATGAAATACTTCATGAGCAGGTGGATAATAAAACAGGTCAACAGAAACTTGAAATTTCTACACAGAATGACATTCAGAATGTTGAAGGTTCAAAGCAGGCTAGTAATTACGAACAGAAACAAGATGTTTGTGATTCTGATGTACAAAACAGTGTTGGTGCTAATATTAAAATTAATGACTTTTCAAACAGAGATCTAAATAGAAGAAACATGAAACCCTCTGTGTTTGCACAGTTAGTAGATCCATCACTTATCAAATTTAGAGGATCAAATTTACGTAAGATACCAGGTTATGGCTGCTGTTAAATTTAAATTTGGTATTTGTACAAATGTGCATGTGGCAAATGTTCCTGTGGAGGTCAGTAAATTTTAACACTAAATTGAGAAGATCTCTCTCTCTCTGTCTCTGATGTCTTGTTTAATGATCATTTTACCTTTTTGGTCATGATGAATGTGAAGGAACCCACATGAGTGGGAGATCCAATACAATCATGGAATTCTGTTTACTGCCAGTGACAGGATAAGAAAGTTTGCAGCTAAATGCGGACTCCGAACATGGCAGCCTAGTATTCACATTCTTTGATTTAGAGGTATGGAATTTAGGAAAATGTGCGCTGGATATGGCTGACCTCCAACCTTAAACCTCTGTCTTACTGTTACACTGCAGAGTAAAGTCATGAGTGCTGAAAATCGAGGCTTGATTTGAGGTTCTCAGAGCGGTGACTATGACAAATACATTCTATTGGGTTCAAACACCTGGCAGTTTGGCACCATTGCTAATAGCCCTGTCATATAAAAAGGTTATAACATAAGATTATGATGTTTACATACACTAAAATGCTTGTCAAACATTAGTAAAACTTTTCTAAAATTATTATTATTATGTGAATAGGGGGTTTTTATGGGCAAGTGTCTGTGTGGGGGGAATATATTTCACACTTTTGTCCTTGTGTGGGCATGGGTAGGTGTGAGTTCACTAAATTGAATTGAATTTATTTGCATTCCATAGATCCTAAGTAGGTTAATACCTCTGGATATAGAACAAGTCAAAATAATACCTACTGGTACAAGTAATTTTATCTTAAACTAATATAGCTTAATTCTACATTATTCTCTATTTACATTGAGGTATTTGTCTACAGAGTTGAAGGAATGAACATGCAGATATTTCTTTAGCCTTGATTTAAAATGTTTAGTATCATTACTCAAGTTTTTGATACTTTGTGGGAGACTACTATATACTTTTATGCCAGAAAAGTAGACTCCTTTTTGATGAGTGATAAGTTTGATGAAGGTAGATGGAAGTTATATTTTTGTCTAGTGTTCAATAACATAACCAGATACATCACTGCATCAGAAAAAATAAGTCATACCTCAAGAAAATCAAGAAACAGTACCATAAACAAACTCCACTGCACTAGAAACTTACCAACTAAGAACACAACCAGTGAGCCCACTGCAGAACCCCCAAAAAGAACAAACCACCCATGCAGGATGACACGTGGCCATGAGCACCAACGACGTATACCAACATAACATCAATATCTACATAGAAGGACCAAAATTTGAAACACACTTCATCCATTAAAACACACAAACAATCATTGACACATCCTACACTCATATAACCCATATAACACTCATGCCCCCATAATGACAAAAGTGTGAAATATTACCCCCTCCCCATTACACTTTACCCATAAACCCCCTATGCATAAGAAGACAATGTTGTAGCAAGAACTAATAATAATAATCTTAGACACGTTTTACCAACGTTCAACAAGCACTGTAATCTTGTGAAAAACTTTTTATACGATAAGACTATTAGCAATGGATACACTGTGTCATGCAGGTTAGAAATGAACATGGATATATTTTGTTGTTTATAAATGGTCAAAAAGGACTGAAACATGTAGCATCAAAATATTTTAATAAACTAAACTGATGTATTGACAATTTGATTCTATCAGTTATTTAATGAGCATGTGGGATGTTGGTTCCGGTACTTGGAGAGACAATCACATAAATTTCTGTAACAGATATTTATTGCTGTTGAAAGAACATGCAAACAGAGGGTACAGTAACTGGTGAGGTACTGTGAGGGTCTTGAAAAGGGCCATAACTCTAAGGCAGGGTGTGCCTGATGAATGCTGGCAAGGCTCTGACCACAGTGGGCTAGCTTGTGCCAGTGACGGCAGTCCTTGTTCAGCAGCCAGGTGAGTGTCAGCTGGCCCTAGGGTTTAAGTGCTGGTGGTGGACTTCCCATGGGTCTAGGCGACTTGTTGTCCACATCTTTATCCGCTGTTGCTAGCAGTGCCCAGCTGAATGGGTGTTGGCGTTGGCATGGTCTGCACTGAGTGGCTAGCGCTTGCTTCGCTCCACTGGTTGACCAGATGTGTTGTGGTAGGCTTCCACAGAAGTATAAAGTTCTTGTGATCAGCAGACATACATATTTACATATTAGTGACAAACACAACAGGATGCCAAACATGTGAATGAAGATTGCATACAATCTTGGAGTGATACTAATTCCATCCTTTTTGTTATTTATTGGGTTATGTGAAATTAGTTAAAAATTTACATGGAATGCTTAGTAAGCACTTTCTGTAAAGTTTTCTGACGATATCTGCTGCCTGTTTGAGGAGGAAAGCTTTAACACATATGTCAAGAAAGGAAGGATATCCTCATGAGCCACACAAAACCAACTACTGGGCTGCATATAACCCACATTCTGCCAGTTGGACAGCCCTGATGCACATTAGGCACCTCCAGATTTCAGTATGATTGTGAATAATAATTTAAAGACCATGAAAGAAGATAATAATGAGACATATTTTAAGGAGTCTTTCTGGAGGGACTGAGGAGAACCTGATATAGTAGTTGATTTTCATGCCAGATGATCAGAAAATTCCGTTATGAAAGCTGAAAGTTCAGCCACCACTGTCTCCCACGGGACACTATACCAAGCCAGTTAGTCCAGTTTACATACAACCTGTTTCCCAAAGACTCATCATCTCCGATCACCTCAGCCTTCCAAGTAATTGCAGTATAGCTGGTTTCCTCACCACAGTCACTTTCTCACACTTATGAATTCTCATTGTAACAGACTTACATTTTACGTGGATGGTCGGTAGAATGTAATTTCTGATGTGAAGTGCATTAACAATCGAATACAGAAATTTGAAACAGGTTCACTGAAATAGGTAATTATACAAGACCCATAACTCAGATTTTGGTACATTTTGTATTATTTAATTAAACACACCTTCCGCTTATGGTTGGAAGTTAACCACTCACATGTATTGAGTGCTGAGGCTTAAGGATGTGTGAAGTTATACCTCCACTCCATGCATCTTCACGGTGTGATGCTTAATTAAGCACAGGAAACTTCGCCTTTTACAGCTTACACTTCAATAGTTGCGAGTTTCATGGAAATGGTAAATATCTGGAGGACTACAAGTAATGGATACAGGATCAGAAATAAAGCAGTGGTCATCTGTGTTTGATTTCTTTACTTGTGTATTGGAGGCCTCCAAGTTCAGTAAATATGCCCTTTCCTAAACTAGTCACACTATACTATGCAATGTTATCATATAATCTCACAACATCAGGGTCATCCACCAGTTTATCACATAGTTTCCTGACAGCTTCAAGATCAGCATCACTCAAAGTGACTTGTATCTTTGGAATTAATTCACAGTCAGCTTTCATGATGGTATACTGCAACTTCTCCAGCTTTCCTCTCACTTGATGCAGAACCAGTGGTGTACATACAAACTGCAACACAACAAAATGCTACATGTCCCACCAATACCACAACATTCTGTCATCTGTAGACTGAAATTTTCAACAGTCTGAATGTACATAACTCTTCTAACATACAAAACTTCAGTTAAACAGCAAACCGTGGTGCATAGGCCTGCTGATATGCAGTGACTGTAAACAGTAGCTGTTAGTTGGCAACTCCTGCAACAAGACAGGAACAGAGTTTCTGCGGTCTGCGCCATGGCCGTTTCTAGGCCGTAAACATGGTGAACACGTACCCACGGCAATGGATATGAATGCAACAATAGAACAGTGTTTTCTATGTGGTCTGTGGCAAGATGTTATAAGAATGGGGCATAGTTGAGTTGTTAGTTACCCCCGTGTGGAGGCGGGGGACGAATACCTCCACCATGACCCTGCGAGTTGTAGGAGGCGACGAAAAGGGAATTCTCAGATCTGAGACAGTAAAATATGGTTGCAAGTCCCAAGGAGTCAGACCCAAGACTGCTCTTTCAAGGACCAGCAGCACATAGAAAAGACAGACCCGTCCTCTCGTCAGAGAGGGCGCCCCACAAAAACAGACCATAGCTGTCAAAGAGAAATAAATATCTGGTCCAAGACTTACAGACTGACCATCAATCACAATGTGACTTGGACTTGGAGTTGTTAGTTGAGTTCTGCACAGGAGGCTGTGAAGACAGAACCTGTGTGAAGCTGAAGACTACTGTTAGAAGCCATTGCCAGGGAATGGCTGGTGAAGACACAGCAGGCTGGAAAAGGCTTAGTGGGTGCTGTGGTGGAATGTGAATTTCAAGATTAGAGGTGGCTCTGTTCCAAGTTGTGTGTATAAGTGGTCAATAAATCCATTCACCAATTCAAACCTCGTCTACAGTCACTAATACATGTCACAATACTATCTTCCTCCCAGCTCCCACTGAGCCATACATCACATAATTGGAATGAGTGGTCATCACTCTTTCACATTTAGAAGATCTTGGGTGTTTCTCAGTCCAGAGGCTCAGTATCCTGACTGCAGTGTTTCTTCATTCCTTCATGTCTTCCAGGTAAGTGCTAGAATTACAGCCTTAAATAGGCTACAGCCACTTTCTTCCCAATTTGGTGCTATAAAACCTATGCAGTTGAGAAAGCATCACTAAACTAAGGAACAGGTAGATTCATGAAGAATTCTGTCTTCTGGGATGTAACACCATGTAGTCCACTGAAAGCCAACAGGTGTTTTGGAGGAATGCATTGCCTTCATCTTCAGGGTTGAAGAATAAGCCAAGCAAGGAGGAGCATGAGGCAGGTACTGGCAGATCATATTTGAGGACTGGACCAAGTTATGAAGCTCCAAGTTTCTGGCCCTGCGAAACATTTTGTAACACACTTTTTTATGAGAAGCTGTTTGTTCCATGCAAAACCTCCAAGTTGTGGGACAATCCGTAGTCAGCTGTCTGTGACAATATATTTGCAGCTATCTGGAGGCCATGTCCACTATCTGTGATCTGAGGAAATATGATGATGTGATGACTAGAAGCCCAGCTAATATAATTCCCCAATGCATCCTTACCAAAATTCTCAATGTGTTTCTTAAATCAAAGTAATTTAATGTCTTGTTCATCAACCAAACTTATTAACTTCAT
>NW_019718631.1:1330373-1337417 GCF_002891405.2 Cryptotermes secundus | reverse complement strand
CTCCCGATGTGTGGTCTATTTCTCCTGGGACACTCTGTATATATATATATATATATATATATATATACACACACACACACAGGGATGAAATGTGTGAGTGTCCCAATTCTGACAGTTGGGTGAATACTGGATAACTCACAGCAGACTGACGCACTGTGGCCACCAGATGAAATGAGCTCTCATTCAGCAGTTATGGGGAAAGAAATGGTGGCTACTAGGATGCTGTGCACACGCACTGCTCTGTTTTACTGTCTGGAAAACAGAAAACACAGTATCTATAGTAATTCATGTAAAACAGTCAGGATGGCTCAGATGGTATAAAGACTGGGTTATGGACTGAGCTAAAAATCTGGGTTCCATTCCAGGTGCGGCAAGACTTTTCTTTGTTCCACAGTGTCAAAACCAGCTGTGGGTCCCACCCAGACTCATATCTAATGGATCCTGCGGGTAAAAGTAAAAAAAAAGTAAAGCTATCCCTGTAATAGGCCATGAAGGCTCATTGGGGTTGTGAGACATTGAGGGTCCCACATTATCTAGACAATCGGCTCAAAGATGGTGGTAAGGCTGTAAGCCTTACGCGCTGGCCGCGCTTTACTCCCCAGGAAAATTATTTAATAATTCCTGGTACTCATTTCTGTTAGAGGTTGAGTCGACCCCAGGGCCATAGTGCAGCTAGAAGGATTAGATCAATTGAAAAAATCGAATTACCTCATTGGGACTTGAACTCGCGACCTTCCAGCTCGTAGCATGGTGCCTCAACCATTACGCTACCCCATACTCCCTCAAAAGAGTAAAATGCCCAGGGTGTAAAGCTGACCACACAGCTATACCTGGTGGTAAGGTTAAGCATGTGTGAAGCTATACCTCCATTCCCCATGTGTTTTCATAGTGTGGTGCTTAATTAAGCACAGGGACAATTTTACCTTCTCTTTAAATTATTAAGCTAAGGAGTACCGAAGAGTACTATCTTCCGGGATATAATCCCATGTTGTCTGTTGAAAGTCAACAGACATTTCAGAGGAACATATCACCTCCATATTCAGGTGGCAAGTTCCTCCAAAACATCCGCTGAGTTTCAATGGACTACACTGTATTATACTCTAGAAGATAGAACTCTTCATTTTTTCCTTGACACTTACTTTCACACTGGTATCTTGCACGGCTTATTCTTCAACCCTGAAAATGGAGGTGATATGCTCCTCCGAAACATAGCCTGACTTTCAGTGAACTATAGGGTGTTACATCTCAGAAGACAGTACTCTTCATTTTTTCTTGCCACCTGCTTTCACACTGGTATCTTGCTCATCTTATTCTTCAACCCTGAATATGGAAGCAATGTTCCTCCAACATGTTAACTGACTTTCAACAGACTGTATGGCATTATATCCCAGAGGACTCTACTCTTCATAACCACCTCTGTGAGAACCTCATATCCTAGAAAGGAATACTGGATCAATGTCTTCTGTTGTGTCATCAGCACAGACCCACAAGTGCAGGACTCAAGTATTTTTCTTTGCTAGTAGCGCTGTGTTGTATGAGTGGTGAACTGGAAGCAACAGGGAAAGTAGTTATGACCTATATCAAGGTACTGTGTTGCATTCACATGAAAGGACCACAGAAAACTATAAGTAACCTACTACATGTAGGAAGCCTCTACTTTCTACATAAGGGCAGCCGCACACCAACTGTGTCAAGACAAGCATCAAGACACGAGACAAAAGATGCAGTCTTGCTTCATTCGTGATTTGTCAGCATGAAGCTGACATCAGCATCATGATCAGACCAGTGTGTGGCAGTTTTCATAATTTCATTCACTTCAATTGTGCTCCTTTCTTTGCGTCATGCCGCAGACATCGTGTCTAGACACATGCCAGTGTGCGGCCTACCTAACAGACACATAACATCGTGTCTAGACACATGCCGGTGTGCGGCCTACCTAACAGACACATAACATCGTGTCTAGACACATGCCGGTGTGCGGCCTACCTAACAGACACATAACATCGTGTCTAGACACATGCCGGTGTGCGGCCTACCTAACAGACACATAACATCGTGTCTAGACACATGCCAGTGTGCGGCCTACCTAACAGACACATAACATCATGTCTATAGACACATGCCAGTTTGCAGCCTACCTAACAGACACATAACATCGTGTCTAGACACATGCCAGTGTGCGGCCTACCTAACAGACACATAACATACTTGTAACACATGATCTTCTGCATCTTCCAGTTTATCTACCTCTTCTGCGCCGGCCTCAATGGCATGGTCTACAGCTGTTTCCAGTGTTGTATTCTCAGGTGGTTTGGCCTCAATCACTCCTTTATGGTCAAATAATCCTTGAATTGCACCCTCTGTATATGAAGAACTGTCAGAATATTAATGCAGCTTAACTTATGTATACTTCTGTGAAACAAATGTTTGAAGATGAATTCTGATATGTTTGTATATAGTTACAATATTTTATTTTGAACAAACTAATAATCCTGCAAGAGTTATAATCATGAGACTGGAAATAACTTAAAAGCATTTGTTATCAAAGTTAGTAAATGGTTGTTTGAAAATGCCGTGTGAGATGCTTCTAATTGGGAACACAATTTTTGGGAAAATAACTGGCCATGTAAGTCTCAAACCAAGGAACCCTAGACTTCTTAATTTAATTCTTATGAACTTTCCATGGGCTAAAGGAAATGTAGATTCATGTAGTCCAGAGCTTTGGCACATATACTCATAATTTTAGAGGCATTTTCTTTTTTTCATTTTCGTTATGTGCACAGGATTGGATGATATATGCAAATGAATGAAATAAGAAAGAACTGGCAGTTGAAACACAAAGCAAACTTCAGATATGTCTTTTATAATAAAACATGTATATTTAACGTGCTACACAAGCAAAAGATGAAGAGCTTCAAAGATCAGTACATCTCTTGCATCACCTGTGCAAACACACGCAGCTTGAAAGCATCACTTAAGAAAACTAAATCAGTGGCCCTTTATGAAGGCCATCCAGTCAGGGCAATAAGCATATTGTAATGAGCATATTATAAAATCAAACTGTCAAGAATTTTGTGGCATGTGGAAAATGGATGTGTGCTCAAGATGCTTAAGCATGCAGGTACTGTATAGTAAAGTTGCTCCTATCCTTTAAATTACTGCACGTATTAAGATTGGCAACAATGATTTCAAAGTATCACTTCTATTTCTGGTGCCCAAAATGGGATTCAAAAATGAGGACTTCCCAAATACAAATTATCGCATGTTACTTACTTGTGCTTTCTTACAATGGTGTTGAGCGCAGCTCTTATTCTACTTAGATTCTCAGTTAAAGTATACACTACAATGGTGCAACCACCGGGGCCACGGATTTCAAAGTAACATGATTTTGCATTAGATTTTGTGTCCTAGAAGGACAAAACAAACATACAACATTAACAGGTGCTAGTCCTAATTCGTCACATGTTTTTGGATCCTGGTTTTGATATAAAAGAAAGGGTTGCGGCCCCCTTCAAGACCCTAGCCAAGATATCCATAAAGAAATTAAAACCACGAAA
Source organism: Cryptotermes secundus (assembly GCF_002891405.2). Lineage (NCBI taxonomy): Eukaryota > Metazoa > Arthropoda > Insecta > Blattodea > Kalotermitidae > Cryptotermes > Cryptotermes secundus. The sequence goes on along the minus strand of NW_019718631.1, from coordinate 1,333,860 downwards.
AATTTCAGAATGGAGTATTAACCAGTATATGAAGCTTGGTGTTATCTGTTACATATTTTCCACATTAATTTACCAAAAGAACCACTAAAGGGAGAACTGTACCTATGATTCCCAATTTTTTTAATTTCTGGAGCATGTGAAAATGTTTCTTAGAAGCTACAGCAAGTAAGTGCACCCAAACTGTCTTAGTCAGCGAACAGTATCTCAACAATAATCATGTAGAAACTACAATACAAGGACTCAAGATTAAAGTGGAAACAAACCCCACGGTTACTGCTGTCTATACTGGACTGATTTCCAAAACTGTTATGCTAAAATAAAGACAATGTTCACCCTTCATGTGGACTCTTCTTTAAAAGAAAGAATCATTATGACACTATTAGAATCAATTTCAATACCTGAAATGTCATTTTAAATCTGCATGAACAAAAACTGTTGAAAGTCTACCAGAACGTGAACCAAATTTTTTACAAATACAGATTTCAGTGACTTGAATGCCATTGATATATAAAAACAGGGAGATACTCTGACAACGAACCACAAACCCTCTGCTGTTCACTGGGAAGACAGATACGTTCCTCATATCAACATTTTTCATGAACAGTCAGCAGCTCGGTCAGGCCCACAGACTAACAAATCACATACAAAACCACAGTACACCAGAAGACTGAGGAAGTTGGTCCAAGTGGCAAAACTTTTGACTTGCATTCAGAAGGTGCCTGATTTGAATCTTGACCATGGCACTTCCTATCCTAACAGATTTTTTACGGCGTTCCTTGGTAACACTAGGCATGATATCTTGAACTTGGCCATGACCACTTCCTTCCACTTCCTTTCCAATTTTTTATTAAATCATCCTATCATTTGATGCTGTATATTTGAGCTACTGATAGCATTGTTCAACAGACAGTACAGAAATAAATATATAAATAACACAAGAGAGGCTGGAAAATTCTTTTAATTACATATTATTAGCATTATGTCTCAAGGAGACCTCTGACCAAAATTGAAGGACATTTCACGCCCAACAATAGTCTCTAATGCCTCTGGTAGATGGGGGAAGCATCTAGATACCGCTGAACCAGTAGAGATACTCACTGGCTGAGTCGATGCCAATGGTACGCACCAGTACCGGTAGGGTATAGAGACTGGTAGAATATCACAGGGGGACGTACAATAGATCAAACTGGTAGCGGTGCATGGGGAAACCTACCCCCTCCAAATAATAATAATAATAATAATTATACTGTCACATGTTTATGGTGTGTGATTAATAGTAAGGTTTTGGATTGGATGATTGGACTTATTTAACACCTCCTTGTACAACCAATCATAATCAGATCAAATCTTTAGCCTAATTCTGATCTTATCTGCTCTGAACTATGACTGACTTCTCTTCTAGTCTGTTTTCTCCTGTTCCGAGCTCAAAGTCAAAGTCACAGTCACTTTACAACGGGCACTTTACTGTAAATCAGTTCATTTAGGCATCAAGCCCCTTCAGACTCATGACCAGATATTTTTTTTTCAAGTAAACCCTTGCAGTCATAGTCCTCATGTAACATCTTCCCTGACGAGAAGATGGGTTTGTCTCTTATGAATATGCTTGGCCTTTCATCAGATATACATTTTGCAGATATAGTATGTTATTGAAAATGTTTCCTTTTGCACTACACACAAGTCCTCTGTCAGTATAGGCTTTACACAGCAGACCATGCCCACCTTATGTATCTCATGCTACACTTGAACAGTTGTAAGCTTGACCACCATCAAGTTTAAGCCTCTTATATTTTCTGTCTGGCTTCAACTTGTCCTATACCATGAACATGTTCATTCTCATGATTTTATAAGACTTCTGCTTGTCACCTGCACAATTTTGTCATATAATCGTATACATATAGAAGTTTGAAAGCTGTGTGCACCATGGAAAATTAATAATGGTACACAGAACCTTGTTTTGTAGGCACTACAATTTTAAGACGTAGATGTCTGCCACTAATTCTCAGGTGAGGCAAGCACAAGTCATTAGTGATCTGATCAATGCCTTATGGAGTGTTAGTTTAATATTGGTGCTTAAACTCTCACTTTTGAATTGAGATTCTGATAAATGTTCTCAAGGCCTTGGCTTCGATCATTTCTATGTGTAGTCTCCATGCAATCTTCTTATTGAAGATTACACTGAGATACTTTAAATCACTGACAAAGGAAATATTCCATCCATTCAATAGAAGATGAGCCTCAGGGGACCTAAGTCTATGAGAAAGGTAGATGGCTTGAGTCTTATCTTCATTGACTTTTATGTTCCAGTGCTCACACCACGTTTCAATATCACTGAGAACTCGCTGCAGCTTTCTGGTCTGCAGCATATACACAGGTGTCAGGTGTTTGAGGTGTATCATTTATATAGACTGTACAATGTGCACTCAATTCTATTCTCCTCTTATATAGTATATCTGAACCAGGGAAATATTTGTTGAGCACGCGTATTAACAGAAATGTGTTCTGCAACGAGTTCATTTCCAAGAACCCATCTGCATGGAAACGTGTTTGTCACTCAATCCCTAGCAATGGGTCTACATGTCACAACACAACAGTTAAAGTTCATCAGGACTGAAACCTGAACTATGACAATTACTGTCCTGTAAGTAAATATTTTAATAGTTATCTTCAGGTTATAATACCATGTAGTCTGGTAGGTTGGTACCAACATTTCAAAAGAAACTGCTATAACCATGACATATAGTATACAGAGGCAGTATGTTCTTCTGCAATGTTGGTACCTACTTATCTACTTGCCAGGGTTACATGATATAACTTCAATATGAATTTTCACTGCTATAAAAAACTTATATACCACATAAGTGATCATTTACCTTGTTTTCTTTAATTGCCTTCTGTATAGAAGCAAAAGGCATGTTATATTTTCTTGCTTGTGCAATTGTACTTGACAACTGTGAATTGAAGTTAGGATCAGAGCTTCCACCTTCTGAAAAGTATAACTTTAATATTAGTTGGTAACAAAGGTGTTACTTTCCTAAGCACTCTTATGTGCAACTATTGTTGTATACTAATACAAAGATTCAAATAAATATTCTTAGTTTAATGAAACAATTTCAAATACTAAATTCCAGAGAACAAAAACAATGTATTTACAGGTAATCATGAATCATACAGAATAAAAAGAATTCACTGCACATAGAACAGTAAATATGACAGATATCTATACAGAAAAATTATCTCATCAGCCATACCAAACCTGCACATTAATTCTCAAAGACTGCTATTTAGATATATTTGGCTTGTACTTAGTAAACATGCCGGTCACGGTAGCCGAGCGGTCTAAGGCATGTACTGTCTTCGCTTGCTGGGAAACCGGGATCATGGGTTCGAATCCCACTCAGGGCATGGATGTTTAGTTTGTGTGTGTGCGTTTTTCTGTGTTTGTGTACAGGTAGAGGCCTTGCAACGAGCTGATCACCCACCCAAGGAG
>NW_019718631.1:1286780-1330287 GCF_002891405.2 Cryptotermes secundus | reverse complement strand
GGGGGGGGGTGAACTAAGTAAATATAAGTAACACAAAATATGTAATGAATCATATGATTACAATTTATGTTCAGTTCCAATAACCCCAATGAAGAAGAAGCAAATATGCATAATTCTTCATGAATATATTAACTGGAAAGAAGAGTACAATTCCTCCACTGAGGTTTCATGCCAAAATAAGTTGTGAAGTATAATGAAGTCAAATTTCAATAGGACTGAAATGCATCCTTTATAGGACTAAGTGGCCATGCCACAGCTCAAGCAGTTCTGTCACACTCATAGATCATTTCTTCTTAGATAAGAATGTCTTCAATAAATTTCAAACCCATTCTGCAATAAACTGGTTTTCAGACCATGATGGGCAAATCTTAGAGCTTGAAAATAAACAGGTGAAAAGGAAAAGGGACCATGTAAGAGCATTTAGGAATATCAATGATGAGAACACAGCACATTTCCAACGGGCATTACAAAATGAAAACTGGGAAGCAGTTTATGATAAAGAGAATGTTAATATGAAATTTAATAAATTTCATAATACCTTCTTAACCATTTTAGAAAACAGCTTTCCCTTGGTGTACAAAAAAAGGAAAGACACCAATAAATGGATAACCAAAGGTATACGAACATCTTGTAATCATAGAAGAGCTTTATACAACTTAGTTAAAAAATCAAAGGATGAAAGATTGGAATCATACTATAATAAGTACTGTATGACATTAACGAAAGTGATAAAAGAAGCTACGAAACTGTACTACCAAAAACTTATAAGTAACTCGGAAAACAAAATACAATTAACCTGGAAGATGAGTATTAAAGAAACTGGGAAAAGGAGGGGCCCAGATAATATAACCGAACTGAAAGTGGGGAAAAGCAAAGTAACTAATACTAAGAAAGTAGTAGAAGTATTCAATAAATACTTTATAACTATAGCTGAGAATCTGGAAATGAAAAGTGCCAATAAAAATGAAGCTGTTAAATTCTTAGACACTTTGAAATTTGATAAATTCCCTGAACTGAGGCTAATACCCACAACGGAGGTGGAAATAAGGAGCATACTTATGTTGCAAAACTCAAAAGATTCTACAGGATAAGATGGCATTTCTAGTTAGATATTGAAATACTGTATAACTGAGATAAGTAAACCATTGTGTCACATATTTAATGCATCTTTTGAGCATGGAATACATCCTGATAGAATGAAATTTGCCTCATTAAGACCTATATACAAAACAGGTGAGAAGGCAATTATGGCAAACTATAGACCAATATCATTGCTAATAAGTTTTTCTAAGAGTTTTGAAAGAGTGGTGAACAATAGGATAAAGCAACACATACAAACAATTTAGTATCTTTTGCACAGTTTGGATTTAGAGAGAACAGTAACACAGAAATTGCAATATATACATTAACTAATCATATTTTAGAAATGTTGCAAAGACGCAATCATTCATTAGGAATTTTTTGTGATTTGACAAAAGCATTTGACTGTGTGAGTCATGATATTCTTTTGAGTAAATTAGCAACATATGGCATTGGTGGTAAAATAAAAATATGGTAAAGTCCTATCTGGAAAATAGAAAACAAAGAGTTATAATAATGAGAATGGAAAAGGCTGTTCAGACTGGGGAACTGTCAAATATGGAGTGCCACAGGGCTTGATTTTGGGTCCTTTGTTGTTTCTTTTATAGTATATTAATGACCTGCCATCAGCATTAAGTACTGACAACAAGTCATTGTTGTATGCCAATTATACAAGTATATTAGTGTCGGGTATTAATATCGATGAAATTCAAGAAAGGTCTAAACTTATGTTAAATTCCTTAAGTCAGTGGTTTAAATACAATGGCTTATCCCTAAACTTGAGGAAAACTAAAGTGTTAAAATTTCAAACAATCAATCGTGACAATATGTCTGTACATTTAAAGTTTAACGATGAATTATTACAAGACGAAACTCATATTAAATTTTGGGGCACTGAAATTCATAAGTGCTTGAATTGGAAGACACAGGTTGAATCACTGTTACCCAGATTGGGAAAGGCATGTTATGCAATATGAATTATGAAAACATATAGTAATGTTACAACATTTAAAATGATATATCATGCATACTTTCATTCACTCATGAGATATGGAATAGTTTTTTGTGGTAATTCGTCAGAGGCCAAGAAGATTTTTCTCTTACAAAAGAAGACTATTAAAATAAAAATGGGGATGAAACATAGAGAGTCATTTAGGCCAGCATTTATAAAGTTAAATATATTAACACTGGTCTCTCAACATATTTTATCTCTGATGGCTTTTATGATAAATAACGTGGAGTATTTTACTTTTAATTATTCAATTTATGAGAGACTGACAAGACACGACAGAAATTTACATGTCCTACAATCACATCTCGCAATGAGGCAGAAAGGGGTCCACTGCATGAGTATAAAAATATTTAACAGATTTGGTACATGATAAAAAACAGTTTATAAGAGAAACAAGGGACGTCCTAATGCATAATCCATCATATACTGTTGATGAATTTTTGCTCTTCTGTCGGGATCAACAGCTAAGGAACAGAAGGGGAGTGCATGCTGACTGATGGATGTCCCACAGTAGGCATTAATATAGACATTAAGTGTAAATATAATCTGTAGTTTATGTATTTATTTAGACGCACGTTGTTTGCATTTATGTTTGTTTCTTATTGTGATAATGGCATGTTAGAATTGTAAAGATGTATTGTTGTTTGTAAAGCTTGTGACATGTTTCATATTCAGTGCAGATTGCACTTATGAATATCTTGAAATGCATATGTATGTATGTTAGTTGCTAGCTTCCCAATATGGCAGCCTGGGTTTGATTCGGAATCAGGTTATATGAGATTTGTGGTGAAGAAAGTGGAACTGTCATGGGTTTTGTCCAGGCCTTCAGTCTTCCTTGTCAAATTTCATCCAACCATTGACACTATAGTCTTCTCAACCCTGACATCAGTCATTAAATCATCAACTTAAAGAAAAAGGCAACCAAAACACAGATCATATCACACACCTAATACAAATGTATACATAAATACCTATATGTTACAACTATTTACTGATATCTTATTTTAAATGGATTTATCTTCTAAGCAGATACTTTGAGGTGACACATAATCTTTAAATGCTCGCTTAAATACTTTTATACTGTGATTTAAATTATTAATAGTAGATCAGCGAATAACTTCATTCCTGCATAATACAGGCCTTTCTGGTATGCAGCAAGGTTAGAATTTTGCCAGAGTTATACTTATGCCTGAATCTGTTTGAAATGTTTCCATATTGTCAACAATGATGACTGCAATGAGTAACAATTCACTGGCAAGAACAGGTATATTAAGGGTAAATGATTCTCTGTGAGATACACTTCATAACGTGTGCCATTATTCTGCTTTTCATTTGGATGTTAAATGCTTCTGCTGTCTGTTGACATTGGGCATAAGATTATTCCTTACAGCAAGATGGATAAGATATAAGAAAAATAAAATTTGTAAGTATCACAAGTAATGTGACTGCCACAACTAAGATTTAGACACTGCATAAACGATGTATGTTTTCCAATTCAAGATACGGTCAACGTGTAGGAGTTTTAGTTATTCCCGTCCCTACCCCTGTTGTATTATCGTAACCTTTATTTACATTAATAAACGCTTTGTCGGAACTTCCTACAACAGTACTTTCCTTGTATTGCCAGACGTATAAGTCGTGACATTTTCTGGAATGTTGTGGACTTCTGGGCATCTTTCGCTGCTTTAGTATGTTTTATATTGGCCCATTTACTATGCCCAGCATTCCGTCTATTTTCTTTTAGGTTACGTACGTCCGCGCTTATTCTTTGGACGCGCGCATATTTGATTACTCGGAACATTTTACGAAGACACCTTCACAATAGGCACAAAATTGTATGTAAGACTGTTATGTAGACAAATACATATAAAAACAATGTTCAGAAACGAATTAAATTCCTTCCACAATTTCGCACTCAAACATTTCCACCATCATTGGCAGACTTTTACAGCATACCAACAAACCTACGCAAAAACAATATTGGTCTATTACATGTGCTGCTAGAGTTCGGTAAGCCGGCTAGTAGATGGCAGTAAGATGGTACTTAGATCTGCATACGGCAGTATTCCCTGTTAACTGGAGGCAATTACGATATTTTCCAAACTGTCCATCTTGAACAATGAAGGGGATCTCTCTCTCCTCCCTGTTGCTCCCACTCTGGAGCATAGGGCATCCGTGAAATGCTTTGTTTCACTTCAGTTTCTTAATCGTAAGACACTCGGCAGGACTCCTTGGACGGGGGATCAGCCCGTCGCAAGGCCGCTACCTACACAGAATAAACGCAGACATACATCCATGTGTTGAGTGGGATTCGAACCCACGATCCCAAAGTTTGCGCGGCCACTGTGATCGCCAGTGAATGAGATTAGTTTTGAGAAGGTTTGTGTGCTATTAACTGAGGGAGGCGAGGAATTTCATGTCGTCTGGAGTGGGGGAGCATATAAGCTTGTGCCGGCTTCAACTTGCCTCACCCCCCCCACCCCCACCCCAACCAAGTGTAATGAATTCTGCTATGGCATAAAATTATGGTATGTATGCATTACGAGGAACGTGAGTTGGTATATTTTTTGCATCTTACTAAAGACATAACACCAACACAATCTAGTGGAGAATTAAAACAGTGGGCTAACCTAATTTATGCCGCGCCATAGCTCAAGCGGTTAGTCGCTGGCTTCCCACAGTGGCGGCCCGGGTTCGATCCCAGGTCTGGTCAAGTGGGATTTGTGGTGGACAAAGTGGCGCTGGGGCGGGTTTTCTCCAAATACTTCGGTTTCCCCTGCCAATCTTCAGTCCACCAAATTTCTGCATCATCATAATCACCCGGGGCAAGCTACAATAGGCCAATCAGTGGCCGCCGTGCCGAGTGTCCCCAGTTGGACTCCACCCCCCACTAAGCGGATTAAAAAAAATCCTAATCCAAACTCAATACAGAGAAATGTAATGCCACCTTACTCAACCTTCGACAAAAAGAAATGAGGATAATTTTTTCGTAGCAAAACTAAAGCCCTGAAAAGTGAGAGACGTAAGTTTTGTTGTATCATATTTAAAGCGTAAAGGGCGCTAAGATAACCCAATGAAATTTCGCGCATATTCCATGCCGACCGAGGTTGATACTGCAAAGGCATCGCACCGTTTACTCTGAGTAAGAATGTCATGAACTGGTAACCACATTCTGAAGGCTAACCTTAAAATAATCCTTCGGCGGTGAAGCAAAAACCTGAACAAGATATTTCGTGTAATTTGAATTCGCCATCTGTAATCATAAATTGCCCACGACTTATCCTTTTCTTAATTTTATACTTTCTTGGTTTTCCATTGTATTAACTTTCTGGTGTGTTCGTCTTGAAATGATCTCCGTTGCAAGGAATGTCAAAAGAGCAACGAAATGAAATGTTTAGCGTGGGACCGTCTGCCCTCTATCAACCGTTTAATAAAACAATTTTCGGCATTTTGACTGTGTATAACACTCTCGATAACGGGAGTACCCATTTTAGGTAAAGAATGGTGCGTGTCACTTCGAAACGTTTCCTCCCACAAATTGAATTGGTAAATTTGAGATAATTCTAAAATTCGGGTTAAAACCATGAATAGGTACAGTGAAAACGACCTCGAACCTGAAGATAAAGTTAGCTTGAACACTACGTCGTAGCTATCACAAAACTGAATAGGATTACATATTGGTAACAATATTACTTCGAGATTTATGAACGATTTTACCGCCATCCAGAAATCGGATCAACTACGTTGTTCACGAAAAAAATGGATAATTGGATGCTAGTTAATATAAATTAATGCCAGGTGTTTGCCCCTTGAATTTCACAGCACCTTTCTTCCACACGTGCCTAATAGGCATGTCCCCTCTGTTGTCTTTATCTCATTTTATCGGACCACCTTATTGAACCAGTGTGAAAATGGAAGGCTGTTACTTTAAATTACGTATTGTGTTCGTCCATAATGAATACACCTGTGTTCAGTGGATTGGCGCGTATGAAGTATGTAGTGATCGGTAGTGATCAGTGTTTGACACATGTCACGAACTATTCGGGTGGAATTTCGAATTGTGTTTTGTGTTAGAGATTGTAAGTTCGGCGACATAATTCCTGTATAATTAGACTGAGAAATACATGACAAGTGCTATAATGAGCTATTTTTGAGATCGATGAAATGTGTGTAAATTGATCATAACCTTCGCAGTGAAACTGGACCACGACCAAAGAGAATGGCAAGCAGTAAGGCTAATTGCGAAAGTATGAGTGATTGAATATTTTAAGTGTCGAAGTTGAAGGAGCAGTAATCATTTCGGTGAGTACATTTATGGAACAGATTAGACACTTTAGTGTTCGTAAAGCTGGTATATCCCAGCGAATTCTGAACACTTGCATGTTATAGTAAATAGTGCGAATGAGTAATGACGGTAGGTAAGTATAACATGAATAGTTATGTATGTCATACGCTGCTTTACACACTAAAACTACGAAATAAGACCGGTATACATGCCATACTCTGCTTTAGACATGAAGACTACGAAGCTAGGCCCGTTACGGTTCTTACATATCGTTTTGTTCGTTCGCATTTCCCGTGTTCTAACATCTATAAAGTCACACCACCGGTATCAGAGTCTCATGTGAACAAAAAAACAACTTATATTTAAGACTAAAAAAGGAAGGGAATTTAGCTCTAAAAGATTACTATTGTAAAATTTTAAACAGGGTCATTGTTTTAGCCAAAAAATTGCTTATGACAACTATATTAGGAAATCCCATAATAAACTTAATTCTACTTGGAAAATAATTAATTCAGAAACGGGCAGATTCTCTAAACGAAACGACTTTCAGGATCTAATTAAGAAATGCAAGAATCAAAATGCTGCTGATCAAATTAATGACTACTTCATTTCTATTGGTAACAAATTAATTAAAACAGATAATGGTAAACATAGCAATATTTTGGCTACAGAATTTTTACCATATATGCATCAGGCAATTTTAAATAATTACCCAAAAATTCGTAATGAACCATCCACACCTAAAGAAATTGAAAAAATAATTAAAGCTTTTAAAACTAAAGATTCTTGTGGATACGATCAAATATCTCTGAGGATCACTAAACTCAGTGCACCGTATATGAGCTCTCAATTAAGTTATATTTGTAATAAAATTTTACAATGTGGGGTATTCCCTGACTGATTAAAATACTCTGTAGCTAAGCCAATGTATAAAGAGGGAGATAAATAAACATTAGCTAACTACCAACCCATCTCGCTACTAACATCCTTCTCAAAAATTGTAGAGAGAGTAATGCATAACAGACTCGTAAATCATCTCATGAAACATACTATTATTAGTCCAAATCAATACGGCTTCCAAGACAATCTGTCGACAGACAGTGCTATATAAATACTTTAATAAATGCAACTTTAACTGCACTGAATAAGAAACTAAAAGCCAAGGGACTATTTTTCGATGTTGCAAAATGTTTTGATTGTATAACTCACAACATCCTTCTCCACAAACTGGAAATATATGGAATCACTGGAGTATCCAAGAAATTATATTTACAATATCTTAAGGATAGATACCAGCCTGTTAGCTTGTAAGATAGTATAACTTCTTCTAATATCACATCTAATTGGTCTAAAATACAGCAAGGGGTACCACAGGGCTCAGTATTTGGTCCTCTGCTGTTCTTATTGTATATTAATGATCACCCCCAAGCTATTGTATATTAATGATCACCCCCAAGCTACTACTGATTCTGGTTTATCTATCTTGTTCGCTGATGATATCAGCCTCATAGTCGTTGATAAGAGCCCTGCATTTGTGGAAACTAAACTTAATGCAAGTCTTATAATCAAAGATAAATGGTTTAAATCAAATTTGTTATCAGTCAATCTTTTGAAGACTTTCGCTATGCAATTTATAACCAAAAACTCTGTTCCTGCCAAGGCTTCCACTTCTTGTAATATTAGTGATATAGTGTAAGTCTCTCATCTCAAATTTCTTGGTTTAGAAGTTGATAACATCCTCTCTTGGAATATACATATTGATTCAGTTATTAACAAACTAACTACAGTTTGCTTATGATAAGACCTGTCAGACTATATGTCAGGGTCATCGTTGGTGAAGATATATCATTCTCTGTTTCACTCTATACTATCTTATGGAATTGTATTTTGGGGGCAGGCAACCAATACCAAGAAACTCTTTATGATACAAAAAAAAAAGCAGTTCCTTTAATGACAAGATATTTTAATAGGCATTCATGTAGAAATCTTTTCAGGCAGCTTGGAATTTTACCATTGAAATCGCAATATATTTATTCAGTTTTGCTCTTTGTATCAAAGAATAGAAAACTTTTCACTACTAATCATGATGCACATAATCTTCAGACAAGGCAGAGTAGTAATTTATATCTCCCAACTTCCACCTTAACACTGTACCAAAAAGGTGTTTACTTTACAGGTATAAAGTTATTTAATAATCTGCCTTTTGAAATAAAGGGGATTGTTGGGATACACAAACAATTTAATATTTAAGTGGAGGAACTGTTTTGGAAGAGACTGTGGACCTGTCGTCTTGAAAGATTACCGATGATGAATAATTTTGACATGTTCTAAGTATTTACTTGAGCTCAACTTATACCTGAACTGCACTTATGATTGTATTGTACTTTTATGTTCTTCTGCTTATCTTGACATATTTTAATTAATATTTGACATGTTCTATATCCTATGGTTTGTAACCAGTTTTGTTGGATCATCTGGAACTCGAAATAAATTACAATTACAATTACATCACGGATCAATAACTTCAGATCGGCAATTCAACATTAAATGTGGGCAACTCACGAATGATTAAATGTTACTTCTAGCGACATCTAGCGGAAAGACCTTCAAACTATTTAAACGAATAAAATTATAGCATTTCTGGACATTATCCATCGTCCTGTTTATATTTAAAACACACGACGTTTCGGAGACTGGATCCTGTCTCCGGTTTCAGGTGAAACCTACTCCGTAGGCCCCAGTAGAAAGAGCTAGTCCCTATCTCCAGACACCAGCATCAACATAAGATAAGATATATAAACCAAGCAGCGTAGTACATCAGTGAGAGTTAAGAAAAAACATAAAAAAAATGCACACACACACACCCACATGAGGCACNGTATTTACTTGAACTCAACTTATACCTGAACTGCACTTATGATTGTATTGTACTTTTATGTTCTTCTGCTTATCTTGACATATTTTAATTAATATTTGACATGTTCTATATCCTATGGTTTGTAACCAGTTTTGTTGGATCATCTGGAACTCGAAATAAATTACAATTACAATTACATCACGGATCAATAACTTCAGATCGGCAATTCAACATTAAATGTGGGCAACTCAGGGATGATTAAATGTTACTTCTAGCGACATCTAGCGGAAAGACCTTCAAACTATTTAAACGAATAAAATTATAGCGTTCCTGGACATTATCCATCATCCTGTTTGTATTTAAAACACACAACGTTTCGGAGACTGGATTCTGTCTCCGTTTTCAGGTGAAACCTACTCAGTAGGTTAACAATCAACAATTAACAATCAGTAGGCCCCAGTCGAAAGAGCTAGTCCCTATCTCCAGACACCAGCATCAACAGAAGATAAGATATATAAACCAAGCAGCATAGTACATCAGTGAGAGTTAAGGAAAAACATAAAAAAAATGCACACACACACCCACATGAGGCATAGCACCTATGTCAGTGCATTGTTGCATGGCTGTTGTTGAAATCAGAGTATTGTCAAAACAGATATTATCATTAAAGGGACAAATTCTCTGATGCTACAAACATAAAAATAAAATTTTAACACATAATCTACACTGGACAAAATTGTAGTTTACTGATTTCAATTGCTATAATTGGAGTCCAGATGGGAGAGATGTCCAAGCTGGGTTGCCTAATCGAATTATCTACCAGAGACGTGGGCAGATTCCATGTGTTTTCAGTATGTGGTATTTGGTACAATCTGCAAGACCTTCGCTTATTTCCAACATACTTTGTGGCCTTCTTACTCCATACTCAAGGCAGGAGGAAGTGTGGACCTTACAGACTGAACCGCACACACCATGTCCAAATTAGACACTCTATTTGTTACTGCAAAATAAACCCTCTCTTAAGCACTGATTCTTCTGATAATGTGAGAACATGCTCTGATAAATTGAGGACAAATTTCTCAGACCCAGAAATAGCTTCCGTAGTTGTGGTGGTCTGGTGGAGATCTTTAAGAGCCAAGAATTTTTGAATCTGGATATCCCTTTGCTTTAGAAAATGACGTTTCAAAGAGCTTTCCACTGTGGCCAGGATGCAGATTTGATCTGACTGAGTTATTGATTTCCATTATCATGGCAGAAGTCAGAAAAGAATAACTTCCTCCAGTGTAGATTATGTGTGAAGATTGTGTTTTTATTGTGGTACCATATAGAGAATTTGTCTCTTTAGTCATTACATTCATTCTGATAGTAATCTGATTTTAACAAGAATAACCATGAAATAGTGCATGAACATAAGTGATAGGCCTCATGTGTGTGGAGTCTTTAATGTTAGGCTGCCAAAGCAATTTGAATCTAAAATATACAGCCAAGTTTGTAGTACTTACTACATATCACCTACATTTGCCCAACATCAACAGTCAGCAAGTGGCTTATAAACTGAAACTTACGAATGTGAGTTAACAGGCAGTTACGTTTATAACAAGATCATCAGATTTCCACAAATATATCATTCGACATAAAGATATGACAACACAAATAGGTTCGCTACTCTGAGTTGTGTAATTGAAAGTAGCTCACTAGAATAGAATAAAATAGAATAGTTTATATTAATGCACGTTTTGCTGTTACTACCAAATTCCATAATATTTGTTTTATCACCGTTTCTTATAAGTTTGTTACCTTTAAACCACTTTTTCAGGCTAACAAAAATACAGATCAGTACCTACTCTGGACTTATGCCCAGTGAGAGGTACAGTGCATGTAGTTGCTTGTAATATTGAAATTTTTTGTTTACTTTATTCTATTTTTTTTTATTTGGCAAATGGTTTTGGCTGAATTTGTTTAAGTTAACTGTGCACATCATGCAACTCCACTGTACACTAACTAATATTGCAGAGATCATGATGAGTTTTTTTTTTCAGTGAGTTCTGTGTATGCCTATAATGTTCACATTTCGACCCACACAATTTTCTGCAAAAAATGGGGGGAAAATTAAAATGATAAGCCATTGAAGTAGTACAACCCTTATGAATCTAAAATTTAGTAATGTTCACAATAAGTTTAACATTAAGAATACAGCAGAAAGAAGGAAATAATTTAAGTACTATTGCCCCCCCCCCCGGTGCAAAATAAATTCAATTCCAAAACACACAGTGGTTACTGAAGTTGATTCTGCTCTTGGGTATTACAGGCTGAAGTAGATAACGTGAACATCTCACGTTAGTTCAACAGTAAGGTCAATTAATTTTTACCTATACATAAATGAGAATCATGTGTTACACAAGAAGTGGTTAATTTCTAGAACAATTCTCAATTTAAAGACAGCCCTTTCAAGATTAAGTGCAGGATGAACTCTGGACTTCTGCTGAAATTTGAGAACTGGTTTTTTGAGCCAAATCTTTGATTGTGGATGATAGTAATGAAGTGTTCAATATGAGAGTTTGAAACTTTGCATGTAGCTGCAACACCATGAGTTAGCCTGATGCTGGGCTGCAAATGTCACTTTCTCTAAGTCATCTAATGTCTAATGGTGGTTGAACGAATGGCTGTATGGCTGCAACAGACAATCTTGCCATGCATAACTCCAGTCTTTAACAGACATTTTCTGCACCAAACACATTAGTGTTGATGCCTGTCTTAAAGTGAACTGTATTGAAGGCAGACTGTAGAGTTGGTCTAGATGGCAGGAGAAACAGTGAGTGGAGAAGGATGCAGGACTTTGAGCTATTCAATTCAATTTTCAAATTCAAAATAGATCCAGATACAGGCTGGGAAACAACCATTGGATAGAGAATGAGTCACATATCAAAAACAAACATTCCATTCTCACAGGAACAAGTCAAGGCATTCATAATATAGAACAATAAAAAAGAACATGTCAACCATATATACAACAAAGCTCCCCCAGTTTACAAAAACAACACAGAACCAAGACATAGAACTCTCAAAGGTTTCAGGCGTCAGTACAAGCTCTTTTTTCCATTTTCATTACTCATCTATTCCATAAAATCCAATACTTTAGGATGTGGAAAAGTCATGTAGATAAATAAGCAGTACATAGAACTAAGTCAAGACATAAGAATAGAACAAGAATACAATTAATCTTACCAACTAGTATATACAAAAAATTCATCCACAGTAACTCAAGAATTCTTTTAATTTTAATTTAAACCGTTTAATATCTTTATATAATTGCTTCAAATTTAGTGGGAGACAATTGAATAGTTTGATGTCCATATAATATGATCCTTTTTGATATAATGATAAATGAGTTGAGGGTTGATATAGATTTAGGTTGAATACCTGTCTAGTGTCTCTATTATGTATATCAGATACAAAATGTTTAAGGAATGATAAAGCCAGCACTTGGCGTTCAAAATTCCACCTCCTGCCCTTAGACTTAAGTCTGCTGCTCCTAATAATTGCTGTCAATAACTTGGCAGCTTCTACATTCAAGGAAGATGGAAGATGCCAGAAAAGTTGAGGAATAAAAAGTCTGTGAGGTAAATTTTAGAAGTACTATATATTCTTCATAAAAGACCTATGAAAGTGAAAACAATAATAGCTGAATAAAAAAGCTATTATAGTAAAATTACAAGAACTTCTGTCATTATTTTTCCCCATTCCAAAATATCTGTCCAATGTAATTTTGCTACCCCACCTTTCAACCTTGTCAAGCCAACAGCCTCAGTATTCAGTCAGCTCTTGTTTGGATCGAGTGTGTTATTCCATGTTGAGTTTGCATTAATGTATTTTTGTGTGTTATTTCTATTTCTTTTTAGTTATTCTGTATTTTCTGAATTTCTGGATGAGTCAATTGACATCACTGGAAAATAATGTTATATTTTAGCGTCCTGTTGCACTGACTCATGTCCATGATTTATGCTAACCGTCTTACAGTGCACACATTTTATCACCTTACTCTTCTCTTTTGCACTACATGTTCCAGCACAATGTCTCAGCTTCATGTGCGTTTTCTCTGTACACATCTAACTACTGCATCGCATGCCCTGATGTCTTCATACTAAAATGACTAAAACATATATTCGTCATATATAATAATAGATTTTAAATATTAAAACTTTTCAGGATTCATTTTAATATTCAAAATCTATTATTATATATGACGAATATATGTTTTAGTCATTTTAGTATGAAGACATCAGGGCATGCGATGCAGTAGTTAGATGTGTACAGAGAAAACGCACATGAAGCTGAGACATTGTGCTGGAACATGTAGTGCAAAAGAGAAGAGTAAGGTGATAAAATGTGTGCACTGTAAGACAGTTAGCATAAATCATGGACATCACTGGAAAAGTTAACCTGCTAGCATTCAGTAGGATTGTTTGTAATAGAACATATGTTAATCAAGACTAATGAATTTAAAATATGTGTATAGGTCAAGAATAAGCAGATGGTCACATTCTTGCATTCAGGATGTGACATGAACCTATTCTTGCTAAGTGGACAGGATGTAGTATCTACTGTTTTTCCTAGAATTTTTGCTGTTTTGGCGACATCGGCATGTTTTTGGTAGTCGGAGAGATGACAGTGGCTGTAGGCCATGGCTGCCATAGCTCAAGCCGTTAGTCACTCTCTTCCTACCGCGGCGGCCCCGGTTCGATCCCGGGTCTGGTCAAGTGGGATTTGTGGTGAACAAAATGGCTCTGGGGCGAGTTTTCTCCGAGGACTTCGGTTTCCCCCTGCTAATCTTCATTCCACCAAATTCTCCATCATCATAATCACCCTGGCCTAACAGTGGCCGCCGTGCCGAGTGGACCCAATTGGATTCCAGCCCCCACTATGCGAAATCCACTTGGTACTGCGGCCCCAGATGATAGATGTTGGTGATTGTGGAGCAATTTGTGGAATGAATATTAGCAGGGAAAATCGAAATACTCGGAGGAAACCTGCCTCAGTGTCACTTTGTTCACCACAAATTCACCACAGCGTGAGCTACGGTACGGCGTACTGCATTTTTGTTATATCTCCGAAGCTTCTTTCGCGACATTTCACCGTCACGACCAAAGATTTTCACGCAGTATTTCTGCTCGTAACAACTGCTTCATTGTATATACGTGGTCTGACAATAAAGTTCGCGAACCAATCGCGGTAAGAGTGCTACATGCCTCACTGCTGAATATCACTGTGGTCGCCTTCAAAGTACTCCCCTTGGGAAGATATGCGCCAATGTCAGCGCCTAGTTCACCCTTCAAATTTGTATTGGGAAAAATGTGTGTTTCATTTGTCTTTTCGAGCAGATGAATGTCTAACGAAATTTTCTCCATGTACGCCCAGAAACACGGGGTTTTATTGAGAATGCCCCTTATCTTCATTCTATTCCAACCAAAAATGAACAGTGTTGATAAAATTTAGTAGAACTCCCCAGCCTCAGATTATATGAAACTCTCTTCAGCGAGTCTCGAGTTGATTCATGCGAAGAGACGGGACAGACAGACGTACGCAGCGATTTAATAGACGCTTCGCAGGGGTGCGAGTGCTCTTAAAAATATGTCGCAAGGAAAGTGAAATAAAATGCTTGTTATTTGGAACAAAAATGGAAAAAGCTTGTAGACGTGATATTTGATCCATAACAAAGTAGCTAGGTGACTAATGTTTTGGTGGGTAGAGTCTCTACAGAAAATATATTGAGTTAAGAATTAAGGAGCATGTTGGAAGTAGGAATATTTTGAATGTGCTGAATGGAATGAGATAAAGACTACATGAGATCTGTGGTTCTCGCTAATCACAATGTACTCTGGAATGTAGTGGCGTGTGGTTACCCGTTAAAACTTTTTATCTATCTATGGCTCTAGAGCCCATGTGGAATTTTCCCGCTTTTTCAGTTCCTTAAACTATACACAGTCAGTGGGACTCCTTGGACGGGGGATTAGCCTGTCGCAAGGCCGCTACCTACACACAGAACAGCACAAACACAGAATAAACGCACAGATACATCCATGCTTTCAGTGGGATTCGAACCCACAGTCCCAGCGTTTGAGCGGGCGAATACGTTTCATGCCTTAGAACGCTCGGCCACCGTGATTGTCCGTTAAAATGTTTACAGTATTACAATTTGTTGATCATAAAGAATGCATTTGTACTTCCACATACTTCCAAAAATGATCTCACCCATTGTAGTCTGCCACGGTAAATTTGCTTAACTGCAAGAATTCCGACCCTACCACGGTACTCATATTTGGGTTGTCTGTGTTGATGGTTTTGACCGGTTATGTTGCTGCAGTGAAAAGAGTTTTCACTTTAGCAACACAGCCTGTCCCAAAACAGGCCGTTGGAATCCACATAAAACCTTCGCACTGCGCACAACTTAAGAAAGTAATACAATACCATAATGAGACATAGAACAATACACTCACGGTGAACTCCGTGGTTTTAGATCGCAAACGAACTATACCGACCGAGCGACCGCCGCTTGTCCGCGAAGTAAGTGCCAACTTTTGCGGATAGAGGGTGTCGCGTGGTCAGCGCAACGGATCCCACGGCCGTTAATCTCCGTTGAACACGTCGGCGGAAAACAACTCCAATATAACCAGCCACATTTTCATACACCATAGCTAATGAACCCCATTATTTACTCGTACCACGGACAAAAATAGCAACGTAACAGTCTTATTACGAACTATTCGTTAATTCTGTTATTATCTGTAACAAAATTTCTACCTGATGATCATCCTCAATTATCCGAACATGTTATGATTTTAGTGAAATAAACAAGTAGTAACTTGAAGTGATTTTGTACGTTGTGTAGAGAACAACAGGGTCTCAACACAAGAGGACACGAAAGCTAAAGATATAGTACACTTTTTTGAATTGTTTCATTTTTGGTCCGTTACACTATCAATCACAAATTGTCAATGAAAAATCCGTCGAGTGTAACAATGTTTTTAGGTCACTTATTTATCTCACTTGCCTTACATGTTTCGGTTCAAGAAAAAGTAGTACACTATCTCATTCGTGTTCTCGGAATGATAGAACTCAGTAATTAGTGACAGAAGAACTTCCCTATTCATTAAGAACTTCATTTAATATATTTAATTAATTAATTTTCTTTATATCATTACGAAACACAATGTGTAAGAAATTAAACAAAGTACTGGGCCAATTAATGGGATCCAGGTTAACTCAGTCGATATAGCGAACGGCTGCGGGCTGGATGACTGGGATTCGATTCTCGGAATAGGCAACAGATTTTTCTCAACCCCACAGCGTCCAGACCCGCTGTGGGGCCCACCCAACCTCCTATCCAACGGACACTGGGTGTTCTTTACCCGGTGGTAAAGCGACCTATGCGTGAAGCTGGCCATTTTTCTCAATCTTCCGCCGAGGTCAATAATGATGGATCTGTACCTCCACCCCCATACGTCTTTATGGCGTGGTGCTTAATTAATTCATTAATTCAACGCAGGGGCAATTTGAACTACGTTTATTAAGCCCGTTAATAAAATGATAACATGGTCCCAGACGAGACTGCATATTTTCTGGGACTGTATTCTGTATATCCCTGCTGCAGATAATCCATCTCCATGCTTCGGCCGATGAAGAATTCATGTCTAAAGTAAATTCATGCAGCTAGTGCGCTACTCCTTGTTTTGTTTGCTAGTTATATTCGAAATGTACAAAGGGGCGAGAGAGGGAAAGAGTTTAGAGGGGGTGAAAATCGGAAAGAAAGGATAATTAGGTAGAAAAGGGAACGTAGTTGTGACAGAGGCGACATTTCGACATTTGTCTAAACTCCATGTCAATAACAGACGCTTTGCTGCAATGATAAAGGCTCTCCGACCGGAAAAAACTCTGTAAATGAAATTTGGGAAGGAAACAAAACAAAATCAAAGTTAAGGGAGAAGAATTGCTGTTCGACCTTGTCCTTATCAGACGAAAAGCTTGTATGATTTTTTAATCACACCTCGTTTGATTTCGGCGTTCGTTTCCTCACTCCTTGTGTCCTTGTTCTCATTTTAAAGTCGACTCAACCGCCCTGCCTAGTCGCGAGTTTTGACAAATTAATGTCTGGTTTTGTGCAGAAAAGTCAGCCCGACCCTTTAATTACATATCTTAGGTACTCACAAAACGTCAGCTTTACTTGGATAGATATGGAGTGACACTTTTATTTCTTTGCAAATATAAAATTGAGAAGCGCATTGGGTTATAAGTGATATAACTTTTATGTGGGATACAGGGTTAAAATGTAAACTCAACCTTAAAATGAAATTACATTAACTTAACCTTAATTCTGGTACCGTAGTCGGTATAGCCACTGGCTATGGGCTGGAAGACCGAGGTTTCGGAGTTGGAGTCCCGGTAGATCAAGAATTTTCACTTCTCCAATCGTCCACACAGGCCCTGGGGTCTACCCAAGCTCCTGTACAATGGGTACCGGGGGCTCTTTCCCGGCGGTAAAGCGGCCGGGGCGTGAAGCTGACCACTCATCTTCAAATAGTGCCGAGGTCAAGAAAAATGTCGATCTGTACATCCATTCCCCCACGTCTTCATGGCGTAGTGCTTAATTAGTTAAGCACAGAGACAACTTTACCTTTCACTTGGTAATGGATTTTTCGTCTGGGCTCGATGTAAGTGGTTCGCCTCCATGAGTCGTTCTCCAGAGCTCCATGCATGTCGTAAATGAGGGAGAGAGTAAGATACTTCTATGACTTTCAAATAGTATCTTAGACGAAAGTTACATTTCAAAGTCTCTATGCTGAAAGTCCTGTCGTCCGTGACTTCTGTCGTTTCCTCTTTAGTGAGAGATTTGTATTATATCTGAACAGCACTGTGCTACAAGCCGCAAGGTCGCGGGTTCGATTCCCGATGAAGTTATTGGATTATTCAGTTGACCTAATCCTCACAACCTCATTATGACCCTGGGGTCGACTCAGCCTCTAACAAAAATGAGTACCAAGAATCTTCCTGGAGGTGAAGGGCGGCCGGCGCGTAAGGCTGACAACCTCACCGTCATCTGCGAGCCAGTTGCCTAGAAAATATGGAAGCCTCGATGTCTCACAAACCTATGGGCCTCCACGGCCTGTTGTTACCTTTACATTTACCTCACTGGGAATTCCCAGTAAATATAATATTAACTTTTAGCTTTCTTTTCAGGATTGTTACTTTTCATGAAGGTCATCATACAAGGTCTCCCAGGAACCACCGATGGTTATGTTGCTGGTTTAGAAATTATTTGCACTAATACTCCTCGCCATATCAATCTTACCCTGAGCCAGTTGAACCCACTTCAAATATGCACATCCTGAGACCCATTTCAGTATTAAGCCTCCTCTCTTATCCACTCCTAGATACTTCGAAGTGATCCTATAAGAGTGGCACATGTCCCATCCATCTAATTACCATAAGAGTAGGTCTGTTAGGGGAAGAGCTAGAGCAGTTGAAATCATCATTATGTAATTCTTTCTGGTGTTATTTCCTGCCTCGAACTTCAAGTATCTTCCTCAGGGTGCTGTTTGCAGATACCGTCAACCTATGCTTTGCATTGAAAGTGAGAGTTCAGATTTCACGCTCATCTCAAACAGCAGATAAAATGACTGATTTCCGTCTTTGTGGTGAATACCATTATCGTAGTATGCCACAGAAACAAAAGCGCAAATTGGCTTCTTGGGATACAAAGGTATTTTACATAATATTTATAAATCGAATTCATACCTAACGGAAAACACAGTCTCCCTTACAAAGATCAGTCTGTTCATGATGTACAGGAAAGAATCATTTTGAGAATCATACAAAACCACATATACACTCTTTAATCAAATTCGACCACTGTGTTCAGAAGGTTTGAGTCAGCACCATAACATCCAGTTTATTTATAAAATAGCAGATTTTCGGAACGGAAAAATTCCTATTGTGATTTTCCGAGTTATGATGCCTTGTTACCTGGCAAATGGTTAGCGACGTTTACATTACATTCATCTTCTGCCATGATGATGGGTGGAGTGTGCTCCTCCGAAACGTTGAAACCTGATACACGAGACGCAAGAACAAAGATCACATTATGAATTGTATTTATTATTTCGGGTCCCTGCTTTCTGAAACAAAGTAAAGTTGCTTCATTACGAACTTCGTTTCAGATACTCACCCCCCCCCCTTTTACATGCTTGCGGAGAATATCATTGCTTTGTGGAACATTGTCTCTCCATCTGTCATGGATTTATCAGCCAGTTGCCTGTTCTTGGAGATGGCAAGTAGATTTCTTATATCCAGTAAAACCGACAGGATGAAAGCTGAATTTGCGAAGCGGTAGAGATATTATTTCCAGGGACCTTCGGAAAGTATACCGATTCTGTTCAGGCAGTTTTTGTACAGTGTAAAAAACAACATGGTGACCGTATGAATATTCTCTATAGCTTTCGGTTTCATAACTGTACCTAATACATTTTTGGAGCTAGGCTTATGAAATTTGATACGAAGTTACAAAATTTACTTGTATGAAGAGTTGTAAATAAAAAAGGGTGTGAATCTTTGCCGTTGTATCTGGCAAATTGAACATAGAATGTGTATTGGAGTTAAATGTCTTCACAAAAGTATGATAAAAATAACGGTAACCGATCTATAGGACTAGATATCGATTCGACGGGAAAGTAGATTTTATGATTTATTTCCAGAAATCATTGTTNATTAACAGTTACTCGAAAATTGTTATCCGACATCAACAGGAAGTACAGTGCTGTGCATGTTAAATGCGATAAAACTTTTAGAGGAACTTATAGTTGTAAGATTTGAGGCTTTCACGGCGGTGACTATGAAGAAAGCAGTCTTTTGGGATTTGGCACCGTGTATAAGTGGTGTTAACCGACGTTTCGGAGGAACGTATCGCCTCCATCTGCAAGCGGAGAAGCAGGTCTGCTTTTACCGGTTCTCACGGTCTCTCCGCTTGCAGAATTCTTATATTTTTCTTCTACCCTGAAGATGGAGGCGATACGTTCCTCCGAAACGTCGGTTAACACCACTTATACACGGTGCCAAATCCCAAAAGACTGCTTTCTTCATAGTCACCGCCGTGAAAGCCTCAAATCTTACAACTATAAGTTCCTCTAAAAGTTTTATCGCATTTAACATGCACAGCACTGTACTTCCTGTTGATGTCGGATAACAATTTTCGAGTAACTGTTAATCAGTAAAATAGCTATGACTGTAGTTAAATGCAAGAGTTATGTATCCTATCCTTGCAGCTTACGAGTAATTGAAATACGGCTGCACCAACTATATTTATACAGTACTTTACTTTGTTAGTTAACAGTAGCTTTGTTTCTGTTGTAATGAAATCATTTGCTTCCGGCGAAGGGATAAAACACTTGTGTTTGTCGAGACAGTTGACTGCTTTATTGCGCAAGCAAAGTTACTGGCAAGAAAATTATTTCTAATGTATAAAGTTAATAGAAGCCGTGCAAGGGGTGGGTGAAAGATATATTGCAGTTCGTGTATGAGAGGAAATCGATACACATGTGAAGCAGGGGGTGTGATTTTTAAGTGCTTTCACTCCCACGTCGCGTTGGACGTCTGAAGAATATATTTTCAACCGACAGTTGGGAATGAGAGCTTACAAGAAGTTAGTAACAGCAATGGGGGTTAGAGTAGTAAAATTTACATATCAAGAATCAGATTTTCAATATAAAATATTCACACATGACGATATGCATACAGGCTTATACCTTTGGTTTTCCCCTAACGGAAAGACACACAGTCGGATTGGCCACTTCGTAATAGACTAAGACAGCACACACGTAAAATGACGTACAGTTGTTTAGGAAGCTGACTTTGATACCAACCGCTGTTGAGTAATTGCAAGCGTTAGGCAGGCACTTTCAAAACAAAAATAAACTCCGTGATTTTTTAGTCCGCAAGCGAACTGTACCTACAGAGCGACCGCCGCTTGTCGGCGAAGTTGGTGCCCACTTTAGCGGATAGAGGGTGTCCCGTGGTCAACGCAGCGAATCCCCACGGCCCTTAATTTCGGTTTTCTAGACCGGTGCCGGTGTTTCCTTGAAATAGTTCCTCAATTATCCTCACGAGGCTGAGTAGACCTCGTTCCAGACCCACTACTTCTCAGAAAATCTGGTAGCGAGGGAAATCGAATCCGGACCTCTGGGTCTGTAGCCAGGAACTCTGATTACTAGACCACAGAGACCGTCAGGCAGGCACTTTCAGAAGACGTAAATCAGGCGAGGTTTTGCTGCAGAATATTTAATTTTAAGAAACTGAACAATATGAGTTTAGAGAGCAAATGAAATCTGAAATAAGTTTGCGGCTATGGGACACCTGGAAGAGAATGTGGACATAAGTAGAGTTATGAAGAGTAGTGGGTATATTATTAAACTTTCAGACAAATCGAGTTTTGGCTATGAGGAGTTAAAGTTGAAAGTAAAAGTGCTCAACGTTTTTGGATAGTAGGGAACGCTGCTAATTTTCAGCGTTGGAAGAACCCAGACCAATTGTATGGATGTACTCTGAACAATGTAAGATGCAGTATCATTGGATCTTCTGGGAATTAGAAACGGAATATTTGAAAAAGCCGGTAGAAAGAATTGATGCGTCACCCGATTTCCTCCGCTAAATGTTGTTCTCGGCCGAGGCGACGTTCCATGTCATTGGAGTTGTAAACAGGTACAACTTCAGGATTTTGGGCACTCAAAATCCACATGTCATATGTGAGTTTAAGAGAGGCAGGCTCAAAGTGAACATTTGAGCCGGCTTAATTCACGACAAGTTGATTGATTGAACCGTCTTTCTTTTTGGAAAAGACTGTGACTGGATGTTCGTACCTGGACTTGCTGGAGCTGTATGCGCTAACCCAATTACCACCTCAAACTATCATCTAACAAGGTGGGGCTCCGCAAGATCTTTCACCATGTTAGGAATCATCTGGACAGAGAGATGACTGGGAGAAGGACCGGCAGAAGTGGACCAATCGCTTGGCCTCCTAGGTCGTCAGATTTAAATTAAATTGAAATCAAATTTTTTCTTGTGAAGAACGTTGTCTACCAGGTTAAGATCAACGACCTTCAACACCTGAAAGCACGCATAAGGGACGCTGTGGCTACGGTAACACCAAACATATACTCAGAAAATCAGTGGTAATTTCCAATTGTAATGGTGTAACCAATAAATGCGTATACTAAGTGCTTTCTAAGATATAATTATTTTATTTTGGATACCTTTTATCCGGTCACCCTGTATTAACTTCATAGATGTATAATGGCAGGGCGCCTACACAGCCTAACTGATTTAGGGCTCTGAGGTAGGGACTCGTTTAGGAAACAGTGAGGGTTGAGCGTGTTATTTGTTTATTCAGTAAAGATTTTTCCTGTCCTACCGAGGCACCTCATTAACTAACTGCTTCACGGACGAATACCAGTGGGATTTAATTTCAATGAAACATTCGTTTGAAAATATTTTAAATTCAGCATCACCAGTGACGGCTCCCTACACAATTCCCAGACATCTCATTAAGCAAAATCGTTATGACTGCCTTACTTTGCTTTCATTCTTTCATAAGCAGCGGTACTGCATGTTCTGCAACGGTAAGGTGCAGTTCTGTGGCGTCAGCGGTCTGGCACGCTACTGACAGGTTGATTGAGTGAGTGATTGGAGAATTAATTGCATAGTTGGTTTGCTGACTAACAAAGAGTTTCTCTAACCGACTGATCACCTACCCAATTAACTGACTAGCGTAATAACTAGATAAATATTTGGCCAGCTGACTGACTAATTACCTGTCAAATAAAGTAAGTGGTAAGTAAGTAGGCGCATACATAAACCCTACTAAGTATTCATTCTAGTAGTGCTCTTCCATCTATACTGGTATATCCTAAATGATCTCTTCCTTAGAGGTTTATCATTTTGTCTCAAGTCTAACACATTTCCTCCTTCATTTAATCACTCTGAGTTAATACAAAATACTGAGGTCAAAACAACAAGAAATTTTAAATTGTAGGGTCAAGTCTTCATGTTTCGAATAGTCGCCGTATTTCGGACAGCGTGCTTTTTCAGGAAGTAAGCGCTGCGGTGGTGGCCACTGGACCTTAAACTTCCTACCCGACCAGTTTCTTAGCAATCGTAAATTGGACGTTGAAGCAGCAGTGATACTTTAAAGCCATTGTACGTGTTTCTGTCAATTCTGATGTAATAGTTTCGCTTACAGAGCTAAGGTTTCCGAATCATGCTGGGGTTTAATTGTCGCGTTGTTTATGTGCACTTAATTATATACACTGTAACATTTATATCACGTGTTTCCATCTCCTCCAAAACCTTCAGTTCCACGTTATGGTTTCATTTTTAGATTAGTACTTGGTTGCCTAGTTTTGGGTACTTAACATGTTTGCGAATTTCGAGCATCCGAAATTGGGAACCGTATTTTATATGATCTTGGCATTTCGTTCATTCTTATGTGGCCGATGTTGGAAGAAAAGTAATTGACTCCATGGGCCGCCCCATAGCTCAAGCGGTTAGTCGTTGGCTTCCCACTGCTGTGGCCCGGGTTCGATCCCGGCTCTGGTCAAGTGGGATTTGTGGTGGACAAAGTGGCGCTGGGTTGGGTTTTCTCCGAGTACTTCGGTTTCCCCTGCCACTCTCCATTCCACCAAATTCTCCATCATCGTAATCACCCGGGGCAGGCTACAATAGGCCAATCAGTGGCCGCCGTGCCGAGTGGACCCACTTGGACCCACTTGGACTCCACCCCCCACTAAGCGAATTAAAAAAAATTGACTGTATTAGAGATGGAGTGGAGGGTGTAAAAGACAAGAAAATTGGTTTCCTGAAAGACTTATTTGTGCGAATATTGTACTCTACAAGCTGCCGAATTTGAATCGTGACTAGAAATTATTTTGTTTGTATGTTAACTTCTCTTGAATACTAGGTGATTATTTTGCACACGTTCATGTTATTAAGAAAACCAAAATCAACGGCCGTGGGGATCCGTTGCGCTGACAACGCGACACCTATCCGCTAAAAGTTGGCACTAACTTCGCCGACAAGCGGTGGTCGCTCGGTTGGTGTAGTAAGCTTGCGGACTAAAACCATGGAGTTTGTTTTGTTTTTGTTACTTACTATCTAGATACCGCTGAGCCAGTAGAGGCCGAACTCGCTGGCTGAGTCGGGACTTATGGCACGCACCAGTATCGGTAGGTTATAGAGACTGGTAGAATATCACAGGGGGACGTACAATAGACCACTGGTCGCGGTGCATGGGGAAACCCACCCCCTCCAATAATAATAATAATAATAATAATAATAATAATAATAATAATAATAATAATAATAATAATAATAATAATAATAATAATAATAAATATTTACTTAGTTACTTTCTTACTTACTTACTCACTCATGGAGCTGAGCCCTTCTGGAGGAGCCGCCAATTCTGCAGCTACTCAAGAATTTCCCAGCATTTTATGGAACCCGAAGGTTCATTACCGTGAGCTCTCCACTTAGAATATATATTCTAATTTTTATGTTTTTGGACAACAGACGAATTTTGTTTTTGTTAATGTTATTAATACTCGTGTCCATCAGATATGACGTGGGTTTTCTTTATAAAAATATATTTCCTTTATACGGAATGTTGTCCTATATTTCTCTTGTTTCTTTCGTTTAATTATGGTTCTTTTATATGAATTACAGTTCTCAGAATTTTTGTTACCCATCCGAAACAAGGAACCACCCCTATTGAGCTACCATTTCGCAGACCCTTCCATTAAAACTTTTTAGTTTTTATTTAGTTTTTGAATATAGAATGCGTTTTGAAATTATAATAAGCATTAATCTCGTACCACATATACAGGATGATTGTAATTATTGTTGGGATTTCCGTGGCCTATGAATGGAAACCGCGACAATAATTTAGAATCACTCTGTAATTAAGCAACCTGAACGCAACATAATACTAATGATTCACGATTCTAACAAAACAAAATATGGCTGTTTCCTTAAGTATCCGAAATACGGCACCTTTGCTCTAATATAATACTGAAATGGTTCATGGAGGAATAGGGTGGAAGTAGTGTGTGGACAGCGGTGAGCTTGTTCAGGATAGGTTCCAAATGTGACTTAGATAAAAGTGCGGTTTATGTACATGCAGGAAACTTCTCGAACAGCTTCTTCACATCGAATGTTCGGGAAGAGCGTGCATGGCGGAGTTGTTGCATTACACAGATGGGTTTCCAGAACGAGTAAAGTTGACGATATGGAGATTAGTTAATTGTTGAGTTTAGAAGCAACTCTACCGAAATTGAAACTAAACTACTTTAAATATGCATGGGTATTTCAACCACACAAGATGTGAATCTAATTTCTATAGCGTCAGGAACTGGTCGCTCTCCCGTTTATGATAAAGGAGTGAACAAAGAGAACGTGTGTTTTGCATTAAGGACGTAGGGGCTTTGAATATACAATTGGTCGTCGTCTTATGACCGACTTCCCTTCTGACTGACAGGTCGTAAGTAGAACTGGTCGTACAGGTATGTCGGCCATATATTTATTAACAATATTTTTTAACGTTTCTAATCTTTTTATCATATTTATAATTTATTTTTAAAAACTTTTACATTTTAATCATCTTTTATTTTTCATTTTTTTGTGGTCGTAAGTGCGGCCGGTCGTAAGTCGACGACCAATTGTATTTATTTTTTTTTACTTTGATAGTTTACGACTCTTCCAACTTCTTTATTCTGTATAACACTGAATAATATGTTCTTACATGAAATTAAGAGATTTTGAAGGAAGTAGCGTAATTGAAGTATTCTCCCGGAATTTGCCTATGGGTGCTGAGGATAACCACCAAAAACCTCAGTTAGAACAGCCGGTGTCCCGGCAAAGAATCGGGCTGAGTACCACCCCAATACAAGCGCAGAGTCCTACAGTTAGAGCAGCCAGTTAGTTGAATGATTTATACTGAATATTTTATTTTCTTCATTGACGATATGGTGGTTTGTCGTGGTCGTGTGTGGGTGTTCATGCCGTAACTTTTAGCGTTAAGTTTGCAGGTCTGTGCAGTCTGTAATATTCACAGTGGTGTAAAATATTGTCTTTCTTTCTGGGATGTCCATCGCACCTTTGTTTTCATAAGTCTCTCTCTGTACTTTGACTTTATTGTTTTGTGCCACGGTTATTAATTCATCAGTAGTCGCAGTTTATCATGTCTTGCAATAATAATTGCTTCAACAATGTCCAGATGCGCTATCATTAAAGAAAATGCGAGAACTCCCCAGAAGGTACTGAGACAGAACATGTGAAAACTGTACTTGTGGAGATGACAGGTTAAGCCCCTTCAAAGGAGGCTTCTTCAGTAGCTGCATACACAAGGCTATTCATTTGTTGCTCACCGTCATATTTATTTATACTCAAGTAAATAGCGGCAAGGGTTTGGAAATTAATTCAATTTCCGTCTTCGGATGGAAATGATATGAAGGAATTCCAATTCTGTTGGGCTCCTTGTTAAGCTGCTCTCATACCATGTGATAATTCTGTCTTAGGGCTCAGAAGAGCAGGAATTTCTTGATACTCTCTCAGCCTGAAGGAGGAAAATATTTTCGAAACTTGTAGGTTTTTATATAGAGAACTAGGACGATGGATAAATTATAAATAAATTGCCTTAGACGATGGATCACAACTTCGTCAAATAACTTTACGTAAGATTTGAGGTTTTCACGTCGGTGACTATGAAGAAAGCAGTCTTCTGGGATGTGGCACCGTGTAGATGTGGTGTTAACCGATGTTTCGGAGGAACGTATCGCCTCCATCTTCAGGGTAGAAGGAAAAATAAATCCGCAAGCGAAGAGACCGTGAGAACCGGTACAAGCAGTCACGGTCTCTTCACTTGCGGATTTCTTATTTTTCCTTCTACCCTGAAGATGGAGGTGATACGTTTCTCCGAAACGTCGGTTAACACCACATCTACACGGTGCCACATCCCAGAAGACTGCTTTCTTCAACTTTACGTTAGTTTACCTATTTGTGTCACCATTTTTGGGTTTTCTGGGAGTGATTTTCAAACACATTTCTTAGAATCGCCTAGAGCTGCTCCCTTGCATTTCGTTCAGTTCATTCCACATAATCGAATCTTAGGGCACTAAAGGTTTGCTGCAGTTCAGAAAACAGAAAAGTCACAAACAGTTCTATTTATTGAATAGTGAAGCTGTTTCACTTGCAGGAGATCTGGTTACGCTGAAAATTGTCATGTACAAGCGTTTCTGAATGGAACGTCTACTGTTGCAGGAGTCTCGCTTTTACGGCCGTACATTTTCATGATGCTCTAAGTCACGAAAAGTCTCAACACTTGTATAAATATAGATGTTTGTTAATAGTCTCATGTTGTGAAGCATGCCCATGATCCAAAGCACAAGTGTCTTCGTTCCACTTTGGAGCTACAGAAACACTCAGCAACTCATGCTGAGCTCACCGCTGGATGTCCAAATGGTATTTCACTCACTCTCACTCATAAAACAGCCCTTCTTGAGCATCCGTCAGTTGTGCAGCTACTCATGAATTTTCCAGCATTTTATGGAACCAAAGGTTCATTACCGTGTTCACAAGAGCCCTCCACTGGTCCTCTATCATGAACCAGATGAATCCAATCTATACCATCCCATACTATCTCTCTAAGATACATTTTAATATTTTTCACCTACCTACGCCTTGGTCTTCCCAGTGGTGTCCTTCCTTCTGGCTTTCCCGTCAATATCCTACATGCATGCCTTTCCTCCCCATTCGTGCTACATGCCCAGCCCAACTTCATTCTTCTTGACTTCATCATTCTAATTATACTTGGAGAAGAGTACAAGGTATAAAGCTCCTCATTATGCAGTTTATCGAAATGGTATTTACATACATTTGAATGATTTGGCCACCGTCTTTCAAACTTTCTCGTTAACCTTAATGCGAACACGTTTTCTGCGCTCTTGGACATCGTTAAATCGACGCGTGATAAAAACACTGACTACGAGCGGCAGAAACAATAGAATGAGCTGTGAAGTATGCCTAGGCGTGTAGTATGAAGCCATGACACGTCCGTCCTGAGAATCTCAGTTTATGTGAGATGTTGAGTCACCACGCATTTTGGAGACCTTGTATAATTCATAGTTGCCACCCGATTAAATATTAAGGGTAGAAGTATTGATCATGTTGCTGTCTTGAGATTTCTGCTGCAGAGAGGCCTACATACAGCCTGTATCACTGGGATTTATTGTTTCGCTTTATGAAGGATCTACTCATTTTCTTTTGCGAGAAATTCTCTTTGTCAGTGTTCTTCGTTACCCCTTGCCACCCCCGTTCCATCGTACATCAGTCCAGTCATAACCTGAGGCTGACCAATGGCTGGACTGAACTAGTGCAACAGTGACACCAAACGAACACAGAAGACAACGTTGCAAATGGAAGCGAGTTTCAGTCAAGTCTGTTTTAAATACTTCCGCTTTAGGTATGGGCGTGTTACGTTTCTGTCTTTCTAGTGGAAGGGAAAGTTACGTTACCAAGAGCAGCTAAGCTACAAGTATACAAAACATTAATGATATCTCTTGCTACATACGAGGCAGGAACATAGACCTTAACAGTAACAGAACAGAATGCACTGAGAATGTTCGAGGGAAAAATAATACGCAAAATATACGGACCAGTGATGGAAAATAGTGTATGGAGGATAAGATACAATGAAGAGGCAAACACATTACTGAAAGGAGAAACTATATTAAGATTTATCAAGTCACAGAGAATAAGACTGTTGGGACATGTCGAAATAATGGAAGATAATGCAATGCCAAAGAGAAGGCTGTATTCACAAAGAAGGAAAGGAAGACGCAGGATGCGATAGCTAGATGATGTTGAGAACGACCTGAAGAAGATGAAGGCGAAAGAATGGAAAGAGAAGATGAATAGGGAGCAGTGGAGACTGGTTGTAGAGGAGGCCAAGGCTCACCCAGGGCTGTAGGGCCGAGTGGTAGGTAAGTAGGTAGGTAATTAAGTGACTTGACTTTCGTAATAGTGCCTGCAGGTCCATCACCATTAATATTGAAGCCCCAAGGGAAGACGTTGCTGAGTCTTTATTCACTTCGGTTTCCCACGGCAGCGCAAAACAACATGTGAGATGGATGATACATGTCTTAGACAGGAAACTAACATTTTTAAATTGAATGACAACAGTGTTGTTGGTTTTTACCGAACACTTTGGCGTTACTTCAATGCGCTCTGATAAATGGATCTCGAATAATATTATATATGGCATTCAGTCTCAAGTGGTAACTACCGTCATTTCTTGTGGCTTATTGTAGTGCTAAGCAGAGCGAAATGGCAGGATAATTGGTGAGTACTAATTGAGAGGATTTTGATGGGAACAGCTGTGGTCTGATCGAGGTATTATTTCAGTATTCCTCTGAAGGGACCGAGGAAGACCACGAGATACCTGAGTCAGGATAGCTCGTGTCCCGAACCGAGAACATTGCAGCTACATCAAGTTGCTCGATCCACCCGTTTGTCTGCTTGGTATCTGTCTAGTTAATTCTTATGATATCTGACTTCTTCCAAGTGCCTGCAAGCGATGAATGCAAGTTCAGTGTCGGGTTGCTTCGCTTTCTTTGTATAAGGGCATATTTACTGTGGAGCCAGAGAAACAACCATTGTTAGCGAACAGCTCTGAAACAGCAGTCGTTTCTAGGCCACGGCTCCGTAAACACTTTCCCGTCGCAATGGCTAAGCATGCAACAAGAGAGGTACTGCTGGAAACGGTGTCTTCTAGTCGGTCGGTGCAAGGGGGTTATGAGGAAGATATTTGGGGCAACTGAGTCAGTTCTGTACCGGAGTCTGTGAAGGAAAGACGCAACTGGAAGGGAGCCTTCGTTCAGAGAGGACTTGAGGCCGGAAGCAGAGGTATAGTCATTGTTAAAGTCGTTACCAAGCAACTACTAGTGAAGACACTGGAGGCTGGAAGAGATTTGTAAAGTGTGGAAATCAGCGATGGCGCTATAATTAAGTATAATTACTAGTTTTGGGCTAAAGTGGTCAATAAATCCAATATCCAACCTTAAACCCCGTCTATAGTCACACTCGTACTGCGTTACAATAGTCTATTTAGTGACATTTTCAAGGGTTTTGATTGTATAGGGTTGAATGACAGAATAATTAGGCAATCACGAAGTATAAAAAAAAAGATGAAAGTGGGTGTGTCTAATTTAAGGTTCTGTTCCTAAAGTGGTTGGAGGGACGAGAAAAATCACGAAATCTGAATCAGATTACCCGGTGTGGGGGCGGAAATTTGAGAGCGGAACATTTACTAACGTGAAGCGAGAGTGTTACTCACAGGACTGCCAAGTATCATTCCCCGTACTGTGGCTGTATTCAAGTCTACATTGTTCTGAAAACAGAAGTTTCGCTCACTCACGTAGAAATTACATGTACACGGTGCCACATCCCAGAAGACTGCTTTCTTCATAGTTACCGACGTGAAAACCTCAAATTTTATATAATTAATATGTTTAAAAAGATTTTTTAACATTTTTAAAACAAATTAGTTCGTGTCCTTCTTATTTCTTCTCTTCTCTTGAAGCCAAGCGGCTACCGCCTTGTGGTTCTGTTGTTTGGAGAGTAGGATGCTTCGCTGTCGTCCTGTTGACGTTCGAGGCGCGCTGTGTTGCGACGGACCAGGATGAAACAAATCAAACTAAAAGTATTCCTATATATAACTGCCTGATGATGGTCTTTACGACCGAAACATGTAGCAGGAATAAAGATCGAATTGTAAAACATTAAAACTGAGTTTATTTGTTGTGTTGACGGTTAACATAATTCCTATATATAAAATAACCGTTGTTCGTGCATTAAATGCAGGGCAAAATCATGATACAAAGATAGGAAACATGTTTTGAAAATGTGGCACAATTCAGGTATTTGGGAACAACGATGACAGAACGAAACCTGATTCAGGAGGAAATGCTTGTTACCGTTCAGTCCAGAACCTTTTGTCTTCTCGTCTGCTCTCCAAAAACATAACAATTAGAATATACAAACCTATAATTTTGCCCGTGGTTCTGTATGGGTGTGAAACTTGGTCCCTGACATTAAGGGAGGAACATAGACTGAGGGTGTTTGAGAACAGGGTGCTGAGAATATTTGGACCGAAGAGAGATGAAGTGACAGGAGGTTGGAGAAAACTGCATAATGAGGAGCATCATAACTTGTACTCTTCTCCAAGCATAATTAGAATGATCAAGTCAAGGAGGATGAGGTAGGCAGGGCATGTAGCACGAATGGGGAGACGAGGAATGCGTATAGGATATTGGTGGGAAAGCCAGAAGGAAATAGACCACAGGGAAGACCAAGGCGTAGGTGGGTGGACAATATTAGAATGAATCTTAGAGAGATAGGACGGGATGGTATGGATTGGGTAGATCTGGCTCAGGATAGGGACCAGTGGACGGTTCTTGTGAACATGGTAATGAACCTTTGGGTTCCATAAAATGCTGGGAAATTCTTGAGGAGCTGCAGAATTGGCGGCTCCCCCAGAAGTGCTCAGCTCCATGAGTAAGTAAGTAAGTTGTTCGTGCATTAGGCACAAATCAGGTGAACGACTCTCACGTATCGCCAGAGAATTGTATACTGATGCTTCGTTTATTTCTTTTTAGTAAAGACGCTGTGTTAACTCCACAGACGCCAGAGCGTCGCGTGAAATATTACAGGATGAATACTAGCTGGAAAAGAATATGTGATGAAATGTTCGTGCCCTGTTTCAAGGTACATTATTCCTTTATAGGGACAGGGAACCTCAGCCATGACAGCTGGTCTCTGGGTTGCTCAGCACTGTCCACGGGTTGAGAACCCTTGTGAGTGCTTTGTCGCGTTTCGACCGGTGCTGCCGACAGAGTACCTTAATGGGAATTCTCGGCATGATACTAGAGTTGTGAAAGGTTCCCGCGGTAGTGCGCTGATGGCGAATCGTCAGGGGGTTCGCATTTAATGCGAATCAGTGATAATGCATCTACACCTAATCGCCTGACCCACTTCCTGTCTGCATCTGGCCTTGCGAGAGATTCGATGGGTAGATACACTGACGTTTCTATACGTTTGAGATTTTCGGTTCGCAGAGCAGTGACAGTGGATAATATTATCTGGGACGCCAAGCCGTGAAGTCTGGTAGAAGTTTACCACCATCTTCAAAGTCGAAGAACAAGCCGTGTAAGCAGACACCAGCTCCGCTTCCTTCTTATGAGCTATTTGCACATAAGTGCACTATTATTATTATTATTATTATTATTATTAAACTAAAAACTTAACTCCGTGGTTTGAGTCCGTAAGCGAACTAGACCTACCGAGCGACTGCTGCTTGTCGGCGAAGTTAGTTCCAGCTTTAGCGGATAGAGGGTGTAGCGTGGCCAGCGCAACGAATCCTCACGGCCGTTAATCTCGGTTTTTGATGCCGGAGTCGCTATTTCCTTGAAATAGCTCCTCAGTTATCCTCTCGAGGCTCAGTGGACCCCGTTCTAGACCCACTACTTCTCAGAAAATCTGGGAATCGAACCCGGGCTTCTGGATCTGTAGTCAGGAACTCTGACCACTAGACCACAGAGGTGGCCAGCCTCACTCATTCTGGTGACGACAATTCAACATACATTTATTTTTCTGCCTTCACTTCTAGACTCACCTCCGTAATGGCTTGAGTTAGATTTTTCTGTTTTTTTTTTTTTTTCGGTATTTATGCTATTCGTCAATAAATTAACATCATTACACAGAACAAGATGATGTTTCGCAATAAATTTCAGTCACACCTGTTTATCTTATATCTCTTTTATGGCATATTCTAAAGCAAAGTTGAAAATAAGTCGTAAAAAAAAAAGCATCTCAGTATTTCAGATTGTTTCGAATAGAACACGAATCAGATAACTTCTTACATATACAGACTTTGCCTACATAGTTTCGTGGCTACATCGAGGTCAGTGAGGATATTGCAGAACACTTCCTTCCTAACCGAATAACGAGTTCTATTGTAGTTTATAAGAAGTGTATACGCTGAAGAATGTCGTCTTCTGGGATGTGGTGCCGTGGAGATATTTTGTCAACCGACGTTTCAGAGGAACAAATCGTCTCCATCTTTAGGGTATAAGAAATCCGCGAGCAATGAACCAACGTGAGCAGGTGTCTGTAGACTTAGTCAAGACAACCAGCTATATCTAAGAAAAAAAGTTAAGGGTACAGTTCATCGCTCGCGGATTTCTTATACCCTGAAGATGGAGGCGATACGTTCCTCCGAAACGTCGGTTAACAAAATATCTGCACGGCGCCACATCGCAGAAGACGGCATTCTTCATAGTCATCGCCGTGAAAACCTCAAATATTACAAGTTTATACGCTGTTTCATTGTATGTCCCATTTCTCTCCAGTATCTGATGCATGAAAAAGCCTGATCAGTGGCTCATTCACAGTAATGATCCCAAGTAATTCCTTCCAAATATGGAATTACACTTGAGAGGAGAAGACTTAATAGAGTTGTGTGCGAATTGGTAACAATGATATGTATGTCACTGTAATCACTGCAGTCAGCTTTATCAGCCATTTTGCAGATAGGTACAATAATGTACTTCTTCCACTTCTGAGGAAATTCTTCCTTATTCCAATGACAATTTGTGAGAAAATGGATCTCAAAATATGATATTTTATCTCCTGCTTCAATCAGTTCTACCAGAATTCGATCAATACCTGGTGATTTATAACCTTGCAACTTTTCTGTAATAATCTTAACGTCAAAAGGTCTAGGCTCATGCGCGACGTATGAAAATGATGTAGTTTAAGTTCAGGAGTTGGGCCGCGTCATAGCTCAAGCGGTTAGTCGCTGGCTTCCCACCGCGGCGGCCCGGGTTCGATTCCGGGTCTGGTCAAGTGGGATTTGTGGTGGACAAAGTGGCGCTGGGGCGGGTTTTCTCGGAGTACTTCGACTTCACCTGCCAATCTTCATTCCACCAAATTATCCATCATCATAATCACCCGGGGCAGGCTACAATAGGCCAATCAGTGGCTGCCGTCACGAGTGGACCCAGTTGGACTCCACCCCCCACTAAGCGAATTTAAAAAGAAACAAGACAAGATTAAGCTGCGCACATGTGCCGAAATATGTGACCTACTCAGCAAACTCTTTTTTAATGGCTCTTCCAGCCCATTCAGGGCCCAGGCCTCTTTTTCAGTTCCGTAATCATTTTTACACAGACGGTAGGACTCCTTGGAGGGGTGATCAGCCCGTCGTTAGGCCTTTGCCTAAACACAGGACAACACAAACAGATTAACGCATACACCCATCAAACAGCCATGCCATGGTCCTCGCTTCGAGTGAGCGAAGACAGTACATGCCGGAGACTGCTCGGCTACCGTGGCCGGTTCCTCAGTTTTAGGACTTCTTGAAACTTATACACATCTGACGTACTGTCCCACTCTACTCCAGTACCAGGCAAATGCAAAATGCTTTACCGGCAGTTGATTAATATCGTCGAATTGCCCATTGGTGGCACCCTCATCTTCAGTACATCGTCATTTAAAGCATCTTCAGTTGCCTTCTTCACCCACACACAAGAACCAAGTTTGTCATCATGCCAGAACAACGGGCACATAAAAAGAGTTGTCATGTTTTTTATTTTCAGTTTGATTACTGGAAATCTGAATCATTACATTTTTCCGTTTCCCTGGCTTTCGTATTTAAGGGCTATGACCTGGAGTTTTTTTTTTTTCACCTTGTGCCACACTACTTAGCTGGTACTGCGGGGTTGTCGGACAAATTGCCGTCCCTGCTAGGCGATTCTGTTGCTGGACGTAATTCATAGGAAGTCAGCCTATCAGTGTTTCGTGACTGAAGGTCGTTGTAATTCGATGTTTAGTTAAGTGCATCGTAGGGTATATTTGTGCAGCATGTCTGACCCATCTCAAATACTTTGATATTAATGATCGCAATGTTAGGAGACTAGTGCGTAATTCGAAACGAGCTATTTATGTAACATTTCGCCTTCTGTTCTTCGTCCAAAAGGTCGCCGTTATTAGATCACCTGATTGACCTTCTTGATGTCCTGGGTTTATAATTTCAATCCAGACACCGTTTGTCATTACATAGCATTTTGACGGTTTCTTCACACTCTCCTTCCTTCCATATTGTGGGATGTAAACCTGTTGCTACGCAACGACCGCGAAATAAGCAGCTATATAACAGCCGTTGCTAGGGAATGGCTCTGTAAACAACCGCAGTTGCTAGGTCATGGCCTCAGCAGACACTCGCAACAGTAGAAGAACTGTTGGAAGCGGTGTTTTCTGTGTGGTCCGTGCCGAGACATTTGGAGGAAGGTAGGAATCTTCCCACAATTTATTGTAACATTTCGTTAATTTCGCTATAATCCACTTAGAATTTTGTTCTCGAAACGCACAGTCTGAGAACTTAATCTCGAAGTGAGAGATGAAGTGTTAGAACCTAAACAGTGGACTGAATTTCAGTTTCATGTATTACAATCTCAAGTGTGTTTTTTCGGAAGGAGGATGGGAAGGCAAAGAGGAAGGCAGCCACTGCATAATAGGAAGATGATGCGTGTCAGAGCACTATACGCAGAACGGCTGAGTTCCTTTGGGTCCAGATCCACTTCTTTCTAACTAGGACCACAACTGAAGGACTCTGCTTTACTGGGGATTTTGTGGAGGATCTAATCGAGTGTGACAAGTGCTGCCATCTGCGAGACGAGCTGAGGAAACGCAGAGGTCATTAGTGGAGGTCAAAACGGAAACAAGAGAGGAAGGGCACGGGCCTGAGGGAGACAGAAAATAAAACGAGGCTATGAACCATCTGAATAGACGTGGAGGAAAAGAAGAAGACAGATTGGACAAAAATAGCTCGTCCCAACATTCTGCAGCGTGGTTTCCTTGAGCGGCTTGAATTAATCAACTGCAGCTTCATACTGGCGTGTCGGTTCGCTAATTTATAATCATTGCTCTGCAGAAATAGATTTAGATTAATCTTGGTAATGGTTGGTGACCGCCTCTGTGGTCTAGTGGTCAGATTTCCTGGCTACAAATCCAGAGGTCCGGGTTCAATTCCCGGTGCTACCAGATTTTCTGAGAAGTAGTATCAGAAAATCTGGTAGCCAGGAACTCTGACCCCTAAACCACAGAGGCGGTCTCTCATTCAATATGATGCCATTTTTTGAAATGAAAAATAACGAGTATTTAAGCTTAACGAATTCATTCTTCGTCACGTTCCTCATTTATCGTTTTATTCTTGGATTATTCGACGTTAGCATTTCGAAAGTTTATGTTTTATATTACAGATTTGTTGCAGACCCTAGTTTAATTATGTGTTTACGTATCACAGTGTTTCTAAACGTATGTTTAGACTCTTTTTCCTTGATAGCATGTAAAATAATTTCACTGTGACAGTAATTCACTTAGATGCCTGGTGTCGTTAACCGAATATTGCTGGATCCGACAACTTTCCCGCCTCTGTTTACAAGCCTTTGCAGCTTGCGGTTCCTGATTTCACAGCCTCGTTTATGTTCTCATATCCGTTAATGGTTCCCGGACAGTGTTTTCTTCCTGTCCATGTCCCATCATATTGTCATTTCGGATTAGAATTCTGAAGCGATGGGTAACGTTGAGCCTGCGTTTTCGTGACAAATTACAGATTTCTTTCTGCTCGAATTGTATAATATGAACACAGAATGCTGAGGTTGTGTCTCCATGTGTGAGTCTGCAAGTCTCATCCCCGAAACTACTCAGAGGACTTCGATTAATTCAGGGATCTACCTGAAATTTGTTGAATTTGATGACTTCAGCACCGTGAATATGGGAAGTACGGTTTAGTTCTGACAGGGCCGTCGCCCTGACTCCGAACGACACGGCGTCACAATCCAAACTACTTACTTTGCCGGAAATCTGTCCGGTCAGTTTTAGTTGGGCCAATATTGGTCCAGTCTTTTATAATTGACTGTAAATTAATAATTAATAATTATTAATTTACACAAAGTTAAAATTTAAGACTTCTACGGAAACACTCCGAATTACTGGGTTTTTGAACTTTTTCCATTATCTGGTATTCTGGAGACTAGAAAACACGACGTTTCGAAACTATCTGTTTCCGTCGTCAGGTGAGGAAGGAAGACACCTAGTCAGTTTGGTCCCCTAGAAAGAGCTAACCTCGACCACTGGACAGCACATGAGTCGGGGTCTTACGTTACGACCGATGGGCTTTGGGTTGGATGACTGGATTTATTAACACCTTCTTTTACAATATGATTCAATGAGTCACACTCAGTCTTGAGCTGAACCATTCTTCCTTGACTGCCGAGGACTGGCCCAATTCTCTCTCTCGTTCTTTCATTCTCATTTGATTCGGTTATGTACCACATGTATAGTCTCGAGGTGAACCCACAGAAAACACATACGCTGTCCAGCAATGGATATATTCGAACCACATAGAAAATATATCTACCCTATTGTTGTATTTACAGCGCGTTGCATAGCAACGTAAGTTATCAGATTATTGCCTGTGTACTGCGGGCGTTACCCAGAAATAGATGTCCTATTGTTCCGCGCATTCGTTTCTGCTGGAATGTGCTTAGCGACCCGTTGCCTAGCAATGTGCATATGCGTCACAATACTAAGTACCAGACAGTAGACAGAATCCACGAAAGGATAATAAGACTCCTAATAGATCGGGAGAATATGGACTGACTTCGTGTGGCTCAAGATAGGGACCAGTGACGGGCTTTGTGACCACGGTAACAAACCTTCTGATGTCTTGAAAGGTCCAGAGTCTCATGAAGAGATGAGCAGCTCTCAGCTTCTCAAGAGACAGACTTCTCCATGGAATTAGTTATAGGCCTATACAGATTAGAATTCATGCCAAGTGTTAAATATACTAAACAAACAAACTCTTGGATTATTAAGACTCGTTTATATTTCAATTCAATAATTCAATGTCCTAATACCGTAAATACGTACTGTGTTGCCCTGTCAGTCTCTCAAGACATTTTGCTTCCGCAAACACGAAAACTGGGACAGTTAATATCTAGAGTGAGACCATCTTCTGATATATCGAAACCCATTTGATAGAACTTGAGAAGACGGAACTCCGAGAACCTACTATAAATGACGGCAATATGGTCGTCTAAGAAAATCGGACGGCTGCCATATTTTATACCGTCAATGACAGGGGATTATATAGTAAGAAGGACGGCGGCCGTCCAGTGATATGCCCTCTATGCTTTGGTTCATAAAATTCGGGAAGTCGATAGTGCAAATAGCTAATTCCCTATAGCAGAGTACGTGAGAAGCCAATACTCGCTTTCCTATTCATAAAATTATCTAATTTTTATGAAAAATGATTCGTTATTGTGTTTACAGGATCCCGCCATTAGTTTCTGTCCTAAGCCAGATGAAATCAATCCACATCCTTGCACTTTATTTTCAGCTACATTATTGCCTTTCCATCTGCGTCAGGGTTTCCACGTGTTCACTTTCTTTTAGGCTATTCGACTGAAATTTCATGTGCGTCTCATGCATTCTACATTTCGTTCATCTCATCCTTTTTAAATGTACCACCCTAATATGAACAGAAAATATTATGAAGCTCCTCATTGTACAGTTATCTTCGGCCCCTTGACTTTTTTTCCTCGCACGCCCAAATATTCTCCGCAGCGTTCTGTTCTCAAGCCCTGAATCTGTGGTCTCCTCGTAATGTAAACGACCAATTTTCACACTCATACAAAACAGAATGTAAAACTATTCTTTTGTTCATTTTGACCTTTGCGTTTTAAATAAGGGACGGCAAGGAATATGATTCGGAAATGAATGATAGGAAACATTCCCCAAATTGAATCTGGTTTTCATCCTTTGGTGAATATAATTTTGCTTTACTACTGTGGTTCCCAGATGTTTAATTTTGTTACATTGTAGAGTGTTCAGTAGTAGTTACTGTACTATTATTTTGTTCACCATTCTGAACACGAGACATTAATACAATTAATTGCATATGCGTTTCGTAGCTTGTTGTGCTTTTATTTCTAATATCCGTACCAGCGTCGTATTGAGACTAAAAAATATTTTATCTCAGTAAATTAGTGTCAGGCATGTGCTGTCTTTGCTCGCTTGGAAGCCGGGATCGTGGGTTCGAATCCCACTCAGGGCATGGATGTGTAGCTTGTGTGTGTGCGTTTTTCTGTGTTTGTGTACAGGTAGAGGCCTTGCGACGAGCTGATCACCCGCCCAAGGAGTCCTACCGAATGTGTAAGATCTAGAAAAACCGAAGTGAACGGAGAAGTTCATGGAGGTAGGCCTAGGCCCACTGGGGCTGTAGTGCCAAAGGGGAAAAGAATTAGCGTCAGCATCACAAACCAGAAGCTGATATGTCCCATTCAGTTATAGCCCCTCTGTATTTTTTTAGACCTTCTTAATGGGATATTGTAAATCGAAGATAAAAAGTTGTGGCGCTAAAACATCTCTTTCTGAATTTGTAAAACTAATGACCGAAACTGAAGCGGTGAACAGACTGACGGACAAACAGTCGGGCCTCGCTAATAGGGAGGAATTCTGCCACTTTGGAACTCTAGAAGTAACGTTCAGAACATAGGATCTCTGGTTGAATTAAAATAGCTGAAACTACCTCAGTTTACTAAACTTGTCAGCTGGGACGTGAAATGTAGTTCATTTGTGTTATTGTAGTTGTCTGTTTCAGGGCGGAAATGACAGAAGGGTGATGGCAATCATTAGAGTGGCAGGAGAAACAGAGCGCTGTACACTCTTCACTGATCACACTAGGCCACGTGCCTTGGTGACTCTGGCACTCAATGCGTAAAGTGAAAGCATAATGGCGAGGAACCTGAATCGGGCTCCAATTCACTTTACAGTTTCAGAAAAAAATAAGTTTTTTATAGTTCATTTAACCCCGTTATCATTGGATTGTTGCAATATAGTCAGATTTTAGGACGAATTGTAATTAATGAATTAGAAGGGACATGAAAGTTGGCGGTCATAGCTTAATTTTAGGAACTATCTCGACATTATCCTGAAGGGAATTTTGAGAATAATGAAAGTTTGAGTCACGATTGTCGGTTACTGTTCTGAGATTTGAACTCGAGACCTCTCTAACGCGAAGAAGGTATGATACCAACTCCATCGCGACGTTCGATGATAATATTTGTTAAATACGATGCATATTGATTGAT
Source organism: Cryptotermes secundus (assembly GCF_002891405.2). Lineage (NCBI taxonomy): Eukaryota > Metazoa > Arthropoda > Insecta > Blattodea > Kalotermitidae > Cryptotermes > Cryptotermes secundus. Next base: position 1,289,749 of record NW_019718631.1, on the reverse strand, counting down.
CAGTAACTGTCAGATGACAGGTCCACAGTCTCTTCCAGAACAGTTCCTCCACTTAATGTGATCTTCTGTTTTTGGAAAGAGACTGTCCAGGAAAAGTGATAATGTGGTAGTTTTTCCATTTGCTTTCCACATCGCAGTACAACAGCCGTTCAAACCACTCTGGTCACGCCTGTTGCTATACGAACTTGAACCATCTCGAGCATCATTTGTTCTGTGCTTCAAGTCGCTGCTGATGACGCTGCTTCCGGCATCAGTTTTTGGTTTTTGGTGTCTCTCTTCGTCTGATGCCTACCCTTTGACCTGTCCAGCAAGGGAGGCCCTGCCAGTAGCTACGCTACCGCTGCTATAGCTCTCAGGGTCCTTGGCATACTCAAACCCCCTCACCACGATAAGGTGGAGACACCAACGAGGGGGACGATGCATATATAATAAATTTATCAAGAAAATTAAATGTTAGTTTATATAAGTTTAATATAAAAGTTCGTCATATTTCTCGAAAACTGTTTATAGAGAACAAGAGATCTCCACAACACATAGAATGTGTTTCGCATTATTATCTGCAACTTCTGTTTCGAAAATTCTGGGATGTGCTGTAGGCCTTTATTTTAAGAACTGCCAAGATAAATATTATGTTAAGTGTAACTGTTCTTGGTGGTTCTGTATGGATGAGAAACTTGCTCTCTGACATTAAGGGAGGAACATAGACTGAAGGTGTTGAGAACAGGGTGTTGAGGAGAATATTTGGACCGAAGAGAGATGAAGTGACAGGAGGTTGGAGAAAACTGCATAATGAGGAGCTTCATAACTTGTACTCTTCTCCAAGCATAATTAGAATGATCAAGTCAAGGAGGATGAGGTAGGCAGGGCATGTAGCACGAATGGGGAGACGAGGAATGCGTATAGGATATTGGTGGGAAAGCCGGAAAGAAATAGACTACAGGGAAGACCACGGCGTAGGTGGGTGGCCAATATTAAAATGGATTTTAGAGGGATAGGATGGGATTGATTGGATTGATCTGGCTCAGGATAGGGACCAGTGGAGGGTTCTTGTGAACACGGTAATGAACCTTTGGGTTCCATAAAATGCTGGGAAATTCTTGAGTAGCTGCAGAATTGGCGGCTCCTCCAGAAGGGCTCAGCTCCATGAGTAAGTAAGTAAGTAAGTAACTGTTCTTGATTAATTTTGTGAAATAATTGCTGTCCATTTGCAGTAAACGTACTTAACAGCGCTTCGTGTTAGTCGAGATGTGAACCATAAAATAGGACTGTAGTCACATAAGTCACGTGGAATAGAATCCCCTTGCATTTTGAATGCAAGGACAGATTTATTTGACTTTCGCGTCACGTTACTGTCGTGACTGCAGACATCGCGTCCATTGATCAGAAGGGACCGTGCGTGTTTTCCGTGAATATTTCTGTTTAGTATTCGTGGTCCCGCAGGTTCTGCAAATCAGGCTTTCAACTGACCTCAGTACAATCATGTGATGGACAATGAAGAGTAAGCTGAATTAAATAACTCCATGGAGTAGAGTTCTCCTTGCAAAGCCACCAGTTGCTCAGCTGCTCAAATATTTCCCAACATTTTATGGAACCCGAAGTTTCATTACCGTGTTGAACGGAACCCGCTTTTTATCTCTATCTTAAGTCTAATTAATCCATTCCAAACTACTCCATCCTATTCCTTTAAGATCCATTTTAATATTGTCACGTGTATTAGTGACTAATGACGGATGTTATGGATTGGATGAATGGGATTATTTACTTCTGATACACCACCAGTAGTTGCACGTAATTATAGCGCTATCGTTTTTTGTACATTTTGTAATTCACTGTTACACACACACTAGTTCTCTCCTGGTAACACAATTATAATACAGGAACTATAAAAGTCTCACTAAATCGCACAGCACCAATACCACTGCACTATAGCACACATAAAATCTTCAAATCACACGTTAAATCTTCGCAGACTGACTTCCTGTACTCTTCTGTACTCCTCCAGCTTACTGCTCTCCTCTTGTTCGGGCGCTTCTGCCGCTACTACTACTCGTAACTGCTCTGAACGAATTCTGTCACTCTTACTTATATAGCCGTGGAACGGACATGGACCTACAGTAAACACATGTCTTGTGATCGCTCTCCAGCCAGTCTATTGGCACATCAGTCGGATCTACAAAAAATACAAGTTCCTCTATTGTTGTGTGTTGGACCGTGTTCACAGAGCTGTTGCCTGGCAACCCGTCGATTAAATCCGTTACAATATTGTTCTCCCATACATGTCTTGGTCTTCCTACCGTTCTGGATTTCTCAACAATATCCTGTATACATTCCTCTTGTCTTCAATGAGTGCTCCATCCCCAGGGAATCTCGTTCTTCTTGGCCTAATCATTCTAATTACATTTGGCAATGAGTTCAAATTATGAAGCTCCAAAATATGCATTTTTCCTCCAGCTTCCTATTGTTTCATTCCGAAGGGCAAGCTTTTGGCTGAAATTTCGAACATTTGCGACATGCGATGAGTTGCTCTGCTGCAAGGATTGTCATATAACAAGCTGTGGATGCCAACTATTCAGAGAACCATATTACCGTCATCTTCAGGGTCGAAGTGGTTACAGTGAGGACCTTGAAGATGGAAGCAGCATTATATCCGAATCTTTGGCAACATTGCCCACATGCACGGGGTACAAAGACGCAAGAACACAAAAACAACATGCAAATTTCAGTAATGGTTTACTTTGAGGTAGGAATAGGTACCATATATGGACACGAGATTCGGTATTTGAAATGTCAGAACTGCGTATGTTTAGGGCAGGTTCGCTCAGGGCAGTGGCAGAAGAAATCTCAAAATATTGTCGCGTATCGCTCGTATAACGCGACAAATAAGTTCACGATGTATTTGATGTAGCGAATTTTATTTCACATCCGCTCTCACAATCACCCAAATTACAATCTGACGATTACTGCTATCT
>NW_019718631.1:1237843-1286652 GCF_002891405.2 Cryptotermes secundus | reverse complement strand
CGGACAATACGGGAAAACAGCCACGTAATAGGCACCCTTTTTGCCTGGCGCTGTGTTGCTATGTAACGCTAGCGGAGGTCACCGCTGTTACTATCGTAACGTCGCCGCTGTTGACTCGCGTTGCCAAGCGACCGCGATATCCCTCGGTGACGTCACCGCGGAGGGGAGTGGCGGGGCGGGAATTCGCCTATTACCGTAAGAACGCGAGCGTTACGTTACCGCCACGTACCGCTGGGGAGGTAGGGGTCAACATGTCAACAATATAATTCAGATTTAGTAGGAGTACAGGAGGTCAGATGGGATGAAGTTGGCATCACACCAGCAGGCGAGTATGGAAAGGGGAATGAAAATCATGGATTAGGTACAGTTTTTTTCGTACATATTCTGTATGGGTGTGCAACTTGGTCTCTGACATTAAGAGAGGAACATAGACTAAAGGTGTTTGAGAACACGGTGTTGAGGAGAATATTTGGACCGAAGAGAGAAGTGACAGGAGGTTGGAGAAAACTGCGTAATGAGGAGCTTCATAACTTGTACTCTTCTCCAAGTATAATTAGAATGATCAAGTCAAGCAGGATGAGGTGGACTGGGCATGTAGCACGAATGGGGAAGAAGATCAATGCATATAGGATATTGGTGGGAAAGTCAGAAGGAAAGAGACCACAGGGAAGACCAAGACGTAGGTGGGTGAACAATATTAAAATGGATCTTAGAGAGATAGGATGGAATGGTATGGATTGGATTGGTCTGGCTCAGGATAGGGACCAGTGGAGGGCTCTTGTGAACACGGTAATGAACCTTCGGGTTCCATAAAAACTGGGAAGTTCTTGAGGACGTACAGATTTGACTTCTCCTCAAGAAGGGTTCAGCTCCATAAGTAAGTAAGTAATAGGTACCATATTTTTAAATAGTACAATACACGAGCATGGCGTTGGGATTCTGCGTGGATGCAGAGCGCAGGGAATTGCACGTGACTGGTTGCCTCCATAACATTGTTGTGTCCTCTGCTTCACATGTACAAACGTCCATAAAGCAGAGTGCTGTGTATAGTGGATTGCTCCCCTGTGGACTTCCTGATAACAGGAGCGCCACAAAGTGGGATGCTTGCTACAATATCAGGGATTCTTACTCCTTTTAGCGACGTTCTATCAACTGTATGTTACATAGCGTTGAATGACAGGATACATATGAAAAGCTCCGACCTTTGTCATGGAGAACTCTAGAAATCCATAAAAACCAAATTTCCGAATAGGTATTCGAACCCGGGACCTTCTGAATGCACAGTAAGACTGTTGATTGCTAATTATAGACTAAAGAAAGCGGAGCTGTTGTTAGGGAACTAAAGATATAACTATTTGCATACGTAACGTTCTTTTGGAGCGACGAAAATAGCTTAAGACGTCCAATTCGGAAGTCCTCTTGCAGAGTGTTGATTGGAAGGCATTAAGGCAAGAGACCAGTTGAAAGACAAAGACGTGGATGAGAAGGTAATATTAAAATTGATTTTTAAAATATTGGTAGGAAGGTGTGGATAAAATTATCTGGTTCAGGATGGGTGCCAGTGGTGGGTTTTTGTCAACATGGTAATTAATCTTTGTGTTTCGTAAGAGGCGTAAAATTACTTGATTAGTTGAGCGACTAATTATCTTCTCAAGAAAGTCTCTGCACCGTGGAGTTTGTTGATTAATTTTCAAAATTTCATGCTTGTATGTATGCACGTAAAGTTTAAATACGACATGCAGATAATGTGTGTCGGTGGTGTGGTGTGGGGGGGGGGGCTGAAAGACAGAAAAACGACGTAACACTGACACAAGTCAGATGTGTTAGTGACCAGATCGAAGGCTACTGCTCGTATAAAACTTCACTGAATCAAGGACACATACAATATGGCAAAGTGTAAAATAAATGAAGCCATTATTTTATGTAAGCTGCTATTAATCATCTGTAACTTACTTACTTACTTACTTACGGAGCTGAGCACTTTTTGAGAAGCCAGTTGTGCAGCTCCTCAAGAATTTCCAGCATTTCATGGAACCCGAAGGTTCATTACAGTGTTAACAAGAGCCCTCCACTGGTCCCTATCCTGAGCCAGATTAATCCACTCCATACCATCCCACCCTCTCTCTCTCTCTAAGTTCCATTTTAATATTGTCCACCCACCTACGCCTTGGTCTTCCCAGTGGTCTCTTTCCTTCTGGCTTTCCCACCAATATCCTATATGCATTCCTCTTCTCCCACATTCGTGCTACATGCCTTGTCCACCTCATCCTCCTTGATTTGATAATTCTAATTATAATTGGAAAAGAATACAAGTTATGAAGAATCATCTGTAACTCTGACGTAAATTCATTACCCTACTTTCGTAACGGAAATTTTGTCTGAATCTCGCAGTAAATAGAAACATATACGTGAGATGTTGAAGGTCGGTTAAATATTCACAAAAAAAGGAGATATTTCAGAAGAAATTGATACAATTCAAGACATATCTTAAAACTGTTACTGTTATTTTCCAAATTTGCCAAGAATGCCTAAATTAGTGTTATTCGCATTCAAGTTAAAGTTTTAGTAATATTTTGCAACGTAACATTCTGTAGAAATTCAACACGTTCTGAAGTTACGAGCGCAACAGACAGACAGATAAGGCGAACCTAAGAATTATAATTTGAATTTTTGTCCTGTAGGAAGAGGAACGCTTCTGTGCTTTAGCCCAAACTCCATGTTTTCATCCACTCCATTTTCTTACCACAAACAGGAAGTGCCTTTCGTGAATGTCCCTTACTACACTTTTCACACAAGGACTGAAGGTTTTACGACTCCCCATATACGATATCTGGCGAGATAAGTAAAGAGCAGTTTTATATTCGGAAGCTACGCTAAGGTTATAAGTGACAACCAGCCCTCTCGAAAACGAGGCATCAAAGTCATAGAAGCAACAGCGGTTCGGGTAATACGAGGGGCAATGTTACCACTATTACAGAGACATTTTGCTAAACCATTGCCATACAAGAGAACTAGAAATTAGCTTCTACGAGTGGCTTTAAAAGAGACAGACGTCATTTGAGATTGTCACTATATGACGGTTCGAAGCAGAGGAGTTACGGGCTGAAGAATGTAGTGTGCTGCTCAAACTTCTAATTACTGACTGATTAACTAACAAAGTAGCTTACACTCTAGTGGATTGTTTGACTGATAAGCGAACCAATATATCTAGCTAATTAATTACTTTACATACTTACAAAGAAACCAGGCGAGGGATTAAATCAATACATAAGCGAGTGACTGACTGTCTGAGTGTCAACCTAGCTATGTAAATGACTCGAACGTCTTGATTGGTTGTGCTACTAAGTAACTAATTGACGGTGACAAATTTGTTATTGACAAGCNATAATAATAATAATAATAATAATTATCTAAATAGCTGACTCAATGACAAATGGTGTGACTGAATGTCTAGTTAAGTGGCTGACTGATTATTCTAGTAACTAAATAAATAATATTTTTACTCTCGAAGAAATCATGTGACTAGTTGACTGACTGAATGGTAAATTGTGATACTGATCAAGTAAATATACACTAGCACGTCAGATAGTTGGTCAGTAGTGCTAACCAACCAACTGACAGACGTTTAAGTTACAGAACCTGACAATTCAGAGATTCTGAAAAAAAAAGGTCTGAGATCCGAACACAGGAACTTCCCAATACAAAATAGAAGCATTACTTCTATCGTAACTTTTTTTAATTGCTGGTGGGGTGGGCCACTTCTGGCCAATTGTACCAGCCCCAGATGATAGATGAGGATGATTGTGGAGCAATTGGTGGAATAAAGATTGGCAGGGGAAACCGAAGTACTCGGAGAAAACCTGCCCCAGCGCCACTTTGTCCACCACAAATCCCACTTGACCAGACCCGGGATTGAACCCGGGCCGCCGCAGTGGGAAGCCAGCGACTAGCCGCTTGAGCTATGGCGCTCTATTGTAACTTACTCGGTACTTTGCTTTCGTTTTGTAATGTGAGTTTGACTGAATTTCTTGTAGAGCTAAGTTTTTAAAGATAATTTTTTACCTCCGATTAAAGACACTTGGTCCACTTTGCAAAGATACGTCGGTTAGTGAGAAAATAACCGCTGTTCATTCTGGAACCGAAACGAGTGCATGACCCTAAATTTTTTTCGGCCGAAATTGGGTGTCATTTAACTTTACATTATACGGTTGACACACCGACCATTGTCCGGTAACAGCTGATTTGTGCCTAAAGTTCAGTAACAAACCGAACCAGAATTGACGCTGGTAAAACCCATTATCTTTCTTGTGTAGTCACCTTGAAGAAAGTAAAGCCAGTCCTTTCCACTCATTCCTCTTTTGAGACATACCGTTGTTTCATTGCTTCCATTATTGCATGCATTTCATCTTCTGTTTTCCCCTCTACTTCTTGGTGGCATCGATTCAATTTGCCTTACGGACTCCTTTCTACTATCCATGTATATCTTCTTCATCATCATCTTTATTGTCCGCTGTCTTCTGTATTTTTATAACATATTCCTGATTTGTAGTTTTCATATTATCTTTAGTACCAGAAATATTCTTGTGGGTAAAGGGCGACCACCGCATAAGGCTGACAACCTTACCGCCATCTATGAGCCGATTGTCTAGAAAATATGGGAACCTCAACATCTCACAACCCTATGGGCCTCCACGGCCTGTTACAGGGATAGCTTTACTTTTTTACTCATTTCTGTTAGAGGCTGAGTCGAACTCAGAACCATAGTGCGGCTGGAAGGATTAGGTAAATGAAAAAAATCCACCTCGTCCGGATTCCATCCCGCGACCTTCCGGCTTGTAGCATAGTGCCTCAACCAACAACGCTTCCGCGTGCCCCCTCCCCCCCCCCCTTAGTAACTTAAATGCTTATGTTTTCTCGACCGAAGTAGCATGTTTCGTGTTCGAAACGGTTAAAATTAATTATTGAAGAGGTCGTTCCTTCTTTCTACATGTCTGGAATTTTTTCTTACATACGAATATGTTTATTCACAGCTTTCTCTAGCTCTCTCCGATGTTTTATTATTTCTGCTGTTCCGTTGTTTTTTCCTTTTTCTTCTTGGTTTATCCATCGCAACTTCTGTGACACCAGCTCTTTTCTGTCAATCATGTAATTTTACAATTCATTTTCAGTAAATTTTTACAGTGAATTATTTATTTAATTGTGTTTAATCTCGTTTATTACTTCTTGATTGTTAAACTTTGTTCATCCTTTTGACGAGAAACTCTCCGGTTTTGATCTGATTACATGAAATTCCCAATTTCATCACGAAATGTTCATTATTTCGCTGTTCATGAATAGCGAACTGTGCTTGACATAAATGCATACATTGCAGTTGTTCTTTGTCCGATCTGCATATGATAAAATAGACAGTAAAATATCAGATGTCATTTTAAACCTGATTGTATCCAAATGGTAGAAGCGTTCACTCAGCTCTGGATTATTTATTGATAATTTAATCTCACTGTTGAAATTATTGCCCACTGTCCTGTATATGCTGAGTAGTGTATCATGTTATTTCCTATCTGGATTTATGTTCTAATTGACGCACCCTACGCTGTGAACTTCGCTCGTTTTGCAGTTCACTGCGTGTATATAGAGGGAACTGAGGGTCTCAAATGTGTGGCCATCATCTTCTAGGGCGCCATGTTGTCTGGTAGAAGTTTCGCGATGCCTCAGAGGAAATTGCCGCAGATATTACCCTTCACCGCGTATCTTTTTGTCGGCCTGTACGCAGAGTGTCCGTCCTGCTATCTCTAGGATACTCCTGTTGCTTCCTGACCCTAACCGGTTGTTACAATGCGTACATTTTAAACATGTTTTATTAATTTTACTGAAACTTATATGATTATAAGTGATGTACAGGGATAGATTTTGCCTTATCTACTTCTTCAAAGGAAGCCAGCGTGTTGTCTGAAGCATCATATAAAGAGGTAAAGCTCTACCTTAACAGGCCCTGGACGCCTGTAGGTTTGTGAGACGTCGAAGCTCCTATATTCTCTAGAAAATTGAACTCGCAGATGGCGGTGAAGTTTTCAGCCTTACGCGCCGGGTGACCTTTACCCCCAGAAAGATTTTTGGTACTCATTTGTGTTACAGACTCAGTCGACCCCAGGGCCATAGTGCGGCTGGAAGGATTAGGTCAATTGAAAAAAAATCCAATGAACTAATCTGGAATCAAAATCGTGACCTTCCGGCTTGTAGCATAGTGCCTCAACTACTACGCTACCGCATGCCTCTTGATGCCCTTTGTACTGTACTAGGTTTTGGAATATTTCCTTTTTCTTCTTGTTTCTTTAAAAATGCATACTTTTCCTCTCAGTTTTGTATGGTTACGAAACGTCATCTCTTTCATTGAGAAGATACACAGATCAGTAGGCATACTGATTAGTGAAACGCTGCGGAGAATGCTCGGATGTAATTAGGATGAAGAGAAAGTACGGACGCGTTGCAATTCCTGCAGGACACATTCTAATTGCTGTGAGGCTAGTAAAATAAATGAAGCTGTACGTGCTCAGCACGTAATTGTAGTTCGGGGTGGTGAGCGAGAAATGCATGCAGGGGTAAGGAATCACTTCACAAACCGAGAAGCATGTGGGAAGGTAACATTAATGTACACCTGAAGGAAATACGTTGTTGGGATGTCGGTTGCTTTTAAGCTGTTTTAGTGGAATATATTTTCCGTTGAAATCGAATAAATGTTATTATAAGACACAGACTATGAAGGTGATGATGGTAACCCAAACCGTACCAAGACTCGCTCTTTGACACCTCACTTTCTCTTACTATCCTCTGTTCCACCGCTGATCAGCGCGAACAAGATAGAAAACGCAGCCTCATCTATTGTTGCATGTTGAACCGTGTTTACAGAGCTGTTACATTTCAACGCGCTGATCAAATCTATTATAATATGTATATATGTTTTTTTTATTGCTAGTGGGGTGGGACGAAGTCCCTTGTACTGCGGCCACTTCTGGGCTATTCTACCAGCCCCAGATGATAGGTGAGGGTGATTGTCGAGCAATTGGTGGAATGAAGATTGGCAGGGGAAACCGAAGTACTCGGAGAAAACCTGCCTCAGCGCCACTTTATCCACCACGAATCCTACTTGACCAGACACGGGATCGAACGCGGCCCGCCGCGGTGGGAAGCCAGCGACTAAGCGCTTGAGCTATGGCGCGGCCTTATAATATGTATAAGAAACGCAAATGGTGTGACACACAGATGAAACATTTTCAAACAGGATAGTTGGACAGATTTTAGTGAGTCGTGACGTCAGAGAAAATACTCGGTTACAACGCTGGGTTGTCCGCCGCCATTATCGCTTGTAATTCCTTAGCGTGTAGCGATAATGTAATATCGCTAGACATATTTGTAGCTTCAAATTAATGCTGTATTTCATTTTACGTGATGGTCACAGATTTCAATTTACAGTCATGGGTTTCCTTTTCTTTTTTTTCTTTTTCTTCCTGTCCTTTACTTTTCCTTCCCTGTCATACATCTTTCTGGTAATTTCTCTTCCTATCATATTTATCTTTGCTTATTTATATTATTTATGTTTGTTAGTGTATCTCTGCTTCCTTGATTCCTTATTTATTTTCGACTTCCAGCTGTGTGCATACCTCCCCATTCACACTGCAACGTGAATTAATCTTCTTTAATATCCTACACCCTCTCAGACTACGCCTTATTTTCGAATCCACTGGCCTTTCAAGCAAGGTTACGCTGTCTTTGCAGCCGATTCAATATAATTATTATTTATTGCTTCGCTCTTAAATAACATCTTCCGAAGGAACAGGTTTACCCGCTGTAATAAAGTTTCGTCTTCCTTTAATAAGGCGGAGTTTTATTTTTGTGAGGGTATAAATATGCCACCTTTGTTATATCGAGAAACTGTTTTCTGGAAGATGATATACGTGTCTGTACAGACAAAAGGAAACATCTGATCTCCCAATTATTGATGTTCACTCGTCAACTTTGCAGCATACTTCGTTCGCATCAATAGAAAGACAAAACTAAATTAAAACTGACACAAAGCGACAGTTCAGAAATACAAGATCTTCCTCTTCTTCTAATCAGGAAACAGTTTATCATTATGTAACACGAAAGTCCGTCACAAGTAACTGCCATCAGACTTCATCGAGGGTCAATGCAATATTGTTCACCCCCTCACAGATCATTCCAGTAACCAGCCAGGCCGTTTTTTAATTATAATTATTCTTAGTGGGGTGAGACTGAGTCCACTTTGTATTGCGGCCACTACTGGCCTGTTGTACCAGCTCCAGATGATGGAGATTGTGGAGCAATTGGTGGAATAAAGATTGACAGGTGAAAACGAAGTATTGGGAGAAAACCTGTCCCAGCGCCGCTTTGTGCACCACAAATCCCACATGATCAGACCCAGGCTCGAACCCAGACCTCCGTTGTGTGAAGCCAATGACTAGCCGCTTGAGCTATGGCGCGGCCAGCCAGGCCGTTACTTATTTTATTATTCAATGAGTTCTTCTGTATCCATGTGGTTGTGCAGATAATGAGCTACCTAATTACTACTTCAGACAGCCAGTCAATCAGTGTGTCGGTTATTAAGTTAGTTACTTAGTAAGGCAGTCAGTAATTATGCATAAGTCAGCCAATCAATCGGTAACTTACTGATGTTTGCCCAACCAGTCAGCCCGCTAGTACGGATGTCTACGAGTTACTTACTGGATATGCAGAAAGTATCCCCGTCCTGCGCTGGAGAGGCACAGCTGTCTCCAGTCTTCAGGGAATCTGTCAAGACGTGAAGTTATTAACGAGGGAGATTGACTCCGGCGGGCGCAGTGTTAATGACTTGCTAATTAAAACATGGAGGCAGCAAAGTGTGAGAAATGTTGTTGCTGTGTGTCATCCTCAGTCCACCACAACATCATCAGTATATTCCTGTACAGTACATGGTTCAATTACTGTCATCACACAAACTCACCAATAGGCGAATGCGATTTCGCGATTTTCCTCAATTAATCAGTCAAAATAAAGGGAAAGTAGCTTGAAATTAACCACGATCATCTCATTTCGAATCCTCCCCGGTTCACAGTCGAATGTAATTTGACCCTATATAACCTTCAGAGCTGAAACAACCTCACAAAACTGATGGAAGCTGTGAGAGATAAATGCCTCCCAGACTCTCTGACTATAATCATGCACTAAAGAGAGAAAGTCGGAGGCAGGGCTCTCTTTGTAAGGGTTTGAATACCGTACTTATAGATCTGCTTTTCATCGCTCTCAATCGCCCTCGTTTGGATGAACATGTATGAGTTAATAATGTACAGGAGTGAATCCAAAGATATAGAGCGAAGTAGCAAACCCGGAAACAGCCTTCCTTCCGACGGATACCTGGAGCTCTTTCCTCGAGCGTAAGAGGGTCTGAGTATGACCACTACTGCCACCTAATGCCGAAATGTAGAACTTCTATACCATAACCGACCCTTCTGATATCACTCACTCATGGACCTGAGCCCTTTTTGAGAAGCCGCCAGTTGTGCAGCTACTCAAGAACCTCCCAGCATTTTATGGAACCCGGTGCATTACCGTGTTCACAAGAGCCCTCCACTGGTCCGTATCCTGAGCGAGATCAATTCAAACCATCCCATCATATTTCTCTAAGATCTGTTTTTAATATTGTCCACCCACCTGCGTCTTTGTCTTTACAGTGGTCTCTTTCCTTCTGGCTTTCCCACCAATATCCTACATGTATTCCTCTGCTCCCCATTAGTGCTACATGCCCTGCCCATGTCATCCTCCATACCCTCCTAATATTATTTAGCTAAATATCGTCTGAATCATTGTCGTGTATTTGTTGTCTTGTCCCGTTCTAGACTTCATTCTGAAACTGTGAAGCCTTCAAACATTTGAGAATGTTCCTTGGATAGGAGATCGGCTCATATCGAGGTTCTCTCTGCAGTCTCCTTGCCACTTATACGTACTGATGTCGTGGTCCTTCAGTTTCGCGCTGTCGGCTGAAACTGGCCAACAATGTCGACTTGTGCCGCATTGTTCCCATGGAAGGATTATGACGTGTTCTTCAGACGCCATATTACCGACGAGCAGCTCGGTCAATCGATCATCCACTGTCACCTGACTCTTCTCGATCGTAAAGGGAACATAAGAAATATGAGATAACGGCTGAGAAGCAGATAGCGAACAACTTTCTCCGCGTAGAGGCAGATATGAGAATGCAGCTCGTAAATGAACCGACGTGCAACCCCAACCTTCGCAAACCTACAATATTAAAAATGACTTTGCTTGATTTCCAGTTATGTAAAGAAATCCTTTCAAACGCGTAGTCCATATATCACCGAATGAGAACGGAACTTTATCGTAGATGTTGGCTATGTAAAGACTGCCTCCGTGGTCTAGTGGTCAGAGTTCCTGGCTACAGACCCAAAGGTCCCGGGTTCGATTCCCAGCGCTACCAGATTTTTCTGAGAAGTAGTGGTTTTGGATCGAGGTCCACTCAGCCTCGTGAGGATAACTGAGGAGCTATTTCAAGGAAATAGCAGCTCCGGTCTATGAAACCGAAATTAACAGCCGTAGAGATCCGTTGCGCTGACCACGTGACACCCTCTATCCGCTAAAATTGGCACTAACTTCGCCGACAAGCTGCGGTCGCTCGGTCGGTATAGTTCGCTTAAGGACCACAGGCTACAGATTTTTTATCGTATCTTGAGCTAGACCTATCTAGTTCACACCCTTACAACCTGTTCCTCTACGATCCATTGTACTACTATCCTGCGATATGCTTCGTGCTTATATATATTTCATTCCGTCGTCATTGTATGGTACATGCCACACGGGCCTCGTCTTCGCAAATTTATCCAGAAAGAGTGTGTATATATGGTTTATTTAACGAAGCTGTCAGTAAGTCAGACTGTGTGGCGCCTAATGGTAGCATTATTATTGATTAACGCCTTGAAAATTATATATGAGGAAGCTGTTGCGGCCAAATTTGATGTACCAACTCGGAATTTGCCTGGAGGGACCAAGTAAAACCACGAAAACTTCAGTCAGGATAGCATATGAACTCTCCGAGATTCAAACCAAGCACTTCTCTAGTACAAATCGCTTGAGACACCGTTAGATTATCTGATGATGGGTATATATAAGTTTAGATTATCTGATGATGGGTATACTCGTATATGTTTCTCATTTATGTATGTCTCAGATTGAGATAACATTATTGTTAGTTTTTATATTTACTTGATGGCCTTGCTGCTTATTCGGTGTGCATGTGACATCGACTCCAAATGGGAAATAGTGCCCTAAGGAGTTTGGAAAGCAGAAATGGATTGCAGAAAATTGTCCCAGGAATTGACGGAGTCATTTGCTTTCATGTGCATCGCTGGAACCACATCGCTGCTTCTTGTCATAGCGTTCCCTCTCTATTCTTATGCCCCTTTCTTTCCTACTCTTCCTTTTTCTCTTTTAGTTTCTCCTCGTTAGCTTATCTCCTCTTATTCTTGAGCAAGGAAGCATACTTCTTCCTCTTCTGTTACATTCGTATCTTCTTCGCCTTTACTTTCTTCTTGTAGCTCACATTTTCCTTTTCTGGTTCTTCCTTCTCTCTTATTCCTTCTTCTTCCTCCCCATTTCTCCTTTCTGTTTTTCGTCTGAATGCTTCTTCATTGATCAGATTTTAACGATGGTCATTTGAGTTGTAATCTGCACGATTGTACTGAATGAAAATGACTAATGACAAATCAGGACGTTGAAAATTATCGTCTTCCTGGAAATTGGGTGTTGATTCGTTCAGGGACATTTTACTAGCAATGTGTCTGTTGGCTGGTTTAAAGTGACAACTCGGTTGGATATTCAGGGGCTCTAAACACAAAACAGAAAAACTAGTACATTTCTTGCTAGCGGCATTTCTTCCATAACACATGTAATGGTCACACTAATGGGCTCATTAGTGGAAATTGTCCTAACAAGTTGAAGGTGAAGTTGGAGTTAAGGAAGGGAGTTGTTCAGAGACTCGGCACGTCTCCTACATTCCACAGTGTGTATCAGCGTATTCAGTGTCGAATGAGATGACGTGGAACCGGAAGTGGCAAGAGGAAATTATCGAGACCCACATACATGAACGAGAAGCCTTAACGGTGAAGCTAGGTGCTGGAGGTCTTTGGTGTTTGTTATAACCGTTTCAATAATTCACAGTTGCTCTGCTATTTGAGAAACCTGCGCATTATCATAGTCATCAAGGTTTCCTTCGGCAAAGTTCAAAATTTTGATCGAAAGTTTGACAGGAAGAGATCGTATGGGAATCGTGTGGACGGAGGGTAGTAGTAAAATGTATCTTAGAGAAGTTAGTTATGAAGATTACACTGAATTGACCTGCTTAGAATACTATCCAGTGGTATGGTTTTGAGATGATGGAGTTTCGAATTTCCTAAAAGCAGGGGAACATCATTATCGGATGAAAAATTATCAACTGGCCTTGTACCACGGAGAAAATTAGTTAGTAATTTAGTTGGTAATGTGTGAAATTGCCGGTCACGGTAGCCGAGCGGTCTAAGGCATGCACTGTCTTCGCTCGCTCGCTCGGAAGCCGGGATCGTGGGTTCGAATCCCACTCAGGGCGTGGATATTTAGTTTGTGTGTGTGTGCGTTTTTCTGTGTTTGTGTACAGGTAGAGGCTTTGCGACGAGCTGATCACCCGCCCAAGGTGTCCTACCCTATGTCTAAGATCTAGAAAAACCGAAGTGAACGGAGAAGTTCATGGAGGTAGGCCTAGGCCCACCGTGGCTGTAGTGCCAAGGGAAAAATAAANTGTGAAATTGCCGGTCACGGTAGCCGAGCGGTCTAAGACATGAATTGTTTTCGCTCGCTCGGAAGCCGGGATCATGGGTGCGAATCTCACTCAGAGCATGGAAGGTTTGTGTGTGTGTGTGTGTGTGTGTGCGTGTGCATGCGCGTTTTTCCGTGTTTGCGTACAGGTAGAGACCTTGCCACGAGCTGATCACCCGCTCAAGTGGTCCTACCGAATGTCTAAGATCTAGTAAACCGAAGTGAAACGGAGAGTTTAATGGAGGTAGACCAAGGCCCAAATTGGGGCTGTAGCGCCAAAGAAGAAGAAAACATGTGAAATTATTGGGTCTCTCTGAATGGGATACAGTGCTTGACGGAGACGAAATGTCGGATGTCATAATAACTGCGAGTTTCATTATTATCAGCCCACCTATCAAGGTCCAAGGTTCTATCCACAAATAATTTTCATTTAAAATGTTTTTAGAACGGACTGTACAACACGGCAGTTACTGGAACAAGATCCCTGATGGCAAACACAGTGCCCGCCATCTCGTAGCGACCCCCAGTGGCGAGCGTGCAGACATACGGGCACTAAATGGAGCAAGGGGCTAGGAAAACATTGACACTGCAGCACCGGGGGGAGGTCTCTATGGCCTCCCGGAAATTGACCCAGAGTGTAAAGAGAATCACCCCGGAGTCCAAAGCGTCTTCGTTAACCGGCAGGCAGCTGTGTTGTACGGGCGGAAAGGTTAAATTGATGCAAGCAAGGCCTTCAGTCGTCCCTTTTCTGCTGCTTTAGTTCTGGGGAACACGGGTGAACGGAAGGTCTCAGTGTGGCAAGTAGCTCCCTGCTTCTTAGTCTGGAGGCCTTGGGTTATCATGGCCCTGCACCGTTTGCTGGTCTTATTTCCCCGTAAAATGATCTCAGCAAGAACTAAATTTTCTAAAATGTCGGTAAATTTTGATATATTATGATTTTACATCGAATAACGCCATTTATAGGCATGCCAGAAATATTCGCATAACTTCCATATTATACCTGCAGAGTTCTGAATGGAGGAGTTCTGGAAACAGGGCGTCCATTAATGACACATACTAAGGAAATATTAAGGTAATAGACAGGGCCGCGTCATAGCTCATGCGGTTAGTCGGTAGCTTCCCACCGCGGCGGCACGGGTTCGATACCGGGTCTGGTCAAGTGGGATTTGTGGTGGACAAAGTGGCGCTGCGGCAGGTTTTCTCCGAGTACTTCGGTTTCCCGTGCCAATCTTCATTCCACCAATTGCTCCACAATCACCCTCACCTATCATCTGGGGCTAGTACAATAGGCCACAAATGGCCGCAGTACAAGGGACTTAGTTCCACCCCACTAGCATAAAAAAAATGTAATAGGCAGACATACATTTCATCTTTGCTTAAAGAATAAGAAACGAATGCTAACATGAACATCCGGAAGGGATTTACAATGTTACCTTACTTCAAGTGAATCAATCTGCAGCACGCTCAAATGTACTGCTTACAACAATGTAAGGTTTCCAACGTGTCTGGAAAATGTTAAGATATACAAGTCTGTAGTTACTTAGTTATTTAGAGAGGGTGGGTTTCCCCATGCACCGCGACCAGTTTGATCTATTGTGCTTCCCTCTATGATATTCTACCAGTCTCTTTACCCTACCGATAAATGGTGCGTACCATCAGTCCCGCCGAGCAAGCGAGTTCGGCCACTTGCTTAGCGGTGTCTATAATGCTTCCTCCATCTATCAGGGGCCTTAGAGGCTATTGTTGGGCGGGAAACGTCCTGGAATTTGGCTCAGTGATCCCCTTTGGGGATATGAGGTTCTTTTACGTGCCGTAAAGTTACGACACGGGACACACAGCTTAAAGTCCCTCCCGGAGGACTTGTTCCCTGAAATTTTCCGCCCTTAAAAATTCGACGACCTCCGTCGGGTATTTGAACCCGCGTACCACGAGTCATGATGTGGGAACGTTACCTCTAGACTACGGAGGCCACTTACAAGTCTGTAAGTATGAAGTCTATGGTCTCTATTGTCGTGAGGATAGACCTGTGTTCCGTTAAAGTACGTTTATTGTTTTAGAATATATTCGAAAGAACAGACATATTCCATAACTCCGAGGGAAGATAAATTAAATATATAAGGTGGAAACAAAAGCATGTAGTTAAACTTGCTTTCCATTTTCAACGATTTTTAAACTTCAGCAAACTAAAAAAATACTCCGTGGCTGGAGTCCACAAGCGAACTAGACCACCCTTGAGGTCCGGGTTCGATTCCCGACACTAACAGATTTTCTGAGAAGTAATGCGTCTGGAATGGGGTCCACTCAGAATCGTGAGGATAACTGAGAAGCTGTTTCAAGGATACAGCGGCTCCGGTCTAGAGAACCGAAATTAACGGCCGTTGGGATTCGTCATACTGTCCACGCGATACCCTCCATCCGAAAAAGTTGGCACTAACTTCGCCGACAAGCGGCGGTCGCTCGGTCGGTCGACTTCAGCAAACTGTGGTCTAAGAAAATGGAAATTTTACTGTTCACATCAAAGGAACGTAACAGAGGAATCTGCGCCTCAAATTTATAAATCAGTTTTGTTGTGCGTGACAGCTGCTTAGTCTTAACATCCCTAGGTTCTGAACTGAACATACATAACTTTCGATACCGTGAGAACACATTTATCTTTAGGACCAGCTATAGGCATACAAAGAAAATTATATTGCAATACTAAAACGGACTTCGCTTGGAATTTCACGTGCATGAAATTATATTACACTATTTATAATTACACAAAGACACAACTAAATTACCTTAAAATAAATAGAAGCGAAAATACATCACCCTGTAATCTAGGGTAAAGAGTTTTTGTTTGCCATGATTACTATGAATCGCATGCAGCTTACATACGCATTGTCGTCACGATCTCAGTGCTTATCTTATGCAAGAAATAAAGGACAATAAATGACTTGGATTCCAACCCATGCAAAATTAACTTTCCCCATGATGTATGTAGAAGAGAAACTTCTGTTGTTTTCGCTGTATGTCTAAGAGGGAGAAGTAGGGTAGGACGGACAGACAGATAAACTGTCGGACGTTGGGCTGCTTTTCTTTTTCCTTGGCACTACGGCCCCAGTGGGCCTAGGCCTACCTCCATGAACACCGTTCAGTTCGGTTTTTCTAGATCTTACACATACGGTAGGACTCCTTGGCTTAGTGATCAGCTCGTCGCAAGGCCTCTAGCTGTACACAAACACAGAAAAACGCACACACACAAACTAAACATCTATGCCCTGAGTGGGATTCGAACCCACGATCCCGGTTTCCAAGCGAGCGTCGACAGTACATGCCTTAGACCGCTCGGCTACCGTGACCGCCCATTGAGCTACTATATATATATATATATATTTTTTTTTTTCTGAACCTACGTAATGAACGAAACTTCGCTTGAACTTCTGAGACAATCTCTTTACAGCTGCATGTAGAAGCTGATCGTCCACAATCCTGTAACTGAAAATTAACTTTCCATCGAAGAATACTCAGAATGTCGGTATTAAATGCAAACACTTTCGTGGAAAATCCCACTATTTATCTTAATTTATTGCATAAACTGGCATTGGTATGAGGCACTATGCTACAAGCCGGAAGGTCGCGGGTTCCAACCCCGACGAGGTGGATTTTTTTTTTCAGTTTACCAATTCTTTCCAGCCGCACTATGGCCCTGGGGTCGACTCAACCTGTTAAGAGAAATGAGTACCAGAGATCTTCCGGGGGGCAAAGGGCGGCCGGTTCGTAGGGCTGACAACCTTACCACCATCAGTGAGCCGACTGTCTAGATAATGTGGTAACCTCGACGTCTCACAACCCTATGGGCCTCCATGGCCTTTTACAGGAATATCTTTAACTTACTAGCATTGATGTTACAGAGTAGTGAATTAGATTATCTTACAGGAACGCACTTTTGCCATGGCCATAACGGTAGTACTTGCAGGAATATTGTATTAAATTCCCATCAAATGCTAGTTACGATTGTTCACAAATTATAATTAGGTGCATGACACCTACGTTGAAGAGAAAGAGAGATACATATTTATGTTTTGAAGTACTAGTTATTAGTAAAGAAGTTCTAGCTAATCTTCTCTAAGAGCTTCTAGTTTTGATGTCACGTAAAATAATTCCAGTACTTAATGTGTTGGGAGGGCCGCGCCATAGCTCAAGCCGTTAGTCGCTGGCTTCCCACCGCGGCGGCCCGGGGTCCACCCCGGGTCTTGTCAAGTGGGATTTGTGGTGGACCAAGTGGCGCTGGGGTAGGTTTTCTCGAGTACTTCGGTTTCCCCTGCCAATCTTCATTCCACCAGTTGCTCCACAATCACCCTCACCCATCATCTGGGGCTGGTACAATAGGCCAGAAGTGGCCGCAGTACAAGGGACTTAGTCCCACCCCACTAGCAATAAAAATATACTGTGTTGGAGTAGGTTTCTGAAGGATAGTTTGTGTCGTCTGACAGAAACACAGGACAAGTGGGACAGCCTTCGGAGATAACAAGATAAACACATAAGTATGGGAATGAATAAGAGTTCATTAATATTATAAATATATGGGTCATTGGGTGGCTTAATGAACTAATCGATGGAAACAGAATAAAGTGAATAAATAAATAAATAATAGGAATACAAGAAAATAACTTAGAACTGAAATGCATGAGTACTAAGTAAAGAAAGCACTGAATTAATGACTGAAACGATGGATGAATGAGTGAGTCAGTCGGTCCATATTCGGTAAGATATAAGCAACGAAATAAGTAATATATAAGGTAAGGTAAAGCTATCCTGGTAATTGGCCATGCAGGTGCGTAGGGTTGTGATACGTCGTGGGTCTCACATTTTCTATGCAATCGGCTCACAGATGGCGGTAAGGTTGTCAGCCTTACGCGCCGGCCGCCCTTTACCTCCAGGAAGATTCCTGGTACTCATTTCTGGTAGATGCTGAGTCGACCCCAGGGCCATAGTGCAGCTCGAACGATTAGGTCAATTAAAAATTTAACCGAACCCGCGACCTTCCGGCCTATAACGTAGTGCCTCAACCAACTACGCTACCTCGTGTTTTATATAAATAAACTAATCGGTAAGTGAACAGTAGTCAGTAAATTAAATAAATACGTGTGTGTTATATAAATAAATTCAAACCACATAAATAACAAATAAAAGATGAATATTTAAGTAACCAAACCAGTAACAAAATGACTGAATGAATCACTGACTACATGGATGAGTGAATGAAGATATACAAGAGCGCAGTCCAAGCAGCAAACATCATGACACATTTGGTCTTCAGTTTTGCGGCTTCAGTTTTGACTGAGCACTTGGCCGGTTGCAGGGGCCTCCTCAGTTAAGGGAAGCGATTCGTGTGCAGTAAGCTCGAGTATTCCACTCCTTTTCATTCCCTAAGTTAAGATAATAGTGTAACAATGCCACTGGGAGTTAAGGAGGAAAGCTAATGGCCAATAGGATGGTTTCTTCCATTAATCACGTGACCTCATTGCTCACCAACCGCACGGTCCCTTTCATCAATGCGACTCTAGCATCACAAGACGCTTGGAGTAAACAGATGACAGCTGCAACGACAGCGAAGTATTGTTATTGGTAGACAATTGGCAAGGTTAGTTTGCCTATGATTTCTTCTTCTTTGTTAGAGATGATGGCTACGTCCGTGCCATATGTCATACTTTCCCACTAACAATGGGGAGAACATTCTTCTGCCCTACATATTAATGGCGTGTTCTGACAATAGCATAGCAGGATCAGAATATCGTACTGAGCGATTCAGTAATTGGAAACTGGCACCAAAATCACGCGGATATTTCTATTTCGTTCATATTGTGACATGGCGCCTGAAAGTCGGAATGATGGAGTTAGAAAAGACGGCCATTGCTTGGAAACGGCGAGTTGAAACACGTTTTTGCAGCAAGGAATACGCTGGGATAGATCACCGCGTTACCCAGAGAACGAATACATCGATTAGCGGGGCAAATTATAATCAGATTACAACAGACAAATTGTTGTAATGGGTGTTTTCTATACGGTTCACCCGAAGCTAGGAAGGGAGGCCAGACAAGAACAGAACAGAACAGAACAGTTTTGCAGACGAGTAAATTGTGAGACAAGCAGCCGTTTGAGAGATGTCGTTCAAGGCAGAGAGAGGATTAGAATTAGTCAGCAAGGAAATTGCTAAAAAAATAGAAAATCAAAGTTAATGAAGCAAAATCCATTCAAACAACCTTCACGCTTCGAAAAGGCAAATGCCCCCCCGATTCAAATAAACCACACTACCATCCAACAAAAAGATCAAGCAAAGTATCTCGGACTTACCTTTGACAGCAAGCTCAACTGGAAACAACATATCCTCACGAAAAGGAAACGAATGGATCAAAAATTCAAAGACCTATACTGGCTCATAGGAAAAAAATCTCACCTATCCACTTACAACAAGCTGCTAATATACAAAGCAGTCATCAAACCAATATGGACATACGGAACCCAACTCTGGGGATGCGCCAGCAAAACAAATATAGATCTCATCCAACGAACTCAATCAAAAATTCTTCGTCTCACCGTAAACGCACCAGNGGGGATGCGCCAGCAAAACAAATATAGATCTCATTGTAAACGCACCAGGCTACGTGTCTAACCACACCATTCACACCGACCTCAAAACTCCATACGTCACAGAAGTCATCAGAGAACACAGCATCAACCACTTCAGCAAATTAGCTAACCACCCAAACCCACTGCTTCAGCCACTCTTACTGCAACACCACCACAGAAGAAGTGGACGAAAGTGGCCAGAAGACCTAAAAAACTGAGGGACGCGTCGATGGAAGTGACCCACTCAAGCCACTGAAGTGTACAATTCTTAACTAATTGTACACAAGACAGCAAATTTACTGAAAGATTGTAGTATCTGATTGTCAATAAAGGAGATTAAAAAAAAAAGTCAGCAAGGAAATTAACTAGCCAGCCACGTTGGAAGAGAAGACACTCATAGTCCATGAAGGAAACAGAACGAGTCTGAGGCAGTCACCGACTGTGAGCTGCTGCAAGTGATTTTAATTTGAAGTGTAATTGTAAAAGAAGGTCAATAAATCCAATCATTCGATCTAGAACCCATTATTTTCGTCACGCCTACCCCCTACATATGACAATATCTTTTGTCGTCGAAGCAAGAGAATTAATGGTTTAGCTCAAATGATTCCTAGAGGTGCGTGGTTCGATTTTCGTCTCAGTTCTTCGAAAGAATTAGTGGGATAATATTTTGAAGTAGGCCACTCCCGCTTCAGTCCACACTTTCCACATCTCCGTAACCAGTCAAATATCCCATTGTTGTGTTGTTAAATATCTGTGGAGCTAAATAGGATAGATGGAATTGGAAACGTAATTACGCAGTCTACATATACAGACACATAACACATTCTTCCTTATACTGCATATTCCCTTTGCGGTTAATAGTTATTCACCTGGACGATTTGCAAAGTCCAAAACCCCAGTATTTTAATTCTGAATATGTTCCCTGTTGTCATAGATGCTGAAGACTCATAGCAATCTTCACAAAATCCCGCTTCTCAGCTTATTAACTGGGGAACTGGTTCAAGTAACCTATAAACTCAGTGCGAGGCACGCAAAGAAATTTGCCCAGTGTATTGCTATTTCAAAGGGGTCCACAGTTTTCGTCACGAGATATTAAGAGTCTCATAACCATCAAATTAACACGGCATTGTGCGCCGCCATTAAACGTTCCATCTTTATTGCAACGACAGGCTGGTGCATGAGCGACCTAACGCCAGACCCGGTTCGAGTGCTGAAGGATATACGTGTACTAGAATTATACGCGAATGCAAGGAAACTTTCAGACTCTCTATAGATGCTCAGTCGTATCCGTCTGTGTGTCTGGACGTCACTGTATATTAGGTTCAGTACTCACAAAAGGCAAGTACAGACTAACGGCGTCCATTTCTGATACAATTATCAGTAAGAATCAGGGAGATGATTTGATTTCTCGGTTTTGCTTTCAATCTCGCAGCTTGTGCAACGAATGTTGCCAAATTGCACTTACGTCATTCTCTTCAACTGTGTCAATTTTAGTCAACGTTTGTCTCAGCTGTTTTTTGTTTCTTCCTGAATTAGGTAATTTAACGCCTGTAGCTGCGTCGAAATTCTTCCAGCGCCTCCTCTGACTCCTACTTTATCTTCCTATTGTAAGTTTATGTAATTCTCTGCCACCTACCTTCTGTCATTCCATCTACGTGGCTTTTCCAACTTTTGCATATTGTGTGGCAGTCTCTTCGACTACATTATCGATCTGAAGTGAACCAAGGTCCCCCGTAGGCCTATCTTTATTTTTAGACGCCTTCACAACCCTTCAGACGCCTATTGACTTCCCTTCATCCGTCCCTTTTCCTGCACACATGAATCAACTACAGGGCGTTGGTTGTAGTTCCATTAAATTTTATATCGGGTAGACTGTAAATTTCGTTCACATATTCCAGTTGGGTAAAATCGGACGAAGCAATGGGAACTACATGAAGACCCTATTATTAATTTATGCAGTCATCTTGAGCGAAACTTTCCCAAGATTTTTCGGATTGATACATTTTTCGAATGAACGTTGTAAAGACGAGTGCAACATAATATTAGGTCCAATACGCCGTTGCTTGTTATTACTACAGTATGCCCCATATCAGTGGTTTATGAACTTGATATAACGCCGGCCCCCACAGCTCAACCAAGGTTTCATTACCCTCCTCTTTTCCATTTTTTGTATTTATGGAACTGCTTTTATAGTTTTAATTTTTTAAATCAATATATTTTTGTATTCCCTGTAAAATAATGATATTTACCAGGATTATACAAACACACGAGATTAATCAATCAGTCTTTGTCATCTTTAGTACTATAATCACTGCCGTCTTCCTATAGAAAATTTCCTAGAATATCTCCCCCCCCCCCAGGGGAGCAGATCCAATTTGAATAAGTATTAACTAATAGAAAATAGTTGCTAGGAATTTAATATTTGTTATTGTAATTGTAAACATCACCATAGTCTTCATCCCGGAATTACGGAATGGGTTGTCCCCTCTCTTTTATCACGTAAAGTAAAAATAAAGCGATCCGTATACTAAATTATGCGATTAATTTCTTTGCCATGAAGGCATAAGCGGAATGCAGGTCTAGCCTCACCAATCTTGACATCAACGTTAGGTGTCCTTTATCACGTCAACTGCGTTTTATCTCTTGTAAATAATTTGAAGATTGTGAACCCTAGCTTGTCGTATATAATTCTGTTAAATACAAACCTCGTACTTTTACAGTTCTGTTCTGTAATTGTTTCAGTTCAGTTGAGGGTCAAATAGACAGCAT
This sequence comes from Cryptotermes secundus, assembly GCF_002891405.2. Taxonomy (NCBI): domain Eukaryota; kingdom Metazoa; phylum Arthropoda; class Insecta; order Blattodea; family Kalotermitidae; genus Cryptotermes; species Cryptotermes secundus. The sequence goes on along the minus strand of NW_019718631.1, from coordinate 1,264,416 downwards.
GACAGCAGGTATAAAAACGCCGTAGCTTTAGTTCGCAAGCGAACTACTCGTATACCGACAGAGCGACCGCCGCTTGTCAGCGAAGTTAGTGCCAACTTTAACGGATAGAGGGTGTCGCATGGTCAGCGTAACGAATCACCACGGCCGTTAATCTCGGTTTTCTAGACCGGAGCCGCTATTTACTTGAAATATCTCCTCAATTATCCTCACGAGGCTGAGTGGACCACGTTCCAGACTCACTACTTCTCAGAAAATTTGGTAGCGCCGGGAATCGACCTGGGACAGACAGCAGGTATAATGGGAGATTATATTCGCGTAGATTAGTAAGACTGCCTTCATGAACGGTATCATCTCACAATTGAAGGTCTTAAATAATCTTGGTCAGGTAGCCGGTTCATCACCCGTGATCTGAAGTAGGCACCTCTCGATAGATCTGTTTATGATTTCTGAAATTTCGTTACTGTCATCACAAAGCAACACTGAAAATCTGTCACCGCAGCGTCGCAGGTTCGCTACTAGGTCAGATCATGTCGAACTTGTGGTTGGCAAAGTGGGACCACGGTGGTGTTCCTTCGAGCATTTTGCTTTCCCCTGCCTATTCTCATTCCGCTAACTCCTCCGCATTCATTTATCATCCTGTCAACGACGCTATCTAGGCTCGACGATGAAAGCGCCTTTAAATAACAGACGTGAGAAAACACTGAACTTCGTCCTGAACCACTTTAATTCACTTGACGCTTAAAGTACATTCTTTTGTACAACAAATTTTAACGTATTATTGCTACATATCTGCCAACATCTCCCAAGTATGTAAGATTTCAGGTTTTCACGGCGGTGACTATGAAGAAAGCAGCCCTTTTGGATGTGGTGCCGTGTAGATATTGTGTTAACCGACGTTTCGGAGGGACGTATCGCCTCTATCTTCAGGGTAGAAGACAAGAAGAAATCCATGAGCGAACCAGCGTGCAATAGTCTGTTGCACCTGCTCACGCTGGTTCGTTCATGGATTTCTTCTTGTCTTCTACCCTGAAGATGGAGGCAGTACGGTCCTCCGAAACATTATTCAACTTATATGGCAAATGAGTCGCTATATTTCAGAATTTATCATACTTCGGAGTGGTGTTAGTATTCATTATTTTTCTCTGCAGCTGCGTGTGTTAGTGGTCTCGTTTCGTGGAACTGCTCAGAGAAAAACACCAGGTTTAGAGAAGATATCAGAGCTTAATTGAAGGATGCTATCAATAACACAACAGCCTCTTTCGAGCGTGTCAAAATTGTTCATTCTTTAGGGTTATTTTCGAAAGTCAACGCCAGTTTTATCTCTAGAGGAGGTGATTGCAGATAACAGTGTATTGATGCTGTTTCGTGTGCATATGGGACGGCTTAATTTCCTGCCTGATGCAACAACAAATCAGACATTTCGGAAATATTGATGGGACTTGTGACTGTGAAACAATTTATAGAATGGAGCAATGTTGCCAATATGTGCCAAATGTATAGGGTGGGGAAGATGGATGTTGATTCGAAACAAAATATCACTACCAACTATCTCCATGAGGCTGCAGTAATCAAATACGCAACTGTTGAAAGGAATTGTCTACTGTAGGATTTTAAGTTCTCACATCTGTGTTTATCTTGTGGGATAAAATGCCGTGTAGTCTGTTAAAAGTCAACCAACGTTTCGAAGGAACATATCGCCTACATCTTAAGCCGAGCTAGGCAAGCACTCGCCTTGTCATCTTCTTTCACACTGGTGTCTTGCTCGGCTTATCCTACCCTGAAGATGGAGGTGGTATATTTCTCCGAAATATCGGTTTACTTTCAACGGACTATATGTCGTTATATCCCAGAAGATAGTAATCTTCGAATTATCATTTGATATGGAACCCAAAGGTTCCTCATTCTCTATAGAAATGGCCGCCGTTGAACCATATCTGAGTCACTTTGCGGCAGATTACGGCCTTTTTTCATCAGAATTCATTATATCACTTTTGTTCTCATCCCCATCTCTGTGTTGATGTTCTCTTTATCACAAGACGTGCCAGTCACATCGCTTTGACCATTCCTAAATTTTGGAGCTGTATAGTTAGAGTTGTTTGAGAACAGGGTGTTGAGGAGAATACTTGAACCGAAGAGAGATGAAGTGAAAGGAGGTTGGAGAAAACTGCATAATGAGGAGCTTCATAACTTGTACTCTTCTCCAAGTATAATTAGAATGATCAAGTCAAGGAGGATGAGGTGGGCAGGTCATGTAGCACGAATGGGGGAGACGAGGAATGCGTAAAGGATATTGGTGGGAAAGCCAGAAGGAAAGAGACCACAGGGAAGACCAAGACGCAGGTGGGTGGACAATATTAGAATGGATCTTAGAGAGATAGGATGAGATGGTATGGATTGGATTGGTCTGGCTTAGGACATGGATCAGTGGAGGGCTCTTGTCAACACGGTGATGAACCTTCGGGTTCCATAAATTGTTGGGAAATTCTTGAGTAGCTGCAGAATTGGCGGCTCCTCAAGAACGGTTCAGCTCCATAAGTAAGTAAGTAATAGTCAAAATTACTGACAACATCTTGAATAAAATATAAAAACAAACTCCGTGGTTTCAGTCCGCAAGCGAATAACACCGAAGTAATTAAAAATATATGTTACGTCCATTCATGTGTGCCGTATGTCCTTCCCATATTAACTTTCAGAATGTAAGGATATTTTGTATCGTTCTACGCCTGTTTTTTGGAACACCAAAAAGTACCACCTTGTGGTGGAGTCAGAGTTCCGCAGGGAGTGTATGGGTCACTGCTTTCCCTTGTCTTGCCTGCAGTCGGCTGTCGCATCACCAGCGGCAATACTCCCCCACCTCCAGAGGCCAGAAAGTTAACTTAGCCGAACAAAAGTTCTCTAATATGCAGTTTAACATCAGGATCTGACCTCCCATCTTCACGTAAGTTCCCACAAGCCCTCATATCCCTTGAAGTTTTGTAACCAGGAAATTACATGAAGATTTATATCTTCCGGAACGTGACATCAGACAGTTTGGTAAAATTCATCAACGTTTCTGAACGCATACTGCCTCCATCTTCAGGATGGGAGGCTAGAAATTCGGCGAACTTCTAAAAGGACTACATGGCATTATGTTCTTCATAGTCGTTATTGTGAGACCCCTTGATTCAACAGGATTTTGTGCGTGCTTCCTTTCCCACGTGCACTTCATGTTCTAGCCATTTTCCAGCCCTGATTTGGTCACCCTAGTAATGTTTGAGCCGATCACAGTGGCCACGTGGTCTGAGGCATGAACTCTCTTCGCCCGCTCGAACGCTGAGATAGTGGGTTCAAATTCCACTCGAGGCATGGATGTCTGTTTGCATTTATTCTGTGTCTGTGTTGTTCTCCGTGTAGGTAGCGGCCTTGCGACGTGCTGATGCCCCGTCCAAGGAGTCCTACCGACTGTGTACAGGATTAAGAAACCGGAAAAGTGGCAAAGACCCATAAGGGCTGTAGAGCCATAGGTAGATAGATAGATGGATTGATATATATATAGTCAAAGGGTTAACTTTGTGAAGCTGCAGTTTGTGTACCAAGGATGTACAATGTTTTGTTTCTTGTTTTGCTTAACGATATACATTCATTTCGTCTAATGGGGAATTATGTGATGATTCTGAATTACAGATCAGGAAGGATTTGGAAGGAAGTGGTGGTGGTGGTGGTGCTTTACATCACGGTAGTTATTGGAGGGACTGAGAAGAACCACAAGGCTGCCAATATCCCAACCGAGCTTCCAAACGGGATACGAACTCGGAGAGCAGGAAACCAAGGTAAGCGGGAAGGCTATTACAGCAGGAGATCCGGAGCTGCCTGTTTGAATGCTGCTTTGCGCGGGCACTCATACCGACCTGTGTCCCTGTTAAGAGGACCGACTTATCAGCAGGAAATTTGCATACGCTAAGAGATATGGGGGTTGTGGGGGCTGCTTGACTTCCTCAAGTCGAGGCTGTAGAGAGGGTCATTAGCACGCAGCGATCGATAAAGTAGGGGAATGCAGGCTCACTGAAAATAAAATGTCAATTCATGTAAAATCTCAGACCATCCAGCAGCCCCTAAAACGTGGAATTCGTTGCGCCTCTTCTGCAGAGGACATGCGTGATAAGGTTTATGCGAAGCTGCAGATATAATTACCACGATTTTTATATAACATTGATGTTGATGTACGTATGTTTAAGATACAAATCTATTGCTGCAGAATTAATGACACTGCAGGAACTGTACTACATGGAATCCTTGTATTTCGATAAAAGTGAATAAATTAAAAAAAATATTTCAAGCAAAATTTGTAGATTCTAATGGGATCTACACGTAATATTACGTAGCAAATCTGTGTCATATCTGATGGTTGTGAGGAAAATTGTGTGAAATTAGGTTGAAGCGTTTTTAAAAACACGCCATCCGGTAAAGTCTATAACCGCATAGATTCCTTAAAAGGAGACCTGTTTAATGGGCGCGGTGACACTCAGAATATTCACATTGTGAACTTATGCACATATTCAAATACCTCTGTCATGCCTTTAGATATGTTTCGAGTAATTTTCCAGAATTCGCTATTACTGTCGTTGCGTTCCTCTTATTGTCTGCAAATGATTTGAAACGAGGCTTCTGTCTAAGAGGTCATAAGTTCATTACATTCTAAAGCATGATGAGGCCACTGACGGCCAGACCTGGGGAGTACGCTGGATGCTCCAAGAATGGCATGCGTTTATGGCGAGAACAAAATGACGTAAGCGAATCGCACAGTCATGATGCACCGACAAAGGTGGTCGAGGGCATAGATTCATATGCATATTTGAAGTTCTAAACTAATGGTTTGAGTCTTATTTATTTGTTATTGCTGTTATTGTTAGTAACTGTTTTTAAATGCTTATTTCAGAGATTCGCCCTTTTTTTTTTACTAAAGCCAGTTTAATCTACGGGAGCACTGAGAACGAGCACGGAATCGGGGAAAAATGCGGTGATCGTATCCCAAATTGTAGGATAAACAGAGGAGGGGCTGCTAACTGATAGGGGAGCGTGGTTTCGTTCCGTGGACCCCTGGGTTATGGGCCATTCGAACTTAACCATGAATCAAAACAGCGAGTAATGAAATGCAAGTCAACGTGAAAGTCTTTATTAATGAAATTCAGATAATTCTGTGAGATTGTTTATAAGCTGCAAGGAAATGTCCATTTGTGGCCTCATTATGGATCAGTGTGATTGAAACTCGGGATTGCCGGGTAATATTTGATGGAAATCTTCCATATTATATTTCAACAAATCCTGTGGAACTGTTAATGGGATATATGGGAGTATCCATTTATGGTCTTACGTTAAGCTACGCCTTTTTTTTATCAATAGGTCTAAAAATCAAAATTAAACAGTAAAGTTTCGTGAAAGATTCCCGTACGGAATTTCAGCAGTTTTTATAAGTGGTTTATGGTACTCACGGACGAGTCCTAAACCACACTGTGTTATGGAACAACATGGAACGAAATTGGGATTACCGAATACATTTTAGTGAAAGTATCACATATTGAGTTTTAAGGAAATCTGTCCACTGGTACAGGCGGTGATACTACATGAGAGGCAGTTAGACGGGTAGACATGACTTCCACATAAGTCGTTTCTTTTTGCTTCATAAAGAAATCCTATAAAGCAGTTTATCTTTGATTGTATCATTCGTCAGTCTTTCGGTCTCAGAGAATCGGGATTTTTCCATTGGTGGCATTTGTATTGCGTTTTTTGAATCGTGCTGTAGGCTTCACAGATCTGTACATTTCCAGAAGGGCGTGTCCTCACGCAAGGGATTGATGAAATTTCTAAATAAATATGCTCTGTAGTAAACCACTTACTCATATTGAAGCTGACAAGAAACTGGACCGCTGTAACTGTTTCACACAAAGTTTTTGAATCATGAAGTCTCGTAACTCGACAGCGACTAGCTGCACAAAATTATCAATACATTTTTAATTGTAAGCCCTGGGAGATATTGTTGTGCCGATGTGTACCAAAATTACATTGCCTGGGAAAGTTTTAGTACAGGCACTCACGCAAGATTTAATTTACGTTGGCTGAGTACTTTCTCTGATATTGCATGTGTGCATACGTGAACCCTCAGTCATGTGTGCCGGTCTCTGTTTTATGTAAACGCAATCCACTGAGCCTCTGAGCACAACGGTAACGCATCTGACGTAAAGGTAAAAAGGTAAAGCTATCCCTGTAACAGGCCGTGGAGGCCCATAGGGAAGTGAGATGTTGACGTTCCCACATTTTCTATACAGTCGGCTAGTAGATGGCGGTAAGGTTGTCAGCCTTACGCGCCGGCCGCCCTTTACCCCCAAGAATATTCCTGGTACTCATTTCTGTTGGAGGCCCAGTCGAACCCAGGGCCATAGTGCGGCTGGAAGGATTAGGTAAATTGAAACATCCACCTCATCAGAATTCGATCCCGCGACCTTCCGGCTTGTAGCATAGTGCCTCAACCAATTACGCTATCGCGTTCCCCTTCCGAGGAATATAACTTGTAATGTCTTACAATATGCTTCAGATAGCTGTATCCTGATAGCAATAGACAAGAATTTCGATAGATAGGCTAGTGTTCCAGAAACTTCCCGTTATTACTGACTCGTAATTTTTATGATTGTCGCCACAGAAGATCGCCGTTCGGTCCGTCCTGAAACAATTCAAGAAGTTCAGTTGAACTTCACTGACATTCATAACTGTATCAGCATTATTTTTCCTTCTGCACTTGCTCTATTCCTGTGAAGCTCTGACATATTCCTTGTCTGCCCCATACGTGCTACGTGTTCCGCCTACCTGAACTCTGTCAAGTGTGATATTGCGATCAGTAACGGCTCTTGTTGTGGCGTGATTGACTGCTCTGGGTCGCCCCAGTGTTTACCCAATTTCACGGCCATCTGAGCTCTCTCGAACAAGTGAAGTAAGGAGCAGCGTGTTAAAGCCAAAGTCGGTTTGGGTGCAATAGAGTGAAGGCTTGTTTCCGTTTCCTTGTGAGATGTAACTTGAATTGTTCGCGCCGTGACCATGTTGGGGATTTTCGACACACGAAGGGTCTCATATGGATCTGTATAGCTGTAATCTCCAGTCTGATGTCAGTTGTCTAACTTGTGGTGTGCTGGTAGAGAGCTGGGAGTCTGAAGACGAGCAATATGGGCTTTGGCACTTCTCGGAAAGAGTATGACGGATATTGTCTTTGCTCTATAAAATGGCGATGTAAGATCATGTACCTAGATTTTGAAAAATCGCTACGTCACATCGTGGAGACATAATCTGTAACTGATCCATTATAATTATAAATAAGGACGTCAGAAGCTAAGTGATATAAATGACAAGAACCCCATTTTGCGGAAGAGACAGTTAAAGAAAAAGTAAAATTGTCCCTATGCTCAACGAATTAAGCACTACGCCATGAGGACGTATGGGGGAGTGGATGTATAGATCCATATTTTCTTGACCTCTGCACTAGCTGGAGGCGAGTGGTCAGCTTCACGCCTCTGCCGAATTACCCCCATGGAAAGAACGCCCGATTCCCATTGGATAGGAGGTTGGGTGAACCCCAGACCCGGTCTGGACAACATGGAGAAGAGAAAATTCTTGACCTTACCGGGACTAGATCTCCGATCCTCACTCGCTATACCAACTGAGCTACCTCGGCTCCTTTTGAGGAAGAGAAGCTCCTAAATTTTAATTAAATATAAAATAATTTATGGAAAGTGGGAAACAGTGATCCTGCCCTGCTGCACTTTTAACCCCGCATTAATTTCCCATAATCTGATATATCAGTTCGTTAATATGAGGAAATAATAGCGCCTAAGATAGCCCTAGCTACTATATAATGAAAGATATTTAGTTGTAAAGTACTTGTGTGAAATAATTCATACACTGTTCGGACAGTTTTTGTGTAATATACCGTTAATATATAAGCATATAGTTCTGTTTATGAATGAAAAACTGTAGGTGCTCTCAATAATTTTTCATGGTTTCATACCTATTACTTGTTTTATGATTCTCTCTCTCTCTCTCTCCTCTCGCTCCCACGGTGGAGCACAGGGCTGATTTCTCAGTTCCTTGATCATTTTATAGACGGTAGGACTCCTTGGACGGGTGATCAGCTCGTCGCAAGGCCTCTACCTAAACACAGGACAACACAAACACAGAAAAACGTACGCACACACCAAACAATAATGCCCTGAGTGGAATACGAACCCACGATCCCGGCTTATATGCCTCAGACCGCTCGGCTACCGTGCCCGACTGTTTTATGATTAACAGAAAGTTACTTTACAAGATATCAATAGTGAAGCCAACTGATATTTCTGTTAGGTCGCCGTCTGTTATGTTACTTGACCCGTCTCGACAGATCTTCGTCATTTCCTCTTTCAGCATGCCGTCTGCCATCAAAACCGGTCTCTCGCTGTCGCTTTTTCTGCTGTAGTTCCCATACGTCATTCCGTCGAAGAAAGTATATATATATAGTACATCCTTGTAAATTGTTATTCTACATCTAACGAGTTGCTGTCCGGTAGTTTATCATTATTGTATACAAATACTTCCATAGTTTCGTCTCTCTGTCTACATTCTATCTGGCACCCATTCCACTTACACAAAACTCTGTGGCCTGTAGTCCGCAACCGAGCGACCGCCGCTTGTCGGCGAAGTTAGTGCCAACATCAGCGGATAGAGGGTGTCGCGTGGTCAGCGCAACGGAACCCCACGGCCGTTAATCTCGGTTTTCTAGACCGGACTTACACAAAACAATGATGTATTTAAATAGCAGTGTATATAAGCAGTGCTAATACTAATGCCCATATTAAGATAATTGTGTGCATGTCACAATTGTGCTCTGGTTAATTTTGAGGAAATATGTCACTGTGACATCAAGTCATTCTTCTTAGGCAATGTTCTGTTTAATTAATCGCTGTGAGAGTAGCAAGGGACAAATCAGTCAGTAATTATGGTCGATTTTATACACAATAGATCTGGGCGCATATTTACGATTTCTAACAGTACTGCTTGAAGAATTTGGCTAAAGGTTAATCATTTATACCGAAAACAGTTTCTCATATATTCCTTGTGTCGTCATTATAAAACGGAACACAAATTTATGCAAGATTTATGTGGCGCACTACATTCCAAGTCACCAGTCGTAATGGTTCAAGAGTTATCGCCTTTTATCGGGAGAAAATTTCTCACAATCAGTATAATACTTGAATTGCTCTGGATTTGAAAATGAGATATTTATACATTGTCACGTCTTACGAGAAAATAGCATGGAAGGTCGCTAGTATTGACCATACCTCAGAACTTCGCGATGTGTGTTTAGGTTTGGAGATTCGAACTCTGATTATCGGTCTGAAGACAAGATCTTTCGTGTTTTTCATCAGTTACTTCAAGCAAATGCTTGAAGAAAACTTTAAAGTGGGCCTTCTTCATCATTTCCAGTTATCATTCGCTGTGTAGCACATGCACCACAAAAAGACCCGTTATGTATGTATGTAAGGGCCCCCGCACTGCAACCTTCCATGATCAGTTGTGCTTCAAAATGACCCGTTAACTAGAGCAAGAAACGGGCGGTGCCATTTGTCGCTAGCTTTGCACTGCGACAGCCTGGGTTCAATCCCAGTTCAGTTATTTAGAATTTGTGATGGAAAAATAATACTGGGGCAGGTTTCTCCTCCCAATTATCTTTCCAACATCAAGTCGATATTCATTAATCATCTCATGATCTAAACTACTAATAGCCTCGATACTAAGGAACAAATTAAAAAGAAAAAAAAAAGAGGCATGAAACAAACAAAAAAGTTCTCACATTATCACCAAGACCGCGTATTGCTCATATCGAGTTTCATTAAAACTTCTCAGTTTGAGTCTGTCATCTTGATGTGCAAGATTGAATGATGGGACGGACAGATGAAAACCACGTAGGTTATTGTAGCATGGGAAGAAATCTTATGACAGGAAGTCAGCAGAAACAAAAGTTTTAATTTCCTGTCTATTAAATTCGTGTTCTCGAGCAGTCTGTTGGATATTTCAATACACATGATAAGCAGTTAGGTCCATTTATTAACACGTTGCAGAGATGCAATCCCGAATAAATCATGGAAAGGCAATTGAAGGAAAGTATTTCACATTCTTTATTTCAGCATCCCGTTGCAATTGTTCAAATTAGCGGCCATTGTTATCTTCCGTCAAAATGTAAAAGTGTTGCAATTTTGACGGAGGATAAACAATGGACGCTAATAAAAGGATTTCACGCTAATTTCCCCGCATCTAAGAGCTATATAAAAGAGTACTTTTTCAGAACTTCGTGAAATCCAGAGCCGTATGCAAATGTACCTGCGCATATACGTGTATGAGCGACTGTAGACGAGGTTTGGATTAGTGAATAGATTTACTGACCATTTACAGGGCGTAACTACAAATAACTATGACACTACCGCTATTTTCACACTTTGCAGTTAAATAGAGCACACAGTCTAGTGTTCTCACTTTGTCACTAGTCGTTTCCTAGAAACTGCTCCAGTAATGTATATTCCTCTGCCTCCGCCTCAAATCCTCTCTTCACAGACATCTGTACAGAATTATCATCCGACCTTGTCCCTTGCTTATAACATCTCAGCATGGAACGCATAGAAAACACAGCTCTTCTCTTATTGTAGTGCAACTGTTGCTTATTAAGTATCTGCTACCCAGCAACCGGAACATTTTTACAGAGCCGTTGCCCAGAAACGGCCCTGGCATATCCACCCATCTCACAGGCGTTGCATAGCAACGGCTCTACTCGGTACAATATGGATGGCTCTCAGTTCCTACAGCAGACTCCCAAAACGATTCTTGGATCAATCGTTTCCAAAATTTATGTTGGCTGGACAGTTGCCTTCAAATTGCTTAACTATTCACAGCTTAAAATTCATGAGCTTCTAAAGTGTGTTCTTCTCGCATGATGGAATTTTTCTGTTACGGTAGGGCTACTCGAGCGATCCGGATGCAACAGAGCGAATTTTATCTTCGTCACTTACCGCAAAAACATCCTTGAGAAGTTATGCCAAGAAATTTGTTCAAAATAATAAAAAAAGAAGTTGTGGAAATAACTTATGACTATCTATTTAATTTCAGACGTTGCAATTTGTACTGGGGTATAACAAGAACTATAAATGAATGACTGTACCCTACTACTGGTTGGTTCTCTTCCACTTAGATAGGTTCAGACTTCATTATATTTGTTACGTCTAACTTCGAAATTTCTCACAGTTGCCATGTTCGTAGTTGTTGGAAAATGTAGGTCTGTAGTAATTCATCCTATCATGTGTATGGCTATAAACGGGGTTTTGATTGGTAATCGGATTTATTGACTACTTAAACAGACCGTAACTGCAAGCAACTATAGCGCTTTCTCTAATTCACACACTCAGCAGTTCATTACAGCACGTACCGAGTCTTCTCATTCCGTTGTATCTTCACCAGTTGTTGCCTGATTACGGCTTCTAACTGCGGATATTCCCCTTACTCTGGCTTCCAAAACTATCCCCCCCGACTCAGCTAGCAGCTTCTCACAGCAACAGCGCACAAGGACTGAACCACTGCACTGCATTGCACTGCAATGCAAGAACTCAAAGCCAAAGTCAGAGTTGACCACGCGACACCCTCTATCCGCTAAAGTTGGCACTAACTTCGCCGACAAGCGGCGGTCGCTCGGTCGGTATAATTCGTTTGCGGACTAAAACCACTGAGTTTTTTGTGCTTAGAGTACTTTTATGACTGAAAATAATAAAGACATCAGGATGTCCATGCCAAAAAATAAAATAATTTTGTATTAAAATTTTATCTGACATCAAGTTGAACGCAGCCTTAGGTGACTTGATGGTTATGGTGGTACTGGAAATGAAGGGTTACTGGGACGGACCCTTCCAGGTGCGACGCAGCAATAAACAGTTGCAGAGGATTCTCCATCTGTTGTTTCACATTGCCACTTAGTTCCAAATTGAAACTAATCTGTAATTCTTAAGTGACAAAAAATGGAAGGTCTTCATCCCGAGACGAAAATTTTACCAAACCACCCCAAAGTTGGGACGATTTGACATGAAATAATGTAGGTTAATTATTCTGAATTTCATCCAGGTTGGTCCTGACCTTGGCCCCTTCTCATACTACATAAATAGACGGGTGGAAATGGGGGAGTAATTGTCACTTTTCAATTTCTTACTCGAAACACGAAGTTCTTCAGGATGGCGGTAAGAGTCATGTAATGAGTGTGGCGTTACGCTGAAGGACGGGGGTAGCGGGATATGGAACGCGGCTAAGAACACCAAGAACAAAACTACTATTCATTTAGTCCATAACTTGTATTTGTGAGGGGGAGCATTGAAGATTGTGAACAAGTAGAGTGGGCAATGTCTGAACCGAGGCGTGCAAGACGTCCTCCGCATGTTGTCCCTATAATCAGGCCGAGGATAATGACAGGATACTGTCGTCTGATTTCATTCACTTGGATTTGTTTTGACTCAAAGGACTGATTGAAGAAGTGTAATTCTCAGTCAGATTCGAAAGCAAGTCTCCACACACGCGTCTGATTACAAAGCATTCAAACTCTTTTCAGCTGCACAGAAAAAGCGAAACTTTTTGTTTTGTACGGCGCGCACTGCGGAGGTTAAGATTAATGGGCTAGTAGTAGACTGAGCTCTATTGGTCACACGTGACCGTCACTATATGTTACCCAACAGACTGATGTGGCGGTAAAGTTCTAGAATCTTATTAGGAAGTTCTAGGTTCAAATCTGATCTAAGACACAGTCTATCCTGCCTCAGTTTCTCGCTTTATATCCTCTGTTTACAAGCACATACCAGAATATTGCCTCAATTAGGCCACTACACCTTCCTTCCCAGTTCTTTCCAGTTCATTATTCGCCAAATAATCTTCAGATCCTAAGATGTATACTCTGAGATTCGGATTGCTTCGTAAAATAAACCACAAGAAATCCTGCAACCTACACAGGGGCGAGCTCTGTCGATTGGGCCCAACTGAATGGGTTTTACCTGAAGACGGAAACATAATCCATTCTCAGAAACGTTGTGGTTTGAAAGGGTACGGAGATAGGGACTAGCTCCATTGATTGGGCAGAACTGAGCAGGTTTTTCCTGAAGACAGACATAATCCAGTCTCCGAAACGTTTTTTAAATAAAAACAGGACGATAGATAATGTCCAGAATCATAATATTTGTACAAAACGTTGTTTCATATTGTAACTTCCTTTGGACTTAGTCTATCGATTATATCACGATTATGCCTACTCGGTCCGTTCCGCCGTTCTAGAGTAGTATGTTCGAATTGCGCGAGATTACCGGCTATCTTAATAGAAGTATTTCTTGGATTATCCCAGCCACACCAGCTTTCCGATTAATAACATTCAAATAACCTACCGTTCGTGATAATCATTACGTCTGATTACTGGGTTTGTAACCTTCGCTTTTGAGACAACATTGTTAAATGACCAAACAATGAATCTCTTGAATTATTTAGCGGCATGTTTTTGACGCTATGTTAAATAGCCATTGCCCCTGTGACTCGTTCGGTAATGCTGTTTGGTGACTATGGGATATCCGTTCGTGAAGGCGGGGTTGACATTAAGATGGAGGGGACTGTATATTGCATATCTTAAGGAAGGAGAGTAAGCACGTCTCGCATTGTGAACAGTTTCCTTAATTAAAACCAACAACCGAGTTTTCAGCCGGCACTCGACATAGTTTTGCTCCGTCTGTAATGGATTTGAACGCTATTTATCGCCTCTGCTAATTCCGCAGAAGAACATATAACAGAATTACTTACATACGTCGAATTGATCAGATTGTCCAAGTCGTGGCTGCCTGTTCGCAGTGCAATGAACTGATCTGTCACAGAAGGCTACAAACGTTCTCTCAGTTCTGACTTCAAACTTATCATGAATCTATCGTTGCTATGAAAACAAAAATCGTCTGTGGCTGTTCATTGAACCTGAAAGTGCATCGGAGAGGTAATATTAAATTTATATATAATTTAGATTCCTACCATATATAAAATAATAGGTCCTTATATCTGTCAGTTATAGTTCGCTTGCGGACTAAAGCCACGAAGTTTGTTTTCGTATATCTGTAAGTTGTGTATATATATGTAAGACTTGAGGCTTTCACGGCGGTGACTATGAAGAAAGCAGTCTTCTGGGATTTGGCATCCTGTATATGTGGTGTTAACCGACGTTTCGGAGGAACGTATCGCCTCCATCTTCAGGGTAGAAAAAAATATAAGAAATTTGCAAGCTAAGAGACCGTGAGAACCGGTAACCGTTTCCTCCGAAACGTCGGTTAACACCACATATACACGGTGCCAAATCCCAGAAGACTGCTTTCTGTATATATATATATATATTTGGTTTGGTACACCTGTCAAACACAACACTCAGTGGAAATTAACTCACTCTCACTCTATCGTGTTAACTGAGTTTTAATTGCATAAGTATAATGTCGCAAGATGTTTCGGCTCTCGTGGAGGCATCATCAGGCGATAAAATCTATTCAGTTGTGGTACTTCTATGGATCCACATTTCACAAGTATCTAGTCTGTTTATAAAATAAAATAAAAATGATATAGAATTCCCATAATCCCCCTATACCTGATTCAGGAGGAAATTAAGAGGAGATTGAACTCGGGTAACGGTTGCTAACATTCAGTCCAGAACCTTCTGTCTTCTCGTCTGTTGTCGAAAAACATAAAAATTAGAATATACAACATTATAATTTTGCCTGTGGTTCTGTATGGGTGTGAAACTTGCTCTCTGACATTAAGGGAGGAACATAGACTGAAGGTGTTTGAGAACAGGGTGTTGAGAATATTTGGACCGAAGAGAGATGGAGTGACAGGAGGTTGGAGAAAACTGCATAATGAGGAGCTTCATAGCTTGTACTCTTCTGCAAGTATAATTAGAATGATCAAATCAAGGAGGATGAGATGGGCAGGTAATGTAGCACGAATGGGAGAGAAGAGGAATGCATGTAGGATATTGGTGGGAAAGCCAGAAGGAAAGAGACCACTGGGAAGACCAAGGCGTAGGTGGGTGGACAATATCAAAATGGATCTTAGAGAGATAGGATAGGATGGTGTGGATTGGATTTATCTGGCTCAGAATAGGGACCAGTGGAAGGCACTTGTGAGCACGGTAATGAACCTTCGAGTTCTATAGAATGCTGGAAAGCTCTTGAGTAGCTGCAGATTTGGCTTCTCCTCCAGAAGGGCTCAGCTCCATGAGTGAGTGATAATCCCCTAGATGTACAGATTTATATTTACGCTTCTGTGTTTTGAGCTTAATTGCATTTAGAATATGTTTAATATATATTTATAACATATGCTGGGGCAGGTTTTCTCCGAGTACTTCGGTTTCCCTTGCCAATCTTCATTCCACCAATTGCTCCACAATCACCCTCACCTATCATCTGGGGCTGGTACAATAGGCCAGAAGTGGCCGCAATAAAAAGAAACATATATTTAAACTGCCTTATATTACACTTAAGGGGTTGTTACTTAAATCAGTTAAATATAACTACGTTTAAGGCATATAGGTAGTATATACGTATGATAAACAACACAACAGGATGCATTCCTTGAAGGCGATCAATGAGTGAATCATTCATTCAGCAATTGCTTATGTAGACATTGTACTAAGTCAGTCTCCTTATAATCTAGATACTGACGGCATTGTAAAAAAACCGTAATTGAACTAAAAACATCCGTGATATATGAACCGACGTGGCAGAATATTTGCTTATCTCATTGCAGCCAACGTGACGCACAAGAAATAATTTCCTTCCAGGTGTGACGCAACAGATCCAGGGGAAACTCATTCTCTTTTCATACTCCGTGATGTGACACGGAATTGGAGCTAATTTGTAGCTGTTAAGAGGTAATAAATAGACTGTCGTCATTCCTAGAAGAGAAAGGAACGACGAATTTCCAGTTAACTTCGTTGTTTATTGGACAGCAGAGTGCTGGAGCGTGTTGCAGGGACCAGCGGTCAATAACGTTTTGTTACTGACTGACAAGATAGATAACTAACAGACCGAGCAATTAATTGAATAACTAAACAAGTCGCTCGTAAACAAGCCAGTCAAAGAACTATCATAAATATTAATCCGTTCTTTTCATTCTCAGAGTAAACAAATTTCTTTTCATTAAATGTCATTAACGGTCTGATTTCTGTAATCAAGTAAAGTAAGTAAAGGTATCCTTGTCACAGTCCGTGGAGTCCTATAGGCTTGTGAGATGTTGAGACTCCCACATGTTCTAGGCAATCGGCTCACAGATGGCGGTGAGGTTGTCAGCCTTACGCGCCGGCCGTCTTTGCCCCCAGAAATATTCATGGTACTCATTTCTGTTAGAGGCTGAGTCGACCCCAGGGCCATAGTGCGGCTGGAAAGATTGGGTGAATTGAAAAATCCACCCCATCGAGACTCGAACTCGCGACCTCCCGGCTTGTAGCATAATACCTCAACCAACTACGCTACCACGTGCCCCTCTGTATTCAAGATTTAAGGTAAATTTAGGAACAGAATGTTTAGATATAATCTATCTAATGTTCATAACACGGATTGTTAACATGAGCAGAACATGTATATTACATACATTCATTTAAGATCATGTGTTGTAAAGGTAAGAATGCTGCAAAGGTAAAACACCAGAACACGAATACACACGTGGAATGGCTCTAATTGGGGGTTAGTGGCTGGGTTCGTAATGCCATTTCTTTAATCTCCGTTAATGAGTCTCCAGCACTTGTGATAAAGAAGAGCTGTTGTGATGGGGAAGAAAAATAAGATTTTCCTTACCCGCGAATCGAAGCTCGGATTTTCAGCCCCTAGCGATTCACTCCAGTAATGAGTGTCATAACCCAGTTCAGAATTACGCTAACACAATCAAAACCACTGGAACAAAATCTCATAATTTGTGTTCATTTTTTTCCCTTTGGCGCTGCAGCCCCAATTTGGGCCTTAGCCTACCTCCATGAAGCTCTCCGTTTCACTTCTGTTTACTAGAACTTAGACATTTGGTAGAGCTCTTTGGGCGGATGATCAGCTCGTCGCAAGACCTCGACCTGTACACAATCATGAAAAGAAAATCACACACACAAACACTAAATATCCATGCCATGAGTGGGATTCGAACCCCCGATCCCGGCTTCCGAGCAAGAGAAAACAGTGCGTGCCTTAAACCACTCGGCTACCGTGACCGGCTTTTTTTATGTTATGCGTCATATAATTCGTTTTAAACGTACTATTACTCACTTACTCGTGGAGCTGAGCCCTTCTTGAGGAGCCGCCAATTCTGCAGCTACTCAAGAATTTCCTAGCATTTTATGGAACCCGAAGGTTCATTACCGTGTTCACAAGAGCCCTCCACTGGTCCCTATCCTGAGCCATATCTATCCAATCCATACCATCCCATCCTATCTCTCTTAAGATCCATTCTAATATTGTCCACCCACCTACGCCTTGGTCGTCCCTGTGGTCTCTTTCCTTCCGGCTTTCCCACTAATATCCTATACCGATTCCTCGTCTCCCCCATTCGTGCTACATGACCTACCCACCTCATCCTCCTTGACTTGATCATTCTAAGTATACTTGGAGAAGAGTACAAGTTATGAAGCTCCTCAGTATGCAGTTTTCTCCAACCTCCCGTCACTTCATCTCTCTTCGGTCCAAATATTCTCCTCAACACCCTGTTCTAGAACACCCTCAGTCTATGTTCCTTCCTTAATGTCAGAGTCTAATTTTCACACCCATAGAGAACCACAGGCAAAATTGTGGTTTTGTATATTCTAATTTTTATGTTTTTGGACAGCAGACGAGAAGACAAAGGTTCTGGACGTACTATATTTGTTGCTTTTATTCTTGCACACCTGATGATGGTCAAGGAGACATACATATAGTGTGATTAATATAATAATTGGCATATTATTTTCACTTGATCTCAATCTTTTTATTATGGAATAAACAACGTTTTGTGACGGCACAAAAAGTTTAATATCTCATGATTTCTATCGATCTTGAACCAGCTAAACCCGATATGCAGTAGGCTAATGCACATTTCATTACAATTCATTTAACATCATAGTCCCTTGTCCAAGCTTTCGCTTTCTAACGTCTTTCTCCGATATCATTTCCCCTGGAGAATACACTATTTGTTTAATTGCCCGCAATCGATGTCACTGTCTGTATTTGTTGTTTCAAGAGCGCGCCCTTTATTATAAACCAAACTAAACTGCTTGGCGTCACCATCTGGCTTAAGCGTCGTCTTGCCGCGACGCCGAGCGGCCCCGCCGTCTGGACGCCTCGCCAGAGCCCACTAAAACCTTCACTCACTCTGTCCTTAATAACCCGAACAGAGTGAGTAAAGTCTACAAGCAGCATGGCACACATTGTGGCCAATCGACTCTAGCAGATTATAAAATTCTCGAACACTGATGACTTCAACATGAAAACCAAACAATAGTCAATTTAATGGAAATAAAATGCCCATAAATCAGATCATCTTTTATAGAGTAATCTTCTTTTCATACTGTTTAATCTTCATGCGTCATTCCTCCTCCTTACCCTCTGCCTTCTTTCTTATTTTCTCGTTGTCATACACGTTCTTTTTTTCTCCGGAGATCCACCCTTTCTGTCTCCTCCGTTTTCTTCCTCAACTGTTAGCCTTCCTCGTCCTTCTTCCCTTTATTATTATATCCCTTCTGTTTCGTCCTATTTTATAACATTTATCATTAATTTTCTTATCAGCTTCTTTCATATACTCCTTCCCTTTCTTCTTCCTTCTTCGTCTTAACCTTTTTCCTACTGTTCTTTTCTTAATATTTTTCTGAAAACCACGAAACACCTTCGTCAGAATAGCTGGTTCTCATACCGAGATTACAACCGAGCACCTCGCGAGTGTAAGTATAGAGAACTGCAGGTTCAATAGCGTAGTCGGTGTCTCGGGACCCAGATTACATTTAGTCGCGTATATAAGTCGAATTAAAGAAAAGGGGCTTGCAAAACTGTCAGTTGTCAAAACCATCCGTTCCCAAGAACCGTACCTTATTTTGAATGATTTGAAGTTTGCGGCTACGGTTCCATTGAGTCAACAGGAATAAATCCACGTATTATTGACCTCGGAACTGGATGGATTTGAGTGGTCAGCTTCACTTCCCGGCAGCTTTACCCCTGGGAAAAGAACACTTAGTACCCATTAAGTAGGAGCCTGGTTCTGCCTTAGAGCAGGTCTGAACGTTGTGAAGAAGAGGAAAATTCCATGCTCCCACATTGTCTCTAGACAATCAGCTCACAGATGGTGGTGAAGTAGTCAGCCTTACGTGCTGGCTGCCCTTTACCCCCAAAAAGATTCCTGGTACTCATTCCTGTTAGAGGCTGAGTCGACCCGAGGGTCATAGTTCGGCTGGAAGGATTAGGTAAACTGGAAAAAAAATCCACAGACCTGCCCATGAACTTGCCCGCATATTGATTTCAGTTTATATAATTTACCAATGGGCTTCATTGGCCTAGATGTATGTTCAAACTGCTTTATTAACATATAATTCATCAGTGTGAAGCTCACTTAAATAGCATCTCATTTCATCTTTTTTCTTCCCTTGGCACTACAGCCCCAGTGGGCCTAGGCCTACCTCCATGAACTTCTCCGTTCAGTTGGTTTTTCTAGATCTTACACATTCGGTAGGACTCTTTGGGCGGGTGATCAGCTCGTCGCAAGGCCTCTACCTGTACACAAACACAGAAAAACGCACACACACAGACTAAACATCCATGCCCTGAGTGGGATTCGAACCCACGATCCCGGTTTTCAAGCGAGCGAAGACAGTACATGCCCTAGACCGCTCGGCTACCGTGACCGGCTCTCGTTTCATCTACGGATCAAAAATCTCTCTATCAGTTTTACGTGCATAATCTCGGTTTATTCGTAGAAGCAGTCGAAACGCAGTCGTAGAGCATGTGGACATAATGTTGAGATAGTATTAACCTATAAAGCAGGTGGACATGTAGGCCCAGTTACCGCCGTGCTTTAAAGGGTTATAAAACGGATTTCTCTCTGCGTGAAAGAGAGGCCGTTGTGTGGAGATTTCCTCGCTAGAAACCTCGCTGAGATTGAAGACTGAAGGTTAGAGAAGAACAAAGAGAAAATAGAAAAGAAGTGCTCGATTGTAGTTGGGGGGAAATTGGTCTCCGATGAAAGCTAAAGGAAAAAGAATTTGATGACATAGAAAAACTATGGACTTTTTGCTGAACTTATTTAGGTCGCTGTCTAACATCTGGACAGAACGGCTTTCCTACAAAACACGTGGTACACTGTTAAGAGAATAACTTCAGAGACAAAGGAACGAAAGATCGGAGACAATTACACAGTGAGAAGCTTCATAATATTACTCTTCATCTAATAATGTCAGGGCAATTAAATAAAGAAGATGCATACAGAATTTTCGCCACAGAATTCGGGGAAAAGAGATCAACTCAGGTCCAAGGCATGCGAGATAGGGTAATATACAAAGTGTTTTGAATAGTGCTCATAAAACCAGTCTTCCTGTAGAGTAGATTTCTAGCCCGATAGATAATCTACGGTATTATTGCCACTTTATCTTACTTTTATGAAGAAGTTATTATTTAATTACGTTTTCTAAGTTAATCTTTATGGTATGCATAAATGGGACCGACTACACAAAAATGATATTTGCAGGAATCAGCGTTTGTTTATTATGTACAAGCGTTATATATGTATCATTTTTGTGTAGATGGTCCCATTTACGTTACTGCATGTTAAGTTTTCGGATATAACTTCCAAATTTCGCACGGACACAATGTTTATAAATCGCAGTATTTCACAACTGATATATAGATACGTTTATGATCTATCCTCGTACCAAATTTCATTTGTTTAACTCCAGTAGTTTATTAGTTTCTGCCATCGAACCCAAAGGTATGGAGGACTCCGTACTACCATAATGTTATTTTATATTCGTACATAAATTTATATCAACAAAAGTTACATGTTCTTAGAGGACCTATTAAGACATATCATTTCGGGATCTTAAATTAAGTGGCAGTGTTGGCTCATTCTCGTTGCATTTACTCTCGTCTGCCATGTTGTTCTCACGGGTTGCAGAAATTCGAAGCTACTGCTTTGAGGTCGCCCCTCCGTGGTAATAACATTCAGACGAAGGTTATCGACAATTTGTTAACTGGTTGAGAACACACATTCACGCAGACACGCAAGCGAACAGCCTGGTGATCTCTTTCCGTGAAGGAAAGGAAGTAGACTAAAAACTGATGTTAAAGGAATAGCATGTAAAGGTGATGGTCCTCCTTTGTTGTCTGCGCTGTTTGAATTGAACGCTTTCAGACCCAAGACATCAGGAACAAGCATTCTCTTCCTGTTCATTATTGTCCTATTCTTTCTCCTTTAATTTTTCTTGTCCTCCATCTTCTCCATCTTTATCATTTATTATTCTCTCTTTGATTCGCCTATTCCTTCTGTATCTCTTTTCCTCGCTCTCCCCTTCGATGTCATATTTTCTCTTCTCTAAACTTTGTTTCCTCATCTTTGTTTTGTTCCTTTTTTGTCTTCCATCTTTTGTTTCCTTTCCCTCTTTCCTCTTCTTCTCACCCCGTCCCACCCCGTTACAACAACGTAGCATCCACATATCGGCTAAGTGATCCTTCGTTCATATGTCGACACTCTGAATTGTATACGTTATGGTCTATGACGCCGAATGACAAGGTCTTTGAGGATGACCAGTTGTCAGTTATAATGAAGTTGCTATATCTTAATATACTCGTAAATGTTCTGGTCAGGTATTTACGTTGATGTATTAAGGTCTGGGGTGATATTCGAACCAAGGACATCTCGAATAGAGAGTATGAATAACCAGTGTATTGTATGATCTGTGAACCTCTACAGGTAAGCCAAGAATAACCTAAGCAATGCCACATCATTACAGATAGACCCTAGTTTTGTGATATAAGTGATATTTTGAATATCGTGGAGTTCCATTTACTATTAAATCCAACTGCTGCAGCATCCGCGGGGCTGAATCGAGAACCACGGATGATTTATACCGGTGTTAATATAATTTGCTGTTCTTGCAGGTCCCATCCATCAGAACGATCCGAGACCCTAGATCTCTGTCTGTGTTTACACGTAGTTTCGCAGTCTGAACTGGAAGTAATGTTGTATGTCTCGCTGTATGTCGCAGTCTGAGCATGAACTAATGTTTTATGCCACTTCATCACATTATGAACAGGAAGTTACGTTGAATATCACTTTATGTGTCAGGATCTGAACTAGGAGTAATGCTGTGTCGCTTCGTGTGTCGCAGTTTAAGCAAGAAGCAGTGTAGCTTGTCGCAATCTGAACTCGTGTAGTTAAAATGTACTATGTCTGTTTGTGTATTGAAGCCCGAACAAAAACTATTATTGTGTGTCATTTTGTGTGTTACAGTCTGAACAAGAAATAGGCCTCATGTTAGCTGTCACTTTGTATGTTACAGTATGTAAGCAAAATAATAACTTTGTATGTCACTTCGTATCTAAAACTCGAAGTAATGTCCGATGTCACTTTGTACGCTAGGAAAGCCTTTAGGAAGGTGACAATCTGCAGACCTCGTAACGAGGGAATAATTTTTGATTCGAGCTCTGGAATTTTTCTTCACATCTGCATTGTGTTCAGATAAACTCCGTTCCAGTGGGTACTGGGGGTAATTCTGCAAGAGCCTGAAGCTACCACGCACTGCTAGCTAATGCTGAAGTTAATAATGAGTGAAGATTTACTTGCACGATTCAATGACGTGGTTAATACGCACGAGAACAAATTTATTGTCATGAGACACTTCTAATAAAGTCTCTTTATTTCGAAATATTTTGGTTATTTGTTCATTTGGGTGTCTATTTTACGCCAACTATGAGCTGCTGTGTTTATATACGAATCTTCGAAAGGGATATTCTGAGATTATTGTAGAGGATTCTACTAATGTGACGCGAAGCGGCCCTTGTCTATTTTAAGGCGCCATTCCAGAAATTATATAGAGGAAATTAGTAAAACCGCGAAGTACCTCAAGCCGGAGAACTGGTTCGCTGTTCCCGATTCGCAGATCTTAAATAATTTTCCTGGATTTAGGCTTTTAACAACGTTTTCCAGCTGCTTATGTCGACTGGGAAATAACTGCGAATGATGGCACGGAAGAAATGGGGAAGCTAGACGTGTTGCCTATTTTAAGGCGCTACTCATTATTTCTCTGGATGGAGTGCGAAAATAATAATGTAGGATAACAAACGAAACCGGAACCGTCCAATAGGTCAGGAGGCAACTTTATTAACCAACATACGACGATTTATATATATATATGGCGATTCTAAATTATTGTCGGGTTTTCCGTGGCCTATAACGTTCAAGCTGGAAAAACAGAATAAAACTGCTTACGGAATATGAAAGTATAAAAAAAATTTTACTACTCATAGAATATATGTCTTCCACCGACCATACTATCATCGTGGTAATTGTTTGCGATGGGAGAAACACGAACACCATGTAACCTAGGATACTAAAATATTGTGTGCCAAAGGCATTAAAATATATAGATTTTGTTAAGTTTTTTCAAAATAAGAAAAAAAATAATAACGGAATGGTCGCTCAAATGTATTGATAGCAATAACCAATGAACCACTGCAGATAGATAGTGGCAATATCTCCAAATGTTTCGGGCAAAACTTTGTTTTATGCAAAATAAGTTCTATAAACCCGGCGAGGGAGCAGAATGTTTATGTTATGTCTCACAAACATGACGCAGAACAAATCGATTCGTGTGGACGTCAGCGCTCCCGAAAGAGACGGCTGTGTTATATATGCATTAAGTTTCGTTTTCTGCTAGTCTCTCTATGCAGATGGAAGCGGTCAAGCAGCAGGAACCGTAAGCTCTTTCCACAAATTCTTGGTACTAAATGTGATGTAAATGTCATGAGAACTGGTAACTCGGACACGAACCGAGTGTGCGGCTGCCACTTGTTGGGGAAGCGCTTACAGGTGGCACCACCAGTCACATTATACTCGTATGCTGCTGCCAGCAGATGTGATGGCGAATGAATTGTTGTGATAGCAGTTCGACGCGTTCTCTCTCTCTTCAAATGACGCAACGCGTCGCGGCGCCATTGGCATCAACTCGCAGCAGGAGGCCGTGAATCATCCCCGCGCAGGGGGTCAGGAGTTCGCACTCAACAAATGAAAAATAAAGCGGCGTGCATCGTGCTGTTGCTTGCAGCTGGTTTTAGGGTGACAAGTGCTGAGCACTGCAGGTGGGATAGGAATATCCACAAACGAGCCACTCAACAGATTCTGATAAAACACTGTGCTTGGGGCATACGATAGATGTTGTGGAAATTAATTTTCAATTGTATGGACCCAGTGCAACACATACTTTTCATGACACAGCTCATCTTACAATTTTTTATACTACATAAATGATATCCTAATGTGTGGGTAACGGTGAAATGTAAATTGTGTAAGTCAGAGATAGCGCTTTATTGATTGTAAATAAGAGAGATTGTAACCGAAATGCCAATAAATCCAGTCATCCGAACTATAACCCGTTATATTCATCACGTGACAATATGAACAACGGAATTTCCCAGCATATTGGTCAGAGTTACTGAAGAAGTGTACCCGTTTTCTGACTGTATGGCATTTAATTCCTGAAATTTTTTGCAGATTTCCCCCAAATTAAAACGAAACTCATCTGAGAATTGTGAATATTCAAGACGTCCGGGTTTTATTCAAGTACCGCTCTGTAATTATTCGCAAAGGCGTATAGTTCCATTATTGCGTCTCTCGATAATTGCCAACTCAGCTGTTATCACGATATATTCATTTACAGTGTAATCTCAGACCGGTATGTGTCGTAATGAACGTAGATTTGGCTTCCCGGGCTTCTCGTTATTGTGTCTGATTTATATTGTAAAGTACGGCATAGAAAGTCCGCTCTGACTGTAAAACCTGAGAGTTATACTCGGGACGTGCCAAATTCGAACCTCAGCCGAGTCGCCGACTAACCTAAATGAGGGGTACTGTAGATCTCCTCGGTCCTTGCATGAAAATTCCGGGATAACACCTAAATTAGCCGATCACAGAATGCGCTGCTCTTAAGAATTTCTGCAGTAACTAACCAGCCGATCACAGTGGTCGCGTGGTCTAAGGCATGAACTGTCTTCGTTCCTTGAACTCTGGGGTCCTGGGTTCGAATCCTACAGAAGACATGGATGTTTGTTGTGTGAATGTGTTTATGTGTTTGTGTTAGTGCTGTCCTGTCTTTAGATAGAAGCTTTACTACCGGCTAATCACCCGTCCAAGGATTCCTACCGTCTGTAAAATGATCAAGTAACTGAAAATCAGAGGCCAGGGCCCACGGGGTCTGGAGAGCCAGTGAAAAAATAGTTCACTAAGCACGATATCAATTTTAAAGTGTTAGGAAAAAAAAATATTCTGTGGGTCTCATCAAGGGGTGTATAGTTTTGGTTCGGTTCAATTTCGATATAATCAATTCTTATCAAAACGCAAGGAAAATATGTATAATCGTGCAGTTTACGCGACGGCCCAGAATTCGGTTAACTAATTAGTAACTGTACCCTAAAACACATTAAAACTTTTTTTATTATAATACTCACTGAATTCATGAAAACTGTACGAAACGAAATCCTCCATGTTCATTGTAAACTCACAAAGCTGTTATGCCGTTCTACGGAGTGACTGGCCGGTTAAGTCTGAACGTTCCCGCTCATAGAGTAGGGCCGCTCTCGTGGCCCTGCAAGTGGCTTAGCAGTAGTTGGTTTCTGCTTGGAGTAAACGAAATTCTAGGCCAAGGAAGTATGAGCAACTGCAAATAAAATGGAGTCACGAAGTATAATTTATAAACAAAAATTTTATATATATGTATTAAGGGTTCCGCTTCGCGTGCTCCAGTCATAACATCCAACATAGAAAAAAATTCGAAAGCAGGTTTGAATGACCTCCTCTAATTAAGCATTTTCATGACAATAACGAGTGAGAGACTATCCACCATCCAGCATTAATAGTGCTACCTACAACCAGCCCGTGCAGCGCTCTATTGGCGTACTGTATTACTGTTCGCTCAGCATCGTTACGATTTCAGTGCACAGCGAGATAACACAATTTGCCTAGGAATCTATATATAAAATCACGTTGAAAGTTACAATAATTCATCACGCAGATTTAGTATATTAAAATAATTTGTGTGGTTTTAATATACATGTTCCTAATTTTCCTAAAATAATGGTATAAGAATTTCATACTTTCCAGAGATATATAACTATATAGAAGATGATGACGCCGCACCCAGTAGGCCTACTTCTATTTTTGTTCCAATCTAAGAAGCCGGTATGGCCTCACAACTATTATTAGCGATGACAGGATGATGGAAGTGCAATCATCCTTTTGGAATGTTTCTCGAAGTCCGCAATATTTAT
>NW_019718631.1:1053208-1237535 GCF_002891405.2 Cryptotermes secundus | reverse complement strand
TCACCTAAGGACGGAAACAGATCAGTTTCCGGAACATTGTGGTCTCTAGAATACCGGATGATGAGCAAAGTAAAAAAAAAAAACAGTAATTATTAGGCTCGGACCACACGAGCGCACAAAATGCGTCAGTTGTAACGAACTGGCAATGGAGCCAGAAGAAAGCCTCTTGTTTATTTCTACAACGGACGTCACGACGTTCGTTACAACGGACGCATTTTGTGCGCTCGTGTGGCCCCAGCCTTAGTGTTATGCACCATCGTCAAGCCTTTACAATCTAATCAACGGGCTAACGAACATAAAAAAAACAACATTGCTCTTGCTAAGATTTTTTCCGGTAGATTTCCGGAATACTACGATAGATTAGCTTCTCATCCGCCCCAATTCACCATTCATATTGTGCCATATTTGCTCAAAGAAAGAATTGTGAAGCCAGAGAAACAGCCGTTGCTAGCGAACGGCTCTGAAACAACATTCGTTTCAAATCAACGGCCGCAAAACAACGGAACGACGTCCGTTGTTAGGCAGCAGGTTCTTAATAAGCAAGAATAGACCATGCTAGGGAACGGCAGCGGATAGGCATGCAACAGAGGAACGGTATTATCTACGCGGACAGTGCCGAGGAGTTAAAGGAAGGCTACTGGGGAAACCGATTCAGTTCTGTGTAGTAGTCTGTTAAGGAAAGATTCTGTTGGAAGGAAGCCGACGTTCAGAGAGGACTTAAGCCCGGAATAAGAGGAATAACCATTGTTAGAAGCCGTTACTAGGCAACTACTAGTGAAGACACTGAGGGCTGGAAAAGATTTAGCGTGATTTGTGAAGTGCGGAAATGGCTGTAGTGTTGCAGTTATCTGTAGTTGCGACCTGTAAGTGGTCAATAAATCCAATATCCAATCCAAACCCCCGTCTATAGTCACTCTTAATACGTGACAATATTGATGATGATATCACTGGTCTGGGTGCGAGACTTGCCCTTTGTATCCAACACAGCCCATTCAGAACAACACCACAGCCACTTCGCGTTCTAAGCAGTTGTGCTGATTGTTGTGTTTGTGTTTGGAGATAATTATTTGCCGAGAGAATGTAAACGGGAAGAAGCAAAACTGGAAACATGAAGGGGCCTGGCGAAGTAATTTTGGTTGTGACTTCAGTGTAGCCCATTTACGTTATTGCGCAGATCCCCATACCCGGTGATTCGCCCTTCTACTGACTTGCTAATTACATAGTACAAGGCCTACCTTCACTAACTGAGAGACAAAGATCATAAAGGGAAATTCTGATGTCATGGAACCCGAAGGTCCACCCTTGTAGCCAAAAAAATAATCGCGCCAGTGCAATTCATTTTGCACCCCAACAGTCAATTTCTCTATACTCTCGGACTTAATCCTGTGTCTCCAAATTGATATATGAAACTTCCATCTTACCCTTCTTTGTTTAATTACCGTATCAATATTAAGTGATGATTAAATATTGTGAAATATGTTCCTTTGTTATTTCATCCAGTTGTTGCGCCATCTCTCTTGAATACAAGTTCCTATACCCCATCACCCCACATTAGGCCCTTGGAGAGGTTCTCATCCCTGCGGAAGAACCGAAAAATACAGATTTGGTTTCTGAAATCCTGGAACAGGAAATCTTTCACGAGGACATACATATATTGGGAAGCCCTGGTTTGCCTCTCAGCCACTATGAACAGATAGTATTGTAACGGATTTTATGAACGCTTTGCCAGGCAAGAGCTCTGTAAACACGGTTCAACAAGCAACAAAAGAGGAAGCTGATTTTTCGTGTCCGCGAAGACATCACACAGTAGTAAGTAGCGGTCACGTGACATGTTTTCTGTAGATCCGACCGACGCGCCAGTAGACTGGATAGCGATCACGTGATATGGGTTTGCTCTGATGCATGTCCGTTCAGCGGCTATATAAGTTAGTTCAGCGGCAGTTGCGAGTCAGCCGTAAGCTGGAGGAGTGAGTCCAGAAGAATTTTTTAGTTTTAGAGTGATTGAAGACGAAATAACAAGAAGACTTTATAATGATTTGAAATGCTAAGAACAGATAGTATTATAGAAGCCTTTGAGTTTTATCGTACCATCGTTTCTGTTCCCCGAACTGGTCCCTGGATTCTGCAGAGGTTTGACGTCTTGGGGACATGGACCTGTTGCGTTCAAGAGCCGTATAAAGCACAGACTGTGGTTCTTGCTACAAATCTTTTTTTCTTGTCTAGTCACAGTGACTGTGGCTTCTCTTTGAACCGTATGGGTACAAAACACGTTTTCTCACTGCGAGGGAAAAAGATATGTTGAAATATTTAGGGGATCACGTGATTAAGAAGGATAAACAGAAAGGAGACAAGGAAATTTATATAACTTGCAGTGTCATCACTTACACCGCGCGCACTCTGTCGTTATCGTGCAGAAATAAAGAGGCGTCGGTGAGCTGAATTTGTAGCTTCGTTTGCAGAAAGAGAAAGGCGCACAGAATTTTATGGGAGACAGAGGAGGAGTGTGTGAGCTGTTGGAAACGGTGGCAGGCTTTCTTATTGTTTCTACGCTAACAGTTGGCTTGTAATATTCACATATATTGCTAGGATGATAAAATTAAAAAGTTGAAATAGACAATATTCTATCCACCGCACATATACGGGGTTGACGTGCCTAATAACAGTGGGTTCTGGATTGGATGATTGGGTTTATTGACACTTCTTTAAAATTACAGTTGATTATAACACCTCACACACTGCAATCCTTCTTGACGTCTGTCTGACGAAACTCTCCCTAATCTCTGACTGATCTCTACTACTCCTTTGATTTATCTACTCCCCTTGAATTCACGAACCCACTGCCTTCTATAACTTCCACTCACCCCGCATAGAAGA
Source organism: Cryptotermes secundus (assembly GCF_002891405.2). Taxonomy (NCBI): domain Eukaryota; kingdom Metazoa; phylum Arthropoda; class Insecta; order Blattodea; family Kalotermitidae; genus Cryptotermes; species Cryptotermes secundus. Next base: position 1,234,661 of record NW_019718631.1, on the reverse strand, counting down.
CAGCACGTCGAGCAGTTCCTCTGTCGTCCTGTTTGTTGTCACGGGGATCTTATGTTTATCAACTTGTTACCTGGTAACGACTCGTTCGCTGCTATACGCTGTAACGGGAACGTCATTTCTAAGCCGTTGCTCAACAACGGACGTCTGGCTCTGGCTCCGCTATTCCTGCTTTCAGCCATCACGTCATAATAACATTTTCTCCTGATATGATTGCAATAAGTAGTGAAGCCTGTGCAAAGTAAAAAATAAATTAATATTAAGTTGACCCTCTGTATTAACACCACTGTCTGAAGATGAATATAGGGCGTGGAAGAAAGTTCCACATGTCCTCCACACGAAGGTTTCAAGAAGTTAAGTAGTCAATATCTTGTTGTGGCTACTTTTTCGCCTAGAGAAATAGTCCCTGTTCCATTCTGGACAGGAAACTTGTGGAGGCACAACTACGTTTATGCTGACAAAATTTGTATTATCCTATCGAGTATCGAACCCCGTATTTGACGATCACTGCCTGTTCATGTATCCACGTGTTTCTACAGAAATTCCTGTATGAATCCACCATCCATTATCGGCAATGCTATTCATTTGTCGGTATAAGTGCCGCTTGTAGTGCCTCGTGTCCCGAGGCAGCAGCAAGCTACAGTTGTCGAGATCGTTCCGAGAGAGGGCGGTACGCCTCATGGCTAGGGCTACATGTCTCACAAAACTACGTCTGATCCCTTGTATTATGGCTGGTTTGCTTTACTCCACCAAACAACTAGTAGCAAAAACGGTATTGACTTCCATTATCTTACACTGTGTAGTCTGATAGAAGTTTGCTGACGTTTCGGAAGAAGAAACTACCTCCATCTTCAGGGTAGAGAATGAGTCAAATCAGCGGCAAACAAGGTAAGAAGAATAAAGAGCAATTATCTTACTCGAAAGTAAAGATGGAGGTAGCGCATTCCCCCGGAACTTCTGCCAGACTACACGGTCTCAGAGTCCTGAAGAAAGTCACCACCGAGAGTATCTATCACAATAGAAATGTGTGAACACGAGCAACTGAAAGTATTTTTTCTGGTAATTTCGAAAGGGACTGAGTTCCGTCCTAGGAACTAGCGAGATAAGCTACTGTACAGCGCTGCGCAAACAACAGATGAATGGTGTTTTCTGCTCAGCAATTGAACAAGTAGAATCTAAAGGGTTCTGACGATGGTGGATGACACACAGAATTACTGGGGGTTTTTACTTTTTCCATCGTCCGGAATTCTAGATAATAGAGGACACGGCGTTTCGGAAACTGTATGTGTTCCCATCTTCAGGTGAGGAAGGAAGACACCTACTCAGTTGGGCCCCTTAGAATGTGATTAGTTCTTTCTTTATCAGCCACAGGCATATTATTATTAACCTGTCGCTATATACTCCTACGTCTGATTAATAATGTATCATTTCTTTCATTCGTGCACTAAGCTACACCTCACCCCTCTCATTCTTCTTCATTTCATCACCCCAATAATATTTCACGAAGAATATAAATTATGAAGCTCTTCATTACGTAATTTTCTCCATCATTTTCTTATAACCTCTCTTTTAAGTCCAAATAATCTCATCTACTCTTCGGTTCTGAGACCAAGTACATAAAACATCAGTCAAAATTATTAATATACAAAAGTGCGGTCCTTACGACGGGATGCTGGGAGACAAAGGAAACCTGGGAAGATCAAGAGCACGAAGGACTTTAAAGGAACAGGTCTTAAGACCTAACTCTTCTTTATGTGCATGACGGCGAAGAAGAAGCGCGGACCCTACCTTCGAGAGAGCATACCACCTTTCCGTTATGAACATGTCCAAAATTGGACAATTTGGCTCAAGCAGTCATGCTCCTGACTTGATTTTCGGTTTGAATCCCGGCTGGGACACCAACTATAGAGACTGAGGTTTTTCATGGTTTCTATGAGAACCTACACGAAAATTTCGGGATGGGATCTTAAAGTATGCCACCACCGTTTCCCTCCACATCCTTACCAAATCAATATTCTCTAGCTATCCGACCATTCAACAATCCTACATTCTGAGCTACTGCCAGTGTCGTTAAATGAACCATAAATAAATAAATTGATAAAAGGCAGGGCGAACGTATAATCGATTTTTATACATAAATCTAATTTGCACATATTTTTGGATGAGGAGAGGAGAGGAAGTAGAATTCGGATCGAAATTTTAAAAATATTATTTACCTCACCCTCGTCGTTTAAAGTATTATGTATTATTATGTATGTATGTATTATGTAAATATGATGCTATTACTTAATTTTACATATACTTAAAATGTTTGCGCATGGTATCATCGGATTTGTAAGACGACGTGGTCTGCGTTCGCCTAAACCCACAAGTGCTTCAGTGAGACTTGAATGTAGGCCACGGTACTTGCTGTGTGGAACACAAGTGGTTTGTCTGGTAACACAGTATAAGCGAGGCCTGTACTGAAATGGCAGGCTTGACGGTATGCATTGCAATGTAAACTAGATCGTCGGGACGCCGGCCGTCTCGACGCCAGTCGACTGTCTGCTCTGCCGCTGCGTCGGCGGCAGTGGGTTCGAGTGGCAAGAGGCTTACACGGTCTGTACCCATAATCGACGTCGCCCACGCAGATAGTGCCACTGTTACGTATGTGTGTCAAATATCGTCTCTTACTCTGAAGTTGCACATTGCAGTTTCCCTACATTGTTCGCTGTTTTGTATGACTGTGAAGCTTAGTCTCTTGCTCTAATAAAGGAACATAAATTTCACTAGGATGGTTCACAGCTAAGGAGTGATGCTCAAATTCTAAAAGTACACAATTCGAATCTCAGTTAGTGTAGCTGAACTCTTTTCTTTTTCCACGATCCTGATTTTTTTTTCCATCAGAATGCCCAGTGTTTCCCACAAAAGTTAACGGCTGATTCACTCAATCCTTGACTCTTAACGACGTACGTAGTTCGTACAACGTCGTTAAGTAACGTAGGAACGATTCAGAAGCTGCTGAAAACACTACTGATCTGAAATAAAAAAAAAGGTCACTAGAACATTTATTCTCGGATGCAGTGAACGTAGTTTGATAGACAAGTCCCGATCTCAAAGGAGATGCGAAATGCACGAATAAACAAACTCCGCGATTTTAGTCCGCAAGCAAACTATACCGACCGAGCGACCGGCGCTTGTCTGCGAAGTTTAGTGCCAACTTTTGCGGATAGAGGGTGTCGCGTGGTCAGTGCAACGAATCCCCACGGCCTTTGATTTCGGTTTCCTATACCAGAGCCGCCATTTCCTTGAAACAGCTCCTCAATTATCATCACGAGACTGAGTGGACCCTGTTCCAGACCCACTACTTCTCCGAAAAAATCTGGTAGCGCAGGGAATCGAACTCGGACCTCTGGATCTGTAGCTAGGAACGCTGACCACTAGACCACAGAGGCGGTTATTCGAAATGCACGTACAGCGTAAAATATCGAAAGCCATTGTTTTCATGACTTTAAATGCTGCGAACATCTTGAGACTTAGTGGGAAATGTATTTGACGTAAAATGTATGTCTCATTTATCTCTACAGCGTTAGTAAGAAACAGTTACACTTGCGATAAACATTTAAGGGGTCACGCTAAAAACTCGTGTATCTTCATATAAAGCGTTAATTATTTTGGTCCGATTTTAACCAAAATTGGAATCTATCGTCAAAGTTTAGTAAAATCAAATTAAATAAAATTTCTGCAGCAGTGCATAATTACACAAACACATTCTTATATATATATTATGGACCNTCCCGAAGTTTGGCACATTCCTCCTGGGACACCCTGTATATTATGTACATACAAACTGAGGCTGCAGAAGCTTCGTTTGGTTGTAAGCGAGAATGATAGACTTCAGTACTCACTGTTTTCGTTCAGAAGGCTATTGTTCACTGTTGAACAAGCCCTCGTACAAGTTCCGAAATCCGAACTACAGCGTAACAATTCAATGCACTTCATTTTTGTTCAGTTATCACAATACCGTAAGACTTAAGGAAAACCACATTGAACTTTTTATTTATTTTTCTGTACAAGATTTGTTCCAAATATTTTTCCCTCCGAAAAATATTTACTCCGGAGATGGACGCAGAAACAGATATAGGTTACCGCGCCCAGAGACAATTACTTTATTTTCAAACCGAAGTTGGAATATATAGATGAGTTTCAGTAAAGTTAAAGTTGTCCCTGTGCTTAATTAAGTACTACATATTTGCATTGTATTAATTTTGTGTAATGTGTCCTTTATTGCTTGTGTAGTTTTGTTTGAGTGTGGTGTGTTATTTTGTGTAATGTGTATTAATTATGTGTTGTGTCTTATTGCAATGTCACTGCCACCGGGTAGAAGCCCATTTGCAGTTTAAATAAAAGAACCCCTTGTACATATCAGTAAGGAGTCTGAGTGGGCCCAAGAACCGATCTGGGCAAGGCGGTGAGGATAGAACTCGTACCCTTCACGGAACTCAAACACCGACCCCACGACCATACAGCCCTTAGGCAGTTACTTTACAAACTGCTCTATGAAATCTCTTAAATATCAAATATCAGCGGTTCTCTAGTTTATTCATGGGTACAGACGGACGGACAGAACGATTTTAATAGGCGCTCCACAGGGATCAGAAACCGCATGAAAAGGGAGGATTACAGAACATTGCATGAGATTAAATTTATTATTGGCTCGTCTGTCTGGTCTAGACGTTAGGTTTATAAGTTCATACTGGAACAGCTCTGAGTTCGATCTTGGCCAGTACCATATGAAATGAGAATAAATAATGTATCCATAATATTTTGTAGTTTAGCGCAAGCTAGAATTCGCATATATGCTTATGGGTCTATATATGTTCTCATAACTGTGATATCCTCCCTTTCGTTTTAATAATGAGCTTTCCTGCATACAAGTACATGTGAACACTGCATCACAGCATATGAAGAAACACACACACACATTAACTTTCCTAAAATATTAATTTGTTCAATTTTTATATGTTATCAACTGAATGACATTAAATTCCGTAACTTTTAATAAAAATAATTTAATTTTGGTGCTAATGCGAAAGGGAGAAGCATTTATTTACGCCTTCAAATATAGAGGTGTCTCCCATTGCCCGAACCTAATGATACGAGACCAATTCTGAGAGAAACCTTTGTTTATTTTAGGCAACTAATGTAGGAGAGGGAGAGCTTGGGCGTGCGAGGTAGCGTCTCATGACCCATTCCCTTGTAAACCATCACATAACTGGTCACCTAGTGTTTGTTCTTGTTTTTACACAGTGAGTTATGTCCTGCGATTTATAATCTCGCGAGTTGCGAAACTCTTGCGGTCATCTGCCTTCTTCAAGCTAAAAATATGAGTGCTGAGGAAATAAATTGTGAATTATGTGTAGGGTCGGCCATTAAAAATAAAAGGCGTCGGAGTACTAACATCCGGTGTAGTGCTCCTCCATGACAATGCCCGTCCACATACAGTTGCTCCCACTCGAGCACTGCTGAACATTTCAGCTGGGAGTTGTTTGACCACCCTCCTTACAGCCCTGATCTCGCTTCAAGCGACTACAACCTGTTTGCCTACCTGAAGAATTTGCAGAGATCACAGCGCTTCAGCAATGGAGGAATTGATGGAAGGAGTCAAAACATGGCTGAGCTGGGAGACTGCAGACTTCTTTGACACAGGAATACAAAACTTATTGTCCCATAAAACACGTGTCTCAATGCTGGCGGTGACTACGTTGATTGGTAGCATAATATGTATGTACTTTTTATATAATAAAATTGTCATTTCTTCTTTTGTTAACAGCTCACCAGAGTTTACTTTTCGAATAGGATTTCTATATAAAAATACAAAATTTTGTCAGTAACCACCTGAGATATCCAGATATTGTTACGGACGGATTTGAGCAACCTTTCTCTAACTGATCCTTCAGACAGATCTGTTGGCACCGGGAAGCTTTCGGGACATCAGGTCAATGGGGGAAAGTCGAGAAAATTCTGGGGAATACGCACAACGTATTCGGGTCATGAAGTATCAGGTTACAACACAGTGAGAATGTGAGGACGCTTCAATGTCACGAGTCAATTAACTTGACGCCCGGATGACGTTGGGTGGCTCCTAATTAAATGCGAGGCCAAACAGGTCGGCTTCAATGGATGGGCGTGGTAGGTAAACACTCGCATTAATAAGCAGTGCCTTCACCCGGATTTCGCTCCAACCCTTACCAGTATAGATGGTGATAGTGGGCGTTGAAATAATAATTGTATTCAATTTAATTCTTATTTATTTACGTGCAAACTTAACAGACCAGAGGTCAGTTACATAGCGAGCAGGAGTAAGAAGGAAAACATACTCATGGAGCTGAGCCCTTCTTGAGGAGTCGCCAATTCTGCAGCTACCCAAGAATTTCCCAGCATTTTATGGAACCCGAAGGTTCATTACCGTGTTCACAAGAGCCCTCCACTTGTCCCCGTCCTGAGTCAGATCAATCAAATCCATACCATCCCATCCTATCTCTCTAAGATCCATTTTAATGTTCTCCAACCACCTACGTCTTGGTCTTCCCAGTGGTCTCTTTCCGTCTGGCTTTCCCACCAATATCCTATTCTTCTTCTCCCCATTCATGCTACATGCCCTGCCCACCTCATCCTCAGCGACTTGATCAGTCTAATTTTACTTGGAAAATTTCACAAGTTATGAAGGTCCTCATTATACAGTTTTCTCTAACCCCCTTTCACTTCATCCCTCTTCGGTCCAAATATTCTCCTCAACATCCTGTTCTCAAACACCCTCAGTCTAGGTTCCTCCTTTAATGTCAAGGACCAATTTTTACACCCACACAGAACCACAGGCAAAATTATAGTTTTGTAGTAAGGAGGAAAAACAGTAATAAAATATAAACACTGCAGTATGTATATTTAGTAGTAGTAGTAGTAGTAGTAGTAGTAGTAGTAGTAGTAGTAGTAGTAGTAGTAGTAGTAGTAGTAGTAGTAGTAGTAGTAGTAGTAGTAGTAGTAGTAGTAGTAGTAGTAGTAGTAGTAGTAGTAGTAGTAGTAGTAGTAGTAGTAGTAGTAGTAGTAGTAGTAGTAGTAGTAGTAGTAGTAGTAGTAGTAGTAGTAGTAGTAGTAGTAGTAGTAGTAGTAGTAGTAGTAGTAGTAGTAGTAGTAGTAGTAGTAGTAGTAGTAGTAGTAGTAGTAGTAGTAGTAGTAGTAGTAGTAGTAGTAGTAGTAGTAGTAGTAGTAGTAGTAGTAGTAGTAGTAGTAGTAGTAGTAGTAGTAGTAGTAGTAGTAGTAGTAGTAGTAGTAGTAGTAGTAGTAGTAGTAGTAGTAGTAGTAGTAGTAGTAGTAGTAGTAGTAGTAGTAGTAGTAGTAGTAGTAGTAGTAGTAGTAGTAGTAGTAGTAGTAGTAGTAGTAGTAGTAGTAGTAGTAGTAGTAGTAGTAGTAGTAGTAGTAGTAGTAGTAGTAGTGGTCTCTGGAATTACTGGATAATTTAATGCTTACACCGGTTTCAGGATAATGTTATTTTACTCTACACCCTCTACGCCAATAATTTCATGGTACCTACGACTCCCTGTGTTCATACTGTTTATAAACGTATGATTCTTCCATCTCTTCCATATTATCTAAATATATATATATATATCAAGTGTACGTGTATATACTTTTTAAGCCGATCACAGTGGCCGCGTCTGTTAGGCACGAACCGTCTTCGCCTGCTCGAACACTGGGATCGAATCCCAGTAGAGACATGAATGTGTGTGTGCCTTTATTGTGTTTTATGTTGTTCTGTGCGTAGATAGGGACATTGTAACGAGCTGATCCCCCGTCCAAGGGGTCCTAACAATTGTGTATAAGATTAAGAAACTGAAAAAGCGGTCAAGATGCCACTTCTTCAGCTCTCGGCGACGCCCTACAGCTAGATGCCGGTCCCCATGCCGCTTCTTCAGTCTCTAGAAGTTTACACAGCAGCCACCTCTTCCTTAAGGACTGCTGAGGCTCCGACTAGGACTCCATCTCCAACGAGGTTGGCCCCTTACTCTCCAGACAGGCGTCTCTCTTCGGCAGGATCACATTTTTGCTACGATCTTCAGGTTGGCGTCAGTTTTTGCTTGGTTGGCGTCTGTTCTTGCTTGATGGTTTAGTATGGCGGTATAACTTATCCAATGCAGAGTAAAATCCAACCACTTCTGACACCAGTTGTCATGTGTTATGTGTGTGACCATCTCGCAGCCGTTGTATAGCAACGGCTTTACGCGCTACATTATGTTTCAGAACAAGTAGGCATACAAAGATATCAGAGCATCCTTTAATAACAAAGCCACTAATACTGCCAAGAGAGGTTTGGTTAGTTTCAGATGTTTAAGGGGTTTAAAACTATTCAACTCGAAAATAGGAGGTAAAGATAGAACTTCAGAAGATAACAAAAGGGAGGGAAGACTCCTGGATAAGAATTATTATATACTGGCTGAGAATGTTTAGCAAATGCGTCAGCAACTTCGCAAGTTTCGACCAGATAAGTACCATCTACCGCAACAAAAGTGCTTTGGTTGCGACTTCAAATTATCATCGACAGACCGAAACCGTCTAAGTTGGCGATTCTTAATATTGGCTTTAACTAGCGCACGATATAAGGAAAATGTATTGTGAAGACAGTCGCATTTGTTCTTAATGTAGCCCGTGGTTACGATATAGTAGCTGGCATTCCTTTGTGTTCCGAAGATCCAGAGTTCAAATCTCAGCACAGAGATTGATTATCGTGATTGAGATTCATCGCCGTTTTCCTCAGTACTTCAAATAAATGTAATTTCTTAACTTAAGTTTCAGTTGATGTAAGATGTTTCTAATAATGTGACGCAGGCCGCTCTTGCGATGACAGGAAATGCCGCAGCTTCAAGAACTCGGAGCGTCCTGTTAGGGGATGCTAACCTGTCACCGGTTAGCTCTTTCTAAGAGACAAAACAGATTAGGTGTCTTCCACCGCTGCTCGGCGTGGATGGCATAGAAAACACGACCTCATCTATTGTTGCGTGTTTGACCGTGAGAATGTTTACGGATATTCCTCTATTGTTGGGTAATCTAACAATAGACTGTTTACCAAGAATCTATCTTCGTGGGAACTTGTTTACCAACCGGTTGCCTGGCAATGCGTTGACGTGTCACAATATGTCAGTACGAGTATTGCTGTTCTCCGAACCGAGATTATTTCGGCCGTCCCGAACACGCCTCAGGAATGTCAGCCATTCGTTGGCGACATTCGGTCACTCGGTTCTGACCGAATTGTTTACGATGCATGTGTTCGTACGTAGAAAATGAACGTCATCAGCATTAGCAAGAACCTGGCTGGTTCTGATTTGACCTGCTCATGAACTTTGAACTCCTGATGGAGTCACACATTGCATCACATAGCTTTTTTTCCTTGGCACTACAGCCCCAATGGGCCTAGGCCTACCTCCATGAACTTCTCCGTTCACTTCGGTTTTTCTTGATCTTACACATTCGGTAGGACTCCTTGGGCGGGTGATCAGCTCGTCGCAAGGCCTCTACCTGTACACAAACACAGAAAAACGCACACACACAAATTAACATCCATGCTCTGAGTGGGATTCGAACACACGACCCCGGTTTCCAAGCGAGTGAAGACAGTACATGCCTTAGACCGCTGGGCTACCGTGACCGGTTCATCACATAATACCTCTGTGTTATTCTCATTTTCCTTTCCTTTCATTTAGGACGCTTGGCTGAAACGCTTCATCAATCACGCCTGTAAAGTAGGGACCTGCATTATGTACTAATAACAACCGATGTATCAGCTTTACTTCCCCTGCGCTGAGTCGATGACGTAACTTTAAGGCGGATGTTGCAGTTCCTACGCCTGAAAGCAAAATAAAGAAAGAATTCAATGACTGGCCGAGATGGATTTTTCTGAAGCGAGTTAAGCAATATGTCAGAGAAAATGGGTAACCAGTTATTTAAATTATTGATTAATTAATTAACTATGCAATTATGTCGCTAAGTAACTCTCTGACTAACAAATTAATTAACTCTCATAATCGTTTCTATAACTCGCTCTAATTAAAAACAGTTAAGTATTTATGTAACTATCCAACTAGACCAATAAACTAAACTACTATTGCATGCAGAGCAATTTCTAGGCAACGACAGCGAAACGGACAACAAGACAACAGCCGTTACTAGGCAAAAGTTCGTAAACAGCAACAGGAATTGTGTTTTCTTCGCGATCCGCGCCGATGGTTGCGCACGCAACATTGGAATACGTCATACCACAACACGGCAACAACGAAACAAGATCGATGTTTTCTGTGCAGTTCCTGCCAATATATTATAATGAGGACAGTCAGTGGAGTTAGTTGAGTGAGTCAGTCGAGTGGAGTCGGTTGGTGACTGACTGAGGTAGTCAGCTATTCGACAGTTGCTGTGGATGAGGTCGGGGAGATTTCGGGAACCCAGAGGAAGCGGAAACTCCGCCGTTAGTAGCCGTTATCAGGAGACTGGTGGTGATACAGCAGATTGAGAAAACTTAAGTGTGTGCTCTAGTAAACTGTAAAGTCTGTGTATTAGTGAAACGGTTGTAATTACTTGTAGTCACGGATCTGTAAGAGGTTAATAAATTCGATTACTAAACGAGACCCCGTCTATAGTAACACCCATAAAGGTGACACTATAATGTAAGATCCCCCTTCAGCAGTTGACAGCTGTTTAGGTTCTTGAAGATTTTGAATTGTTTCATTTTGGTCCGTTACATTATCAATCACAAAGTTAATAGAAGGTCCGTCGAGTGTAACAATATGTAGGTCACTTTTTATTATTATTTCTGCCTTACATGTTTCGGTTTGACACAACCATCATCAGAGGCACTTGCTACAATTATGGAAACACTGTCACTGTTTTTGATGTTCACAATTTTGTCGTGTGGACGTTGCTACGATATGTTGACGTGTAAAAGCACAAAACATGCTAAGATAGTTGAGTACGCTCTCAAGTTCTCACTATTCATCCGAACCTATTTTTAAGTTAAAACGCTAAAATGTTAAAATATTTGATATAAAATGCTGAACTCCTCCTTGTTAATTAATTGTGAACATCAAAAACAGTGACAGTATTTCCCTAATTGTAGCAAGTGCCTCTGATGATGGTTGTGTCAAACCGAAACATGTAAGGCAGAAATAATAATAAAAAGTGACCTACATATTGTTACACTCGACGGACCTTCTATTAACTTTGTTCTTGAAGATTTCTCTGCTTCCTGCGAGACAATTTATAATGATTGTCAACTTCATCAGTGTCATAACTTTTCATTCTACAGGCAGAATCTAAATTATTGTCGGCTTTTACACGGTCTATAAACGGAAACGCCTACAATATTTTAGAATCACTTTCTAGGTGAACCAGCTGTTGCAAATATTATACATGTTATTCCACTCATTTAATATTTTCCTCTAGTTCAAGTAAATATCAGTGCATAGAAGATTCTCTTCTTATTTAAGAACACGGAAGATTTCAGGAATTCTATAAAATATTTTCTAAAATTTGAAGTTTATTGAGGTTAGAACCGATATATTTTACGGAATTTTAACAAACTAAGTATTAGTGGAACTCTCTGTGGGTTCGAAAGTAAAACATTGAGATGTGAGGAACAGAGTTCGAGACTAAATAAAATTATCTGAATAATAAAAGTGCTGACAGGGCTGATTACTGATGGCAGCTGAGGAAGACAGAGATAAATTCGAGAAGGGGATAGGACGGAACATGGTTTGTGGTATTGCCGACAAAATAACCTGTGTATGTAAAGTGACATTTCATGCAATTATATTGTATATATAACAGAACCGATATGTCGTTTAGAAATATTACATCCCTTGATGTACTCAGAGCAGAGGAAACTGTTGTCTGTAAACCCACCTTGACAAGACATGAATCACCCCCCAGAGACCTCAAGCTCGTAGTTCTATTTATAAGATTATATTTCTTTCATTGTGGGGAGAAGTCTAGAAATGGGAGTACTGGGTGTACAAAAATATTTTGTCAGTGATTAGCGTTACGTTTGTGTACGAAAAGGTAGAATGGACTAATTGGCGCCATCGGTACGAGTCTATCACGTCTCAGTGACCGATTGAGTAAAGTCCCAGGAAATATCGCAGGCGCAGTCCGGTGTCAGCTGTTTGGGTAACATTTTGTACTATTGAGTGTAGGTGCACTCGTGCTATATACTTCAGAGTAACCACTTTCGAAACTAAGATACCAAAATGATTATAATGTGCCCCTTTTCCTGCGTCATCATTCAGTAAACAGTATTGTTTTCGGAAAGTACGCCGTTTGAATAGGGGCACTTTTTTTTTAATTTAGCGCTGTTGTTTTTTCCAGAGCCCTTTTCTATAAGTGGTGGAACAGTAGTTTAAACAAAAACGACATTCTATGGACTTGAAAGGATTCTGACGATGGTGTATACTGTACTTCTTCTGACTTATTTTGGACTTCATCCTTCCCTACCCACCTGAAGACGGAGACAGATCCAGTCTCCGAAACGTCGTGGTCTTTTGTCTTTTACATACCAGACGATGGATGAAGTTCAAAATAAGCCAGAAGAAGTACGACATTCTGTTTAAATATAGACCCTTTAGAAATCTATAATGTTTTCCTTCTTAAGACCGCCTCTGAGTTAAGCACACTTTACCTTTTCTTTACCAGGTTCGAAACCCCATCCGGATCCTTCTACCGTCAGTGACGTTTACCATGTCTTCTTCCAAAATTTTGTCGGCACTATCGTATCGCATTTTCCAAGCGGAAACAGGTCATGAGATTTCCGGTTCGAATCGCTGCCAGGAATGACTTGCCCCGGTTGCCGTGTCGGTATTAGGTCAGATTTCCCAGGAAAATATTGGAAAATTTCTTTAAAATATGCCAACATTGTTGACTCATATCCTTTCATGTTCATCATACTGCATCTCAGTTCATGTTATAGAGTTCACAGATAATGGAGAACCGTCAAATAACACACAAGTCACTTCTGCTTTGGATCTCTATGATGCCAATTGTACAATTCTGGCAATGGATTTTGACCCGAGTTCATGCATGTCTCTACATTGTACCTTTTGAATAATTTCGTCACGGAAAGAAATTTCGGATTAAATTAACAAATTTTCGGCAGTAAATTACAGCGAAATTATTACACGCACTATTTAAACTCTGGGTACGCAGTAGCATAGTTGGTTGAGGCACTATGCTACAAGCTGGAAGGTCGCGGGTTCGAGTCCAGATGAGGTATTTTTTCTATGTACCTAATCCTTCTATCCGCACTATGACCCTGGGGTCGGCTGAGCCGCTAACAGAACTGAATACCAGGAATCTTCCTGTGGGGGTAAAAGGCGGCCGGCGCGTAAGACTGACAACATTACCGCCATTTGTGAGACGATTGTCTAGAAAATGTGGGAGCCTCAACCTCTCACAACCTTATGGGCCTCCACATCTTGTTACAGGGATAAATTTACCTATTTACCTTTTTTACTACTCGTATTTAAACTAACATTGCTAATGATTAATCAGTTGACTGGCTATGAGATGGGTGTCCGTGATTCTATTCCATGCAATGGCGGAATTTGTCCCTTTCTGTGCCTGTGTCCAGTCCGTCTACTAGGATCTCCCATCCTCTAATGCCCAAAGCAGACCGACTGTAAGTCTGAATACTTATCTGCACATAGTCCCATTGTGTAGAATGCTTGAAGCTTTATGCCCACGTCTCCTACGCTAGGCACAGTGTAGGCCATTACTATGTAATCCTTCGGGACCCCAAAATGCACAACACCGTTGTTTTGTTCCAAAAAACTAACTCGTCTTGAGTTTACACAGAGCTGTGGCGCCTCCTTGTATGTTATTAAGCCCCCTCATGTGGCCAGACCATTTCTCTTTGTATCATGGGTTGGACAGTCCGTGCCTCATTTAACACGGGTGTTCTTGCTTTCTCTTTGTCTCCTTTCCATTATAGGTTCTTTTTCCTTCTTGGTCAGACTTACACTGAGAAGAATAGCAAAATGTGAAACCTGCTCCTTCAAGTCCTAGCATTTTGGAAACAAAATTTGAATTTTCTTTTTCAGTCCTTATAGGGACAGACGACTTGTAAAATCGATATATATATATATCGATTTATCGATTTTATTATATATATATGTATATGGAAAAATATAATTAAAATTCGTATTCTGAAAGTAGGTTATAAATTAGATTGAAATTCGAGCCCAAAATAAAAGGAGTACAAAACAAAAACAGCAAACCTGCGCACAGGAGAGCACAAACACAGAATAAACATCCATGGAGATATCCATGCCTCGAGTGGGATTCGAACGCACGGTCCCAGTGTTTAAGCGGGCGAAGACAGTTCATGCCTTAGACCGCGCGGTCACTGTGATCGGCTGGAGGTTCATCTCAGACACCATAAAAGCCAGCTGAATCTATTCTGAACTAGTGAAATTCAAGTAACATTTTGAACTCAATTTCGTGAGCAAATGAATAAGCGTGTTCTGTGTTGAGATGGACTGAATTTAGTTTCAGCTTCCATGAGCAAAGTAATGGCATATGGTGAGCAGCACTCAACACAGTGCCAGTGAGCTGGTTAGTGTATTTCTGATTGCTAGTGGGGTGGGACTAAGTCCCTTGTACTGCGGCCACTTCTGGCCTATTGTACCAGACCCCAGATGATAGGTGAGGGTGATTGTGGAGCAATTGGTGGAATGAAGATTGGCAGGGGAAACCGAAGTATAACTTTGTCCACCACAAATCCCACTTGACCAGACCCGGGATCGAACCCGGGCCGCCGCCGGAGACAGTGAGCTTAATTGTAATGTAAAAATATTGTTGTATACTATATTCGACCTTTTTATATTTTAAACAGTGATCACATAATGTACACATGGGATATTGGTGGGAAAGCCAGGAGAAAAGAGACCACTAGGACGACCAAAACGTAGATGAGTGGACAGTATTAAAGTGGATCTCAGAGAGATAGGATGAAGTGGTATGGACTAGATCGATCTAGTTCGGGATAGGTAACAGTGGAGGGCTATTGTGAATACGGTAATGAGCCTTCGGGTTTCAAAAAATGCTGGGATGTTCTTGAATAGCTGCACAACTGACGGCTTCTCAAGAAGGGCTCAGCTCCATGGAGTTAGTTAGATCACGTAATCCTTGTGCGTTCAGAGGAAAGATTGTTACATTTTTATACCTGCTTTTATTAATATATTTATTAAGAATTAATTCTGTAGAGAGGTAGAATAGGACATTTACGTCAGCGACGTAGCAGCTTTTTGAATCTGTTTAATAACATATACGTACTTTTCGTGAACTCCATCAGTATCAATTTCGAGATACCTATGCTTACTTAATCTTCGACATGTGTTGTCTATATGATTCATCATTCACTCATTCATCACTAATCTGTCAGACGATAGGTCCACAGTCTCTTCCAAAACACTTCTCCACTTAATACGATCTAGAGCTTTCTCCTTCGATTAAAATGTCCTCTTCTGTCCTCAATGACATCCAGCATCTTCTTACGTCTTCTGGGCACTCCTATCCGTGCCTCCGGTTTGTTTTGTCTCCAGAGGAAAATTCTCGCATACAAGGTATCTCTGTTTTTGGAACCTATATGATTATGTGACGTTTAATAATGGAAACTGTGACTTACCATGGAAATATTCCAAGGAACGAGGTAGCATGTCCCTAACCTAACCAGATTTCTTATAAAAAAGACTTGCCACAGAAAACTTTAATTCATTTGTCAGGGCACTCCCCGAAATAGATTCGGTACTGAATTCTGTTACATAAAAAGGAATTGTAGGTTTCTTTAAAGAGTCTTCCCCCAGGAGGTTTGATTTTGTGTATTGAGGGTTAGAAGAAGCTGCGAGAGAATGACGGATGATGGAGGATGGTAGATTTTGGAATGAGCATTCAATCCGGGGATTATATGACCAGTGACGAGAAAGCGATAACAGAGCTGCGCTGTGGGACAAAGTTTAATTAAACTCCCTCCCTACATTCTTGGGCATTAACGTGGTTTGTGGTGTTTATGAAAGTTATATGGTCTCAACTGTGGCAGATTACGGCTTATAAAACACTCATTAACAATTAAATGAAAAGTTTTTGATGCACTGTCTGTTTGGCTAGCTCAATGAATATAAACGGAGTCAATAAATAAATGTTCCTCAGCTACACTTTATCCGTTACACTGCCTTAGGACAATCTGTGGAAGAAAGTGAGCTGCAGGCGATGTTGCCTTTTTAAGGCGATAAAATGGGAATGGTTGAAGCCTTGCTTCAAATAACATTTATCTGTTGTGTGTGTACAAACGAAATATTGGCAGCCAAGTGATGGCGGTAGAAATAATTGCATTTCATGCGAAAGAAGTTCCCGCCGTAAACATGCTTCAGCTTCGAAACAAATCAGAGAAATTTGTTTGCAATTTAATATTAATTTTGTCACGTATTCGGGGTTTGCGTGATGAATAATAATGGGTTCTGGATCTGATGACTGGATTTATTGGCCCTTCTATTACATTTCATCGCCTCTGTGGTATAGTGGTCAGAGTTCCTGGCTACAGATCCACAGGTCTGGGTTCAATTCCCGGCGCTACCGGATTTTGTGAGAAGTAATGGGTGTGGAACGGGGTATATGTATGTGGCATATCCCAACTTTTGTCTTGCGGAAAACCAAGAGAACTCCTGTCAGAATAGCAAGGCAGGACATGCACCACGTATGGGGGATAAGCGGAACACATATAGAGTGTTGCTGAGAAAGCCAGAAGGAAAGAGACAGCTAGGAAGAAACAGAGGTAGGCGAGAGAAATATATTGGTTCCAGATTCAGAGGAGAACTGTATTTCTTTCGATACGATGGTCGTCATCTACCAGACTACACGATGTCATAATTCAGAAGCCCACCACATGAATAAGCAACTCCTTGAACTCGTTGCCAAGACCAATGTTCTCTCCATATGTATTTTAAGCTGTTGGGCTTTTAAAGACAAATCACTGCATTCTCTCTCTTCCTGCATGTCCACTGCTGCTTATAATGTCACAATGAGACATATATTCCTATTCAGTAAGGACCAATATATAAAACCTTCAGTCCTTGTCATATCAAAGGAAAGTACGCGATTGGTTCTTCCACAACTTCTTTTTTGTGCTGAAATATAATGCGGGCACGCAGTAGCGTAGTTGGTTCAGGCACTATGCTACAAGCCGGAAGGTCGCGGGATCGAATATTGACCTAATCCATCCAGCCGCACTATGGCCCTTGGTTCGACTCAGCCTCTAACAGAAATGAGTACCAGGATTATTTCTGGGTGTAAAGGGCGGTCGGCGCGTAAGGCTGGCAACCTCACCGCTGTCTATGAGTCGATTGTCTAGAAAATGAAGGAGCCTCAACGTCTCACAACCCTATGGGCCTCCCCGGTCTGTTACAAGGATATCTTCACCTTTACTAAAATATAAAATTATCGTAAAAAAGAACACTCTTTTGTTACAAATATCAATTTAAATATTTCATAAAAATTTATATTTCTATAATACGGTTATTATTGTCTTTGAAGCTCGCAACACACTTGGTAAGGGCTCGCGCCACACAGGTTGAGAATCACTTCTCTAGACGTCACTTTCGAAATAGTTCTTTGGATAAGGGTAGGTCTTCACAGAGGGGCAGGTGAAGGTGGCCAGAGCTAGTATTTTATACCGACGCCTTTTGCACGCCTTTATTTTACAGTCGCAGAAAGAGTCGATGTGCAGAGATAAATCGAATCTCCACGTGGACGGAGGAAGCAAGCTCACAGATAAATCTCTTCAGTCCTCGAAGAGAAATACAGAATTGAACCTAATTTGTGAAACGTAGAGAAAGAGCAGGAAGAGAAGCACAAGAAGTGGCAGAGGTCAATTAGTCCACACCTCAGTCCGGGATTTGTCAAGTCGTAATTCGTGACATGAGGGGACTTGATTTACTGCAGCAGCGCAGTCAGCAAGCGACCCCCAACCGCCTCCACTGGGCGGGGTGTACAGAATGCCGTGGGAAGGACCCCAGTGTAAGAGCAGACGATGTGATGAGCCAGTGAGCTGGTCACCAAGAAAGCGCTCCACTCGGAACAAGCCATCAACCAATGAAGCATTGACATTTAGCTGTGTGTGTGTGTGTGTGTGTGTGTGTGTGCAATTCAGAATGCTAAATCTAAAAAACAAAGGAATTTTGAAAATGTGTTTAATGTAAGTGGTCTGGTGGTCAGAGTTCTTGGCTACAGATCCAGAAATCCCGGGTTTGTTTCCCGGCGCTGCCAGATTTTCTGACTAGAGTGGGTCTAGAACGGGGCTCATTCAGCATCGTGAGGATAATTGTGGAGTTATTTCAAGGAAATAGCGGCTCTGGTCTAGAAACCCGAAATTAACGGCCTTGGGGATTCGTTGCGCTGACCACACGACACCCTCTATCCGCTAAGTTGGCACTAACTTCGCCGACAAGCGGCGGTCGCTCGGTCGGTATAGTTCGCTTGCGGACTAAAATCACGGAATTTGTTTTGAAGCACAAATGCTAATTAATAGTTTTAAGGAACCACAAGCTAATGTTTATTTTTACTTTAGGCTCGTTAACGACGTGTTAGTAGCTCCAGTTATAACGGTGAACGGCAAATTGATAAATGAATAATGAATAGAAAAGAATGTGGAGGAAATGGGTCGTACCATATTTGAAACTAGTATCCCAGAATTTCATTCGACTGGGAGTACTGAGGCAAATTACGAAAATCCCAGTGAATCTAGCCCTATTCTAGCTGAGAGTCAAACAGAACACCTCCAGAATTCAAGTCAGCAGCATTGACGCTCGAATCGGTTTCCTCGGTGCTATGGTGTTATCCTGTCGCTATGTGTATGTTGTCCCATCGCCCGTAACTTGTGAACCGCGACTCTAATAAACATGGTACGAACAAAAGTATATCTGGCATCATGACACATTCGTGGCTTTTAATTTCCTACTACCGGTAATTTGGTGCGTTCAGAGCACCACTGTTTTCATTTAATATAAAATACTGACATAGCACGGTGTTAATTCTTAGGGAAATACCTTTCAACGCCGTCTATTGCAGTGTAAAATAACATGTCGAACGAGCGAAAGCTCTATGTGTATTTGGAATTGTGTACAGGAATGGAAATGAGGAGCTTCATAACGCGTACTCTTTTTTTTTTATTGCTAGTGGGGTTGGACTAAGTCCCTTGCACTGCGGCCACTTCTGGCCTATTGTACCAGCCCCAGATGATAGGTGAGGGTGATTGTGGAGCAATTGGTAGAATGAGGATTGGCAGGGGAAACCGAAGTACTCAGAGAAAACCTGCCCCAGCGCCACTTTGTCCACCAGAAATCCCACTTGACCAGACCGGGATCGAACCCGGGCCGCCGCGGTGGGAAGCCAGCGACTAACCGCTTGAGCTATGGTGCGGCCCAACTTGCACTCTTCTCCTAGTATAATTAGAATGATCAAGTCAATGAGGATGAGATGGGCAGGGCATGTAGCACTAATGGAGGCGACGAGGAATGCATATAGGATATTGGTGGGAAAGTCAGAAGGAAAGAGATCACTAGAAAGACCAAGACGTAGGTGGGTGGACAATATTAAAATGGATTTTATTAAAGATATGGATGGGGTGGTATGAACTAGATTGATCTAGCTCAGGATAGTGACCAGTGGAGGGCTATTGTGAACACGGTAATGAACATTCCAGTTCCATAAATTGCTGGGAACTTCTTGAGTAGTTGCAGATTTGGCGGCTCTTCAAGAAGGGCTCAGCTCTATAAGTAAGCATGGGAATGGACGACAACCGTACATACAATTTTAGTATAAAAGTACTTGTATGACAAATTACTAACATGGCGAAGGCACGAAATTTTATGTTGTTAGTAACTATTAAGAATTGAAAATATATGCTAGCTAATACCGTGCAAAGAAATAATCCATTTCTTCTTGACACTGCTGACTCACCACGAAAACTTCAAATCATATGTAGAAATAGACTACAAGTTGTTACAATTTGTTATACATGCCTATGAAAAAGGAAGGTAATTCTTTGCAGAACTTCTTATCCACCTTGAATCCTCCAGGAGTAATGCCTGCTCCTTGCTTTGGTTGGGCATATCGGATCTGGGTAATGGTAGGTAGTCACGCCAGAAAATATTCAAGCAAGTTCATGTGGTCTGTCATTGTTGTGCACTAACTAAAAGCAACAAGTTGTGATTAATCCGTGACAACGGAGAAACTAACAGTTAACGATCACGAATGCCGTACGTCCTTGGTGTGATGATTAGAGCGCTGAAGGAACAGAACTTCTAGGCGAGATCCTGTAGCTTAGCCCTCCTGTCGGAAAATGGCGAGTCTTTATCAGTATTGGAAACCCAAGACACTTACCAGCATTTTCTAATCTGCAGCCATTAGAAGACACCGAAATTAGATACCATTATTTCATGAGAAATTTGTCTTATGTGTTCATATGAACAAACAAACACCGTGGCTTGAGTCCGCAAGCGAACTATACCGATCCAGCTACCGCCACTTGTCGGCGAAATTAGTGTCAAATTTAGCGGATAGAGGGTGTCGCGTGGTCAGCGCAACTGATGCCCACGGCCGTTAATTTCGGTTTTCTAGGTCGGAGCCATTTTGGTCGCGCCATAGCTCAAGCGATTAGTTAGTTAGTTATTGGAGAGGGTGGGTTTCCCCATGCACTTAGACCTGTATTGGTCCATTGTGNGTGCCGTAAAGCTACGACACGGGACCCACGGCTTAAAGTCCCTCCCGGAGGACTTGTTCCCTGAATTTTTCCGCCCTTAAAAATTCGACGACCTCCGCCGGGTATTTGAACCCGCATACTACCAGTCATGAGGTGGGAACGTTACCTCCAGACTACGGAGGCCGCTTTAGCTCAAGCGGTTAGTCGCTGGCTTCCCACTGCGGCGGCCCGGGTTCTATCCCGTGTCTGGTCAAGTGGAATTTGTGGTGGACAAAGTGGCGCTGGGCCGGGTTTTCTTCGAGTACTTCGGTTTCCCCTGCCAATCTTCATTCCACCAAATTCTCCATCATAATCACCCGGGGTAGGCTACAATAGGTCAATCAGTGGCCGCCGTGCCGAGTGGATCCAGTTGAACTCCACCCTCCACTAAGCGAATTAGAAAAAAAATAGGCCGGAGCTGCTATTTCCTTGAAATAGCTCCTCAGTTATCCTCAGGAGGGTGAGGACCCCTTTCCAGACCCACTACTTCGCAGAAAATATGGTAGCGCGTGGAATCGAACCCGGACCTCTGGATCTCTAGCCAGGAAATCTGGCCACTAAACCACAGAGGTGGTCTGTGTTCATATGATGTCTCACAAATTTCTGTCTCAAGTTAAAATTTTGCCAGCCATATTTGCAAAACTATTATTTCTTGTTTTCTTCAATAGCAGACATAGCGAGAACTGCAAAGTTGTACAACCGTGAAAACTTAATCGGTGCTAGTGTCACGTCCACTTGAGAAGTTAGCACAATATTATGTTCCCATGGCGGATACAGAGGCGTTAAGAATTGTCATGATCAAGCAGTGCCCAGTCGCACATTTCATGTTGAATATCATGAAAATCGGAGAGTTAGCTCTAATAATGTTGACTTCAAATTAAAAGAAGTGTTGGACAGGCAGAGAGGCGCCCGCGTAATCTCTCGTTCTCTCTCACACACAACACAAAGGCTAGGGATTTTGGAACCCACACTGACGCCTCTACTCCGTTTGCATGTTAAACACGATTGGTAACCGTGACTACAGAAAACAGACAGCTGAATGCCTTCATCCGATCATCTCATCTATTTGTCACAGTCTGTAAACAGTGCAGCAATCAATCATGCACATACCCGTGCCGGTTGCACTTGTTCAGATAGAGTGGCGACTACATGAAAAGTCTTCATTTCCTCAACAGTATGTAAACTCACCTCGTTCGGGTACCGCTGTACATTTTTTATTTGGAGAATATAGAAATGCAACACCACTAAGTTAATACAACAGCTCTTAACATAAGCCTGCCATTGAACACGATTCGCTGAACGAGTTCACTCCATTTCATATCCTTACAACGCGAACAGATTCCTGTGGAAACGGTTAGCATGCGAGAAAGAAGGGTAATGACTGCGCGAGCCGTGCCGAGGAGTTATAAGGAAGACAGCTGCGGAAACCAAGTCAGTTCTGTACGGGAGAGCATAAAGAAAAAGGAACAGATGGAAGATAACTGAAGAGAAGCTTTCATTCAGAGAAGATTTGAGCGCAGAAGTCGTAGAACCTCCACTGTCAGAAGCCTTCATCAGGAAACGGCTAGTGAAGACATGTCAGGCTGGAAAAGGTTTAGCGGGTGCTGTGATGATATGTGAATTATGGAGATTAGCGGTGGCGCTGCAATTGCTTCTAGTTTCGAGTAGCGTGCACAGCCCTCTGTTTTAATTTTCTCCTTCCTTATGTTCATTACTTCCATATTCTTGCTTTGGAGGAGTTAAAATTGCACACTTCAAGTATGAGGAGGCATCGCCTCTATGCAGTCTTTCTTATTCAAGTTTGTTTTGGTTTTAAATTCTGTCCCTCTGGTCTGGAAATTGTTGATCTCAGAGTTCCTGCTCGGCATATCAGAGATGTAGCTTTGTTCAGTGTCTGCTCCTCATGTAAAAATTGTCCCTCTGCTAGATGTGCGTCAACTGCTAATTGTGTTTGCAGGGATGTTGACGTATTGGGAGCCAAAACCGTTCCCTTAATCATATTTTATGTTGTTATTATTATTATTATTATTATTATTATGTATGAGTGTGTACTTAGGGCAGTAGATCAGAAATATCTGGAAAGTTTCGAAATGTGGTGTTGGAGAAGGATGGAGAAGATCAGTTGGAGAAATGAGAAATGAAGAAGTGTTAATTAGAGTCAGTGAGCAGAGGAATATCCTACACGAAATAAGAAAATGGAAGGCTAATTGGATTGGTCATGTTTTAAGCAGAAACTGCCTTCTAAAAGAAGTTATTGAAGGAAAGATAGAGGGGCGGATAGAAGTGACAAGAAGATGAGGAAGAAGACGTAAGAAGATGCTGGATGACCTTGGGGACAGAAGAGGATACTGTCATTTGAAGGAGAAAGCTCTAGATCGCATCAAGTGGAGGAACTGTTTTGGAAGAGACTGTGGACCTGTCGTCTGACAGATTGCTGATGATGATAATGAGTGTGTCTGAATATTATCTTTCTTGCCGCATAATGGCATAACCATTGCACGTGTTCTTATAATACGTTTCTCACCTGTTAATGATAACTTTGTTTTTTCGTTGAATTAATATTATTATTACCATTACCATCGTAGTCATTATCATATTCATTGTCATCATCGTGAAATATATTCTGTTCTGTTTAGTGTATGTAGCACTACTGTTGCATAGGAGCCCAGCAAGCAATTCTCAGTGGATAAAAGGCGCGGTATTATCCGCTGTTTCGGCGAATAGTGAGGTAAGCAGTTACGAGACTGTGGACACAATTCGTGTGACGTTCTGTGGAGCAGGCTGTCTTGCTTGACAAGATACAAACAAGCAGTTGTGATCAGTTGATAGTGTTTGAAGAGAATTACAGCGGAATAGTAGCAGATCAGATTCAAGTTAAATTTAGCTTCTATTATACATTGTCTTACCCGGCGTAATTACGGCCAGACACTAGGAAATCTTGCTGAAGCGAACTGCGCTTCCGGGCCAACCAATCACCGATTAAATTCTGGCACCTTCTCCAACCCAGTACGTATACTTGCAAGAGATTGGCAGTTGTTCATACTGGAATTAGACCGTGACGGAACGCGTTTTTGCGAACTTCCATGGCCAATTACGTATTTCAGTAGCTCTCAGAGTGGACAAATGGTAGCAAAGACCCCGAATACCTAGCAGAAAAAGTATGATCTCGCCATGAGGTATAAAAGAAAAGCAAACTCCGTGGTCTGTAGTCCGCAAGCGAACTATACCGACCGAGCGACCACCGCTTGTCGGCGAAGTTAATGCCAACTTTAGCGGATAGAGGGTGTCGCGTTGTCAGCGCAACGGATTCCCACAGCCGTTAATCTCGGTTTTCTATACCGGAGCCGCTATTTCCTTTAAATAGCTTTAAATAGTGGACCCCATTGCAGACCCACTACTTCTCAGAAAATCTGGTACCCCGGGAATCGAACCCGGAACTCTGACCACTAGACCACAGAGGCGGACAAAGAATGTGTGAAAGGGTCTGAGCGGCAACAGGAGCAGTAGGTGGAAGCGGGGACATTTGCTACAGGCGTTCAAAGAGACCCAGGAACGGTATGCCAGGCGGCTGTCCGAAGATCTCTCACCACGATCTCTACCCCCGTCGCCACACCCATACAATGCACAGCTAATATAGTTTTAGTTGCGCATGCGCTTAGGCATCACGCCTTACAGATTTTTGAGGAATGGAGGTATACCTCCACGCATTTTAAACAACGGTACTATATGAAGATAAATGGGCAACTCGACGCTCCAGCCGCTTTTTCCCCCCATGGATAGACCTTCGGTATTTCGCGACTTCTCTACAGATAGCCAAAGTTTTGGGTGCCCTTAAGGATCTTAAGGTTAAATTTTGAAAACGGAGCGAAGTTCTTCAGAATGATATAAAGAAATAAGGGGGGCACATAAACTCTCTGTATATACATATGAAGAATATGTTTAAGAAAACATTTTTGCTTCTGTTCCTGAGTTCTTAGCTTTAGCGAAACTTCCGGGTAACAAACACACACAAACCCTTAATAAATCACATTCACAAGCATCTTGTTCCTACCAAGTGGACAGCCGAAATAATAGGTCTATTGCTTGACCAGTCATACCTATCCATGTGTATTCAAATTTCTGCCATTACGCGTATGTTGGCAGCACTGTGCCCTCTCGAGGCGTAGAGCCTCGTCATCAGCAACAGCACATTAACAATAACACTGGAGATTCCCAGTCAAGTAATGACCATCCTAGATAATCTAATAGATTCAGTAACAATAACAAACAATCGACGTTCTGACAGAGGTCGGCAGCTTGACTTCCCTGTGTACATAGGCCGCTCTATTGTCGCCACAGCAATAACAGTCGTTGAGAAAGGTGCATAGCATCACCTACTGCAAGTGTAGCGTCCTCAGCATTGAACCCAAATGCATGCCCTGTTCACAACAAATCGGGAAGATCCATTGCTTTAATAAAGCAAGTGTCACGTAACTTTTAACAAGGCCAAGAGTAACCTTGAATGCACAGAAGAAAAATTTCAGACAAGGGGGTGGGTTCGAGGGTGTGAGAAGTGACAGGCGGCCAGAACTGCGGGAATTTCTAGACTAGGTTAGCAACCGTCAGATTCTCAGTGTAGATAGACCTAAATACATTTTCTCATATAATTGTATATCCATATTCGTCATTCATAATAACCCAATAATAAAAATCAGCGGGGAATAACTCTGCAACTGATACATCGCAGTTACATAGCGTAAAATATATGAAAGTCAAATGGTGTAACGCGAGTAGACCACTGATGGAGAAGTGCGCATGTGACGCTGTTGTATCGAGTCTTGTGGCTCAAGAAACATGGATTCACCGTAATGAGCCAGCGCCATCACTCGCCTAGTACGTACGGTCTCTCGCTGAGCGGCGCGGCGAGCGCTGATAGCAGCCTTTCTGTGAAACCAACTTGCTTATTCTCTCAACGTGTATCTGGCTGTATGGCATTTAACCCCCTTTTTAAGACGATCTTTACTCAGTTCGAAACTGTTAGGCAAACCATTCGATATGCTATGTATGTTTGTCACGCCTCTCTTTTCTTGACTTACTTACGTATGTGCTGGATGTTGATAGTTTCCGATGTGGGAAGCTGCTTGATGATATCTGGTGACAAAGTGTTAATGTGGATGTTGAGAAGCCATACAATGCATAGAGGGTGTTGTGTGGTCAGCGCAACGGATCCCCACGGCCGTTAATTTCGATTTTCTAGACCGGAGCCGCCATTTCCTTGAAATAGCTCCTCAACTATCCTCACGAGGCTAAGTGGACCCCGTTCTAAGCCCACTACGTGTATAAGATCAAGAAACTGAAAAGGCGGTCAAAGTCCAAAGGGCTGTAGAGCCTTAGAGAAAGAAGGGAGGCCACACTTTATAAGTTATGGCGACCGACAGCCAATTACATTGTAACGTGACACGTACTTACCGTGAAGTGGCAAGAATACCCCGGAAAGGCCAAATCTTTCTGAAATCGCAATTATTTCCCTTATGTCGCTAGGCAAATTTGTTCACTGTGATGGATAAAGCTGATCCCGATCTATTACTCTATCCATTGTCTGTAATATGCGGGCCTATAATGTGCGTGTCGGGTTTATCGCAGATTTGTGAACGGTGAACCGCAAAACGATAGTAGCTCATACTCATGCAGATGTTGAGTGAGAGATAGAGCTGCCCATTAGTATTAAGTAAAGCTGTCCCTGTGCTTAACTAATTAAGCACTATGCCATGAAGGCGTATGAGGGAGTGGATGTATAGATCCGAATTTTTTTACCTCGGCACTAGATGGAGATGAGTGGTCAGCGTCACGCCCCTGTTGCTTTACCCCCGAGGAAAGGGCCCCCGGTACACATTGGATGGGAGGTTGGATGAACCCCAGAGATCGTCTGGACAACGTGGAGAAGAGGAAATTCTTGACCCTACCGGAGCTCGAAATCTGACCCCTCGGCTGTCCAGCCCGTAGCCAGTCGCTATACCGACTACGCTATCGCGGCTTCCTGTCCATTATCATCCAAATAAAAAAGGGGAGTTTGGGTGTATAATCATAAGTTTTTTTTTCCTTGGCACTACAGCCCCCGTGGGCCTAGGCCTACCTCCATGAACTTCTCCGTTCACTTCGGTTTTTCTAGATCTTACATATTCGGTAGGACTCCTTGGGCGGGTGATCAGCTCGTCGCAAGGCCTCTATCTGTACACAAACAGAAAAACGCACACACACAAACTAAACATCCATGCCCTGAGTGGGATTCGAACCCACGATCCCGGTTTCCAAGCGAGCGAAGACAGTACATTCCTTAGACCGCTCGGCTACCGTGACCGGCATAATCATAACTAACTCACCAAATAAACCGCATTCGAAACTTTTCATTGTATACTTGTGTAATATATTTTTAATATATCCTTGATATTTTATATTTTAATTTCAGTACTTTTATTCAGCTCAAGGCACAAATTCTGTATCATAGAGCATGACACGTTACACCAATATGGATCCATATTAGGAGTCCAATGACCCTACACGTATTCGTATATCAATTCCTGATGATGGGCCTTTGGGACCGAAACATGTAGCGCGAAATAAATAGTAAATTGTAAAATATTGATTGATTACAAATCACTTTGCTGTGGCGACGGCTGACCTAACACTATACGTTAGAGACACGCAACAGTGTACACACTATGAAGATAAGTGTAGAAGGGTCTGCTTTCGAGTCACGATCCTTTCTTCACCTGTGAAGTACAGAAAAACGTTTAATCTTTTTTTTTCACCTCTTCAGACAGTTGACGGCTAGAACTCCATTATACATCACAAGCTCTCATGCGAAATTGATTTTCTTACCTTGTTTCTTGCTAGAAAATGAAATCACTGGAACTGCAGGGCCAAAACGGCCGACTGGAGTTGGCTGCCGTTTATAGCTTTACCTAATGAGGCATATTTGCGATACTAAATGTAATAAATTAATTCAAGTTGACGCCTTCTCTTGCGGTCCTCTTTTCGAGTGTCATGTAGTGCATTCGCAAAGATTTTGTATACATATACTGTACCTTCATTTAATACTGTGTTGTACTTTAGCGTCATGTTGCACTGATTCATGTGCATAATGTGCATATATTAACAGTCTTCAAGTGCACACAATCCCATCTACCACTTCTACACTACATGTTTCGGCAGTATGCTGCCATCTTCAGGTGTATCGATCCGTCAACTATTTCACTACTTGCCTTTATATGTCTATTTACAAATAATACACATTTAATACACTTCTGAGTTGGTAAAATATTTATAGAGATGCACATTAATTATAATTTTGAGAGCAGAATTTGATAAATATCTCTCTTGCATGTGCGGGTATGCAGTTCAACATTTGCACTTTGAAATGTGGGGGGGGGGGGTGTTTAATGTAAATATTTCCTGTTGAATCGTTTCATTTTTACATTTATCGGTTTGACAGTTGCTTTCAATTTTATTTGAAGTGCTTGTGGCCCCTCCAACCCTTAAGATGAAGAGCCACCCAGTCGGATGGAGGGAGCTATAAACTGAGGAGATACCTAATTCCTACTCTTCACCAATACTATTGAGGCTTTCAGATGGGGATTCTGGCTTGACCCGGGCATGTGCCACGCAACGATTTTAGTAAGATAGACAACACCTGATGATGGCCGTATGCGGCCGAAGCATGTAGTGAGGAAGAAGGGAGACTAGAGAACAAGTTGCATTTAAGACGGAAATATATGTGCACAGAAGATATATTAATGCAACAGGATGCTTAAATACAATATTCTAGCAAAAAAAAAACTCCGCGCCCTGTAGTCCGCAAGCGAACTATACCGACCGAGGGACCGCCGCTTGTCGGCAAAGTTAGTGCCAACTTTAGCGGATAGAGGGTGCCGCGTAGTCAGCGCAACGAATCCCCACGGCCGTTAATTTAATTGAAATAGCTCCTCAATTATCATCACGAGGCTGAGTGGACCCCGTTCCAGACCCACTACTTCTCAGAAAATGTGGTAGTGCCGGGAATCGAACCCGGGACCTCTGGATCTGTATCCAGGAACACTGACC
This sequence comes from Cryptotermes secundus, assembly GCF_002891405.2. Lineage (NCBI taxonomy): Eukaryota > Metazoa > Arthropoda > Insecta > Blattodea > Kalotermitidae > Cryptotermes > Cryptotermes secundus. The sequence continues at coordinate 1,205,779 of NW_019718631.1, read as the reverse complement.
ACTAGATCACAATATTCTAGAACATACAAAAATTAAACCACAGTAATTAGTACAAGAATTATTGCTTATATTGGCATAAATTGAGGATGAAACTTAAATAATATATTAAGGAAATATTCATTACGAATTAAAGTAATTAAATTACTATCACAATACATTTCTTAATCAACCTATATGAATTACATCATAGCAATTTTAATAACAATATATTTATTTTGACACTAGTTATAATCATAAATATTTTCTACGTTTGAAAAGGGTTTATACCCAAACGAAATAGGTGATAGTCCCTAGGGATATGAAACCGTCTCCCACTCTTCAGAGGGGCAGAAAAAAGAGTAGAGGACCAGCCCCATCCAACAGAAACTGACAAAACTTTGCAGCACTTTTAGGAATCGAATTATTCAAATTCGTGCAGGTTCATTTCTGGCAATTCTCTCGACAACCGCACGCTGCAACCCTAATATCGTCATCGCGTTCTCGAATGTCATGCACATTTGTCGAGAGCTAATTTATGGATGATAACTGCGAACACTACATGCAAATGGCGCGTCAATATTTTTCATTTGCATTTGCCTGTTTGCCATCCATATTTCATTAAATGCTGCTTGACCTCAGCAGCTGATAGTAAGTCATTAAATAATCTCCAATCAATCATTTAATCTCATTCCTAAATCTACATAGTTAATAAAGTCACGTTGCACACAATTTCCGCACTTTCGCACAATATTCGTAATCACCGTGGTGAATAAAATGTTAACGATTTTCTCGATATGAAGTATTTACGCGTATTTCCTATTCACTTCCTGTGGGTGAACGTGTATCGGTTTGATATGCATACTGATGAGTTGTGACATATCTGTTCACATCCATTGTTCGTTTTGGCGAAAATGAACGAATAATAATCTTTCGTTTCTGTTATACTGGTCAGATCATTCGTACATAATAAGGCCGAAACCACATGATAGATTTCGGTCAAAATTAGTATGGTGGACACAGAAGGAATTTTGTTAGTCCATTGATTTTGGTTTAGTATGTACCACTTTAAGGTTCTCTTTTTCTGCGTATAAGAATAAACGTTTGATTATACTTGACAGAATTTTATAAACCTGTAGGCACGCCACTAACAACATACCAGTATTCATGTTTGTAGCTCCATTCGCTGTATCTTATTTTAAGCATCACTTTAATGAATATTTGCATGCAACTTTTAGATCTCATATAAGATTTTCATAAAGTTTCAAATGCTTATGCTTTACAAACGTTGCCCATGTTTAAGTTTCACTAATTATTTGTTTCAATAGCTACTATATTTAAGGACGTAATGGAAATGTTGCAAGTAGTACTACTAAGTTCTCATCTTTTGATCGATTCCGATAAATTTCGATATACCAAACTTCTGTTGCCCGCGTATTACGAAGTGCGAGTTTCTTTCACTTTAATTCCATAAACGGCCGTATTATAACAGATGAAAATACAGATTTGGGTAATTTCCCCAAGTATTATATACAGAGAAACATATATGTAATATAAAGCGTAGGTATTGTCAGGTGTATGAGTGATTATATACGGGGTTTGGATTGATAATTGGATTTATTGAACACTTACAGAGAGTAACTACAAGTAACTACGGCCATATCGCTAATTCACACATTCTGTAGTTCACTACACCACGCACTAAGTCTTTTCATTCTGCTGTGTCTTTACTAGTCGTTGCCTGGTAGTGGCTTTCACCGGTGGACGTTCCCCTTACTTTGGGTTCCCGAACTATCTCCATTCCTCAGCTACCAACTTCGAACAGCACCAGCTCATAAGGACTGAACCACTGCAGTCCTGTAACTCACTCACTCACCAACCAACTCGCTCCGCTTCATTGCATTGCAGTACCTAACTAAATTCGCTCGGTCGAGTGATACAGCCTTGGAGAGGATCCATAGAAAACACCGCTTCCAACAGTACTTACATTGTTGCACCAGGGCTGTCGCCTAGCAACGGATCCAACAATGTTGTGTATTTACGAAGCTCTTGCAAAGCAGTAGTCTTTGTCTTCTTCTTTGTTTCGTGGTCGTTGCCTAGCAAGGGTCAACATAGCACAGTATATATCCACAAGAAGCGTGTGGATGTATTGTGTGTTATACAGTGGTTTAGCAAACAAGTTGGGTCAGGTAGAAGCGCTTCTTACCTGATTTCGAGGTATGTCCGGTCATCGAATATCCTGACTGAAGATGTTTGTGCTTTTCATTGGGCTCTCCAGGCAATTCCGAGAAAACACTTCAAACTAGACCTTGATCGCTTCTTACGCATTCCTTCCCAGTTCAGTCATAATTCTTCTGTTAAATGCTACTGACAGAATTTGTTATGCTGGTGGCCGAGTTGGTGGAAGCCGCCAGTATGATATGAACATTTTAGTTTGCGCCATCGAAACTGATACCTAGTCACCGTTCTTTGTGGCTCTGGTCAGTTCTACAGGAGACAGATTTCACGAGTAACTAATTGGCTAACTCCATAGAGCTGAACCCTTCTCGAGAAACTGGCAGTTGCTCAGCCACTCGAGAATTTCTCAACATTCTATGGTACATCACGGTTCATTACCGTGTTCACAAGAGCCCGCCACTGGTCCCTATCCGGAGCCAGATCACTCCAGTCTATACCACCCAATTTTACCTCTCTAAGATCCATTTTAATATTATTCTCCCACCTGCGTATAGATCTTATTGGTATCTATCCTCCTAGCTTTTTCGGCCATAATCATATATGCGTGCTACATGTCCACCGCACCTCATGATTTCATGAGTAAACGAAATTAATATTTTCAGTGTCAAACCACTGGTAGGCTCGCATGCACTGAGTCTTCGTGTTAACTTCTGGTTTGATTTAAATGATGACTCTTGACCCGGTGTCGATCGCCAGCGCGGAGGATCACGGACAGCCGGGAGTTGTGTGACTTCTGCTGGCCTATCAGCCACCCAAGAAATGCTCACCGTGTTAACTAAGGGGATGGAACAGGATCAAGGCAGATAGGATTATTTTTTATGAACTTCTTTGTCATTATCAAATGATTCCTATTAAGTCTTCAAGTCCTCGCCATCGCTCAAGCGGTTAGTCGCTGGCTTCACACCGCGGCGGCCCGGGTTCGATCCCGGGGTCTGATCAAGTGGGATTTGTGGTGGACAAAGTGGCGCTGGGGTAGGTTTTCTCCGAGTACTTCGGTTTCCCCTGCCAGTCTTCCTTCCACCAACTGCTCCACAATCACCCTCACCTATCGTGTGGGGCTGGTATAATAGGCCGGGAGTGGCCGCAGTACAAGGGACTTAGTCCCACCCCACTAGCAATAAGAAAAAAGTTGAAGAAATGTGAATTATTTTGTAGTTCCTGTATTTACCTTATCTTGCCATTACCTAGCAACGTATCTATGCAGTGGACGTCTGGAGTTTACTTCTTCATATCTTCCTACTCTTTACAGCTACACTTATGGTGAAGATGCCATTGTAACTGCACAATAGAAATCGAATATAAGTAACACGCCTCGTAGCTTAATAGCCGCTAGTCAGTACTGGGAAAAGCCAGACGTGAGAGGACCGTTCATTGTGTCCCTTTGTTGCTACGTAATATAAGTTGTCTTGTGTCTTGAATTCTTCACTTTGTATAAATGAACAGTAAGCACATGGGCTCGGCATTGTTCCATTGAAGCAGCGCGAACTGTCCACATTAATGCACAGCGAGTCTGCCTCTTGGTTTGACATGATAATAACTTTATGCCTGCCTGCACGATGCGATATTGATTGATTGATTGATTGTGATTGTAATTTGATAGAACAGTGGCGTGCTGACCGCAGTTAGTTCTAATATGACTGGAGCCACAGGCGTGGCAGGAAAATTGACATGTAAAGAGAAATATCGAAATAAAATTACAATGGAAAAGAAAAAGAAACCTTTCTTGATTACAGGTCTGTGGTGTTTCCTCAGATGTTTGACGAAAATGCCGGCAAATAAACATAAAATTGTCCACACTCACTTTGTTGTGCAACGTTCCGAATCATAATTCAAAATAATTTTGTTTACGTAAGTTGGATGCAATTCTGCGACACAAACACTGGAACCAGTATTTAATATGCAAGGACGGCTGAACGTTCCACTGCAGAAGGAAGCCGATAATAGCGTTTATTGATGATGTTTGCACGATTTCATAAAAATGGTGTGATTGTTCAGGTTTGTGTAACGAATGCCACTGATCAAGATGGCTGAAGCTATAACATTCCTGAGTTATACTTGTAAGATGACTGGTTCGAGTCTCGGTTTGGACACCGAGTATTCTTACTGAAGTTTTCCGTGTTTTTATTCAGTACCATTGGACAAATGCCGGGAAATGCCTTATTTGAGGCCACGCCCGCTTCTTTCCACTCCGTTTACAATTTGTTACTCACATTCAGTCAAATATTCGACGCTATGTAATCTCTAGCCCATCGCAGTTGTCGCGTGGTCGCTCGCTCGAACGCTGGGATCGTTGCTTCGAAACGCACTCAAGGAATGGATGTCTGTGTGTGTTTTATTCTGTGGTTTGTGTTGTCCTGTGTGCAGGTAGAGGCCTTGCGACGAGCTGGTCACTCGTCCAAGGAGTCCTACAGTCTGTGTAAAAATGATTACGGAACTGAAGAAGAGGCCAGGGCCCAACAGAGGGCTGCAGAGCCATTGATAAATGAATGAAAAAAAGAAGCAAGACTAACAAAGAGTAGTACAGAATGCATAAAAGAAAAATCTATCTATGGCTCTACAGCCATGTGTTGGACCTTGGCCGATTTTTCAGTTTCTTAATCCTATACACAGTCGGTAGTACTCCTTAAACTGGGGATCAGTCCGTCGCAATGGCCGCTACCTACACACAGAACAACACAAATACAGAATAAACGCAAACAAATATCCTTGCCTTGAGTGGGATTCGAACACACGATCCCAATATCTAAGCGAGCGAAGGCAGTTCGTGGCTTACACCGCGCAGCCACTTTGATCGCCAAATAAAAAAGAATGCGTTTGGAAATTACAGGCCTGTTTTCTTGCTACTCTGAACCGCTTACTATAACTGTGACAAAGTTGCACATAAACATCAATTCCCTGTTGGGATTAGTCTGCAAGCCAGGCCTCCATCCTACATTAAATCTCATGTTGCACACTGCTGAGTTTGAAGATTCCATTTGAATTGGATCACAGGGCTCTTCAGTTAGATTAATTCCAACGGTTCGTATTGGTTCTGTTTATCTTGTAGCAATTTTTTCCACATTTCCCTTGCTAGAAATGGCCAGTCAGTACCGGAGAGTTTCCAATTCAGCCGTTCGGACTGCAGTAATTTACGGCTGCTCTTACGTCCCTTTGGATGCTCACATACGCCCGTTTATCGCTTATTTCTTAAAACGTTTTGAATGAGATGCGTTTCATTTGAAAGGGCAACACGAGACAGGAAACTGGTCTCTAGTTTGGGACGTGTCAAAGCGAAACAGATTTACTGTGAGATTATTCTTGTTCAATTAATGACGCACTGTACAAGTTACGTATCAAATAATGAATATGGAAGGTCAGAGAAAGCAGCAGACGTGAGGTTGTACCCCATAATTTGTCTAAAGTTACTAAGAAAGAAAGCAGAAACAGGAGTAGGGGCCGCCATAGCAGCCTGCAGTCAGGAAGAAAATGGAATTCGGGCACTTGTAGTTATAGCAGCCAAACAAATAAATGAAACCCATTTCAAAAGAATTTTGTAAAAAAATTCGCATTGTTTTGTTTAGGCCACTACAGTAAACCTTGAACGTACATGGTTAATTTATTCAGAGATTTCCGTGTAACTCCAGTGCTTTAATGCGAAATATTCGTATCCTTCTTTGCTTATTTTGAAAAAATAAAAGTAGGCTTAGGATAAGGTGGAAAGGGCATGTGGCGCGAATGGAGGAGAAGAGGAGTGCATATAGGATATTGGTGGGGAAGCCAGAAGGAAAGAGACCACTGGGAAGACCAAGGGGTAGGTGGGTGGACAAAATTAAAATGGATCTTAGAGAGAGAGGATGGGATGGTATGGATTGGATTGATCTGACTCAGGATATGGACCAGTGGAGGGCTCTTGTGAACACGGTAATGAACCTTCGGGTTCCATAAAATGCTGGGAAGTTCTTGAGTAGCTGCAGATTTGGCTTCTCCTCAAGAAGGGCTCAGCTCCATAAGTACGTAAGGCTTATAAGATCACCTTGCTGCCTGCATGTGTATATTTATACCCCCTCTCCATCCACTTTTTAATGCCTGAACCAATCATTATGAAGCTTGATGTATATATCATGCCATCTGAGCCCTTTTCAACGGTGCTCTTCATATATCCCTTCCTTCAGTAATACCAAGACTATAGCTTCTCAAACTGTTCAGCTATTACCCTTACTATTACGTATGTCATGCCATCTGAGGCCATCTCAACATCTTCAGAAATCTGTCGTCAGTGTTACCAACACTACAGTCTCTCAATTTGTTGATGTTATGCCCATAATATTGCTTGAACCCTTGAATCGATCTTCATGAAAGGTGGTATGTGTGTCATGCCATCTGAGGTCATCTCAAAGGCATACTCGTACATAATACATCCTCCCCATTTGTAATAGTTGACACAGCAGCCTACATGTATGTCGAGGTAATGACCATAATAGTACATGAATGCCCAAATCAGTCTTCATGAAATTGAGCACGTATATTATGCCATCTGAAGCCATCTCAGCGGTGTACTTTACAAACCACTCCCTTCAGTAATACCAACATTTCAGCCTCCCAAATTAATTATTTTATTGCTTTTTCTTTGCGCATACATACTAAAGTTTTCTTTCTACTTGTCTCATCAGATACTGAAACTACAATGAAAGAAATGTAGGCAATTATGTAGTTCTTCCCGGAACTTATTGTTTGACATATACATTCGTCTCAATGAAGGTTAAAGCTAAGAAATTATATATAAAAGTGAATCACGATATATCATATCATAATGTACTGTATAATGTATTATATATAACAAGTAAACCCTGTTTATCCGGTGCGAATGACCGTGCAAGGTGAAGTTTGAATAAAAAGAACAGTACTGTGTATCCGTAGGCCAGTGCAGATCGAATCCTTGTAAGTCAGGGACTTCCTGTATTTGAACCCGAAATCTTCCCTCCACAAATTCAGATGATCTGCGTGGCAGTTTTTGACCAGTGTAATGGTTAGCAGTCTTTATTGTTATCTATTGTCTAAAGGATCGAACCCCTGCCATCTTCAGATAAGTTGCCCTTGTAGCTGAGACCATGCCATGAAGATACATAGATGCTGTGGAGATAAACCTCCACATAATGTGATTTTGGACTTTAGACGGAGGTGGGTGGTTAATGCAACGCTCCGGTTGATTTATCAAGCAGCCTGCTGTAACATGTCTCTCACATATTCACGAAGTATCCGGATCGATTCTCGGACAAAACATTTTCTATTATGATGTACATACATGGTGATCTTTCTCAGTCCATCCAGGCCATGTTTGCAAAGACCAGAAGCCAGGCCGGGTAAGTGGGATGCTATCAGACCCATCTGGTGTCTGAATGATTCATGGCGTCTGTTCCCCGCGGCTTTCCGCCTCGTGGTTGTGCAAGTTGAAGAGTCCCAAGCACCACTCGGCCGAAAGCAACGAATGGCGCTGAGTGATGCTTGTAAAGGACCCAACAAATAATGACTCTGTGAACAACGCCCGCTGCTAGGCAACAGATTCCTAACATGCACAATTGAACAGTAACAAAGGAGCAGTGTTTTCTGTCCTGTTAATTGAATAGCAACAGAAGAATAGTGTTTTCTATACGGTCCGTGCCGAGATGTTATAACCAGGGCACTTAGTGAGAATGCAGTACAGTGCAGGGAAGTGAAGAATTGGTTGGTGAGTGAGTTAGTAGGAGAACTGCAGTTCAGTCGTGAGCTGCTTCTGTTAGAAGTTGGTAGCTGAGGCACGGCGATATTTCTGGAATCCAGAGTAAGGGGAGCATCCACCGTTGGAAGGCGTTACCAGAGAACAACTGGCGAAAACACAGCAGGCTGTAAAAGACTTAGTGTAGTAGTGATTTATAGAGTGCATGAATTAGCGATAGCGCTATAGATACTTGTAGTTACGATCTGTAAGTGGTCAGTGAATCCAATGACCAATCCAGACCCCGTCTGTAGTCACTCATACACATGATAATATAAATCTTATAACATCTAGTGAATTCGAAGGTGTGTGAGAGGAAACAGTAATTGATTGCAGTTAAGAGGTAAAAAGGTGAAGTTATCCCCGGGCTTAATTAATGAAGCACCACGCCGTGAAGATATTTGGGGTAGTGGCGGTGTATCTCCACTATTCTTAATCTCAGTCCTAGTTGGAGGTGAGTGGTCAGCTTCACTGCCTGCAGCTTTACCCCCAGGAAAACGACTCCCTGTATCCATTATATGGGAGGCTGGTTGGGCCACAGAGCTGGTTTGGACGTTATGGACAAGAGAAAAATCTTGCTCCTACCGGGAATCGAACCCCGACTCCTGGGTTGTACTGTCCATAGCCTAGTTGGTATACCGACTGTAGGTACTGAGATAACTTGCGGAGAGGCTCAACCGGTGAACATAACTGGCACAAGGACCAAGTTGCCGATACGGAAACTCTTTTATGTAAGATTTGAGGTTTTCACGGCGGTGGCTATGAAGAATGCCGTCTTCTGGGATGTGGCACCGTGTAGATCTTGTTTTAACCGACGTTTCAGAGGAACGTATCGCTTCCATCTTCAGGGTAGAAAAATCCGTAAGCGAGGAACCATCGTGAGGACGTGGCTGCAGCCTTTCATGCCTTGAGTTGAATTCGAACCCACGACCCCAGTGTTGAAGCGGAAGAAGGAAATTCATGCCTTAGACCTCGCGGCTACTGTGATCGGCCCATGCGATATATAGCTCGTCGTGATCCGCTCAGAATATCCGAAAGTGAAATACACGGAGCTGCAAGCAGACAGACTTTGTGCAAAGGAATCGTTCGCTTCTCGTCTACTGTTGCAGATGTTGCCAGCCATATTGCCCTTATTGAAATATTCATTAATATAACGATGTTAATTAAGGCTGAGGATTCGCTCTTCGTTAACAAAGAGTTAATGAGAGCTTCTGTGGCCCGTGGTTGGGTTTTGTTCCGGAAATTCTTAACTGTGCTCTGGTTACGCGCATTTGTGTATTGCCTTTGCTTTCGTGTAATTTCGTTTGATAATATACGTATACTAAGCAGCTAGCTCACCCGGTCACGGTAGCCGAGCGGTCTAAGGCATGTACTGTCTTCGCTCGCTTGGAAACCGGGATCGTGGGTTCGAATCCCACTCAGGGTATGGATGTTTAGTGTGTGTGTGCGTTTTTCTGTGTCCATGTGCAGGTAGAGGCCTTGCCACGAGCTGATCACCCGCCCAAGGAGTCCTACCATATGTGTAAGATCTAGAAAAACCGAAGTGAACGGAGAAGTTCATGGAGGTAGGCCTAGGCCCACTGGGGCTGTAGTGCCAAGAAAAAAAAACAGCTAGCTCACTAGGCCACAGAACTATTTTTCTTTTATTGCTAGTGGGGTGGGACTAAGTCCCTTGAGCCACTTCTGGCCTATTGTACCAGCCCCAGATGATAGGTGAGGGTGATTGCGGAGCAATTGATGGAATGAAGATTGGCAGGGGAAACCGAAATACTCGGAGAAAACCTGCCTCAGCGCCACTTTCTCCGCCACAAATCCCACTTAACCAGACGCGGGATCGAACCCGGGCCGCCCCGATAGGAAGGCAGCGACTAACTGCTTGAGCTATAGCGCGGCCTTAGGCCACAGAACTAACTGGTAAATGTAAAAGGTAAATTTTTCCTGTGATTGATTAATTAATTAAGCACCACAACATGAAGGCGTATGGGGAAGTGGAGGTATAACTTAATCATTTTAACCTCGGTACTACATAGAGGCAAGTGATCAACTTAACCCTGGTGAAAGAGCCCCCCCTGTCAATTGGATAGAAGGCTGAGTGTGCCGCAGAGCCTGTCTAGACGGTATAGAGAGAAGAATCTCTTTTCCCTGCTGGTAATCGAACCCTAGCAGTTAAGCCCGTAGCCGGGTCGCTAACCCTGGTTGTCACACTTATTGATTAACTAGCTAGTTGATCAGTTAACCACTGATTTGGTTTGTTACGTAAATATTTAGGTACTGATTGGTTGACTAATTATGCAAGCAACTTGACTGAAAAACTACTCGTAGCTAGCAACTTTAATTATTGGCATTCTACATAAGTAGATGACTAATTAACCAGGTGAGTAGTGTGCTACGTAATCGGTTAAATAGTTAATTAAACGACTGTCGAACTAACAACAAAATTAAAGACTCAAATAACTGATAACTAGCCAAAGAACAGCTAATCAAATGACGGACAGATCTCGTAAAAATAGGTACTGAATGAAAAACTTCTTGTTAATTAACTAAGGAAGTAATTAAATAAATGCCAATCGCAGTGGCCGCACAGTCTAAGGCCCATTCCAACGCTGGGATCGTGGGTTCTAATCCCAATCAAGGCATGGATGTATGTGTGCGTTTATTCTATGCTTATATTGTTCCGTGTGTAGGTAGCGGCCTTGCGACGGGCTGATCCCCCAACTTCAGCAAGGAGCTGTGGAGCCATACAGACCGATAGAGAGAGAGTAGTTAAATAAATAGGCTAAAGGACTATTTCTCATGGCGGCAAGAACAGTCATTTGACGTGAAGGACGAGTCATATGACGCTTTGGTTTCGAAACGACCGTTGAACATAATGACAACAGAGAAGTACAGTGAAGCTCAAACAATTAATTCTATCAGTTTAATTGTATAAGTAAACTAAACAGTGGTAGAGGAGCTACTTCTCTTCCTCGTAACAGGAGTACACTGCAAGGTAGGTGTTTTTGTGATGTCGGTTACGAACATTTGGTTTCAAATGCAATAAGGAGTTCCAACAGCTCACGGAAGACATTGTATAGCCATGTAGTCATGCTAATGCCTATGTTAAGTGTGGATAATGCTATCGATTCCTGTGCTTTATATTCAGCTTAGCAGCAGTTGGCAGTTGCTACGCAGGATGAAACACATTTTGTCTCGCTAATGCATGTAAATGTGTACGGGTAAAAACTCCACAAACCGATTTGTCTCCCTCCAGGAACCTGCAGAATTAAGTCGCTGTTTATGTTGACTGTTAAGGCTCTGGCGTATTGAGAGCGGCTGGACTCCGCTGTCAACCCTCCCTCTTATCCATCCATCATCCTTCTGTTTAAACATTCATTTGTCTGTCGAACTTTCCTCATGGTCTTTATCCATCAATTCAATAAATTAATCACATATTAGAGCAGTTTATTATGGGTTAGGAGAACCGGGATAGCGCAGTCGGTATAGCGACTGGCTACGGGCTGATCGCGGAGTTCGTGTCCTGGTAGGGTCAAAATTTTCACCTTTTCATGTCGTCCACACCGGATCTTTTGTCCATCCAGTCTCCTTTACAATTGGTACCGAGAGACCTTTCCCGACGGTAAAGCGGCTTAGGCGTGAAGGTGACCACTGACCTCCAACTAGTGCCGAGGTCAAGAAAATGTGGATAAATCCACTCCTCCATACGCCTTCATGACGTGTGCCTAACTAGTTAAGCACAGGGACAACTTTTCCTTTTTTTTCCCTGGCACTACAGCCCCAGTGGGCCTAGGCCTACCTCCATGAACTTCTCCGTTCACTTCGGTTTTTCTAGATCTTACACATTCGGTAGGACTCCTTGGGCGGGTGATCAGCTCGTCGCAAGGCCTCTACCTGTACATAAACACAGAAAAGCGCACACAGACATCCATATCCTGAGTGGGGTTCGAACCCATGATCCCGGCTTCCGAGCGAGCGAAGACCGTGCACGTTTAATTCCTGGTACTCATTTCTGTTAGAGGCTGAGTAAACCCCAGGGCCTAGTGCGGCTGGAAAGATTAGGTCAACTGAAAAAATGCAGTGACCTCATCGGGCCAACTTTACCTTACCTAGTATTATTATGGGCTCAGAACTCAGGAGCCCGTTCAATCCTGTTATTGTCAGCTCAGTGTAAACTTGGACTATCTGGTATCCTTGCAGACAGCCCTCGCAGTCCGCAGTTGAACAAGACGCAAATTATATATATACATACGTATATTAGATCGGGTCATCTTCCCTTGTGCTACTTGGTTTCGTAATTTTGTTCTTTTTCCTGGAACATGCTTAAGTGGCATCGAGTCATTTTTATTCACTCCGTGTTTTAGTTGCAGAGAAACCTGCAGCCTCTTCTTAGCAAAGGACATAAAACGTTAAATATGATTGCATCTTAAATGATTGTCTGCACGCTTAAGAGGGTATAGATTTCGTCCCGTTGTGAAAATAATATTACACTCTGTGTGAAAGTACCCAAAGTGCGAGCGAGTCGTCTTTCATCTTGGGTCACGTGGGAAGACAGGTTAGGTTGCAGTCGTCTGTTTGTCCCAAATGCTAGCACTTGTCTTCCAAATTACATGGCGTCACTCGTTAAGGGAGAAACATAGAATCACGATGTTTGAGAACATATTCCTTGGATTAATATTTTGACTTAAGGGGGAAGAAGGAACACGGGATTAGAATTTTATAACGAGATTCTACATAAATTATACTGCTCAGTAAATATTGTCAGCCTAACCAGACTGGTGGAGAGCAAGGAAGGCCACTATATGGATCTGAGGGAACAGAAAGTCATACAAAGTTTGGTAAGAAAGCATCAGGGAAATATAACGTTTGGAAAACATAGGCGTGAATGAGATAACTATATTAATATGTATATGCAAGAAATAGGAGTGGATCAATCTGACTCCAGATAGGAAGCAGGGAGCTTCGGCTTCCATAAAATTGCCCTTATTTTTTGATGGGCAGAGTAGCTTCCAACTTCTCAAAGAAGTGTCTGTTCCATGGAGTTGTTAGTTAACTAGTTAGTTGTTTGGCTGGGTAGCTACATATCTACTTAGACAGACAGAAGGGCAGGCAGGCAGGCAGGCAGGCAGGGGGTTGCACGAACCTACAGGCAGCGAGATAAGTAGATACAGGTAAAGATGACAAATTTTTACCTTCTGTGCCAATTGAATATTTTCTCAGCGTAAGTACAATAACGGATAAGTAAACGGAAGCTCATTTCAATGTATAAATTGTTGTTATCGGAATGCAGTCCAGAAAGATATTTCCTAAACTTTTCCGATGTAAGAAAATCTGTGCTCTGAAATCTACGTTAAACCTAGAAGTTGATGGTTACAGTGAGTGACAGATTTCCGTAGTCCACGTGCTGCGCCTTCCTTGTGCGCAGGCGCGACGAGAATTATTTATGACAGAGTGGAAAGTTCACACTCGCTCCGGCTTCTTATTGGATTGTCTTCACGTCTTCTGAAACCTCGATCAAAACTCATTTCGTTTCTCTTTCACTTTTCAGTCTGCAAGACGGTCACATGTCTGCGCGACACTCGTGATACATACGTCTTTGTTATCGAAGCTCCACTCAATTATTCTGGTTTCCGGTTCACCGGATTGACGTAATCGCGTTAAAGTATCTTTGGCGAAGTCGACCTAAGTTCGTCCATTGCTGAACGTACCCGAACAGTGATAATACATATTCATGGTCTCTCTTGCTGTCTTGGAGGACTTAGAAGGGCCGGGTAGGTTCCGGAGATTTTGTGAGGCAGGCCTCAGCCTTTAGCAACATCGTCATATTCTTAGCTTTTGCATACGCAACAGTTTACGACGATCTACACCGACTGATTCATCACAATTCCAGTTCACATCTACAGAGCCAATTTCATTGAGATCCAGTTCAGTATCATTTTCGCGCTTAAGCCCAGTTTTGAGACGCTACGGGCTAATACGTATTGCTGCCTGCGATAGACTCGTGAATAAATATGAAACATCCCTTTATTCGGTGTAACTATAAGTCCTTGTCGTCTCATCAGCTAATCCTTTGAAGCAGAAAAGACTCCTAAATACTGTTAGAAATTTTGTTTGTGCCTCATAGTAACACGCTGCGTCTCAAATCATGAAACCACTTTTTTTTTTTTAAGTTTCTTGGAGTGGGGTGAGACTGAGTCCACTTGGTACGGATGACAGAGGATTATGAATGTGGAGTAGTCAATGGAATGCGAACTGGCAGGGGAAACCGAAGTACTCGGAGGAAACCTGCCCAAATGTCACTTTGTCCACCACGAATCACATATGGGAAGCCAGCGACTAAGTACCCGGGCTATGGCACGACCTTCTAGGGAGATAAGGCATTCGAAGGTGGGTCCCGTTAGTGTGTACCTTGCAAATGGCTTTATAGTTTATTTAAGCGAATGCTAAAACAGTATCTTTAAATAGACCAGTATTGTCTCTTTCCATATCTTCTTTGTTCAACATCCGTGACGGCAATGAATGTTGAGCAACCGAAGATGTGGATCGTGGTCTATTTGAAGGTACTGTCGTAGCATTCACCTGGAAGAGCGGTATAAAACCATGTAAATTTTCATATCATTCGACGTTGTTTAGGCATTGTAGTTGAAGAGGCATAATAAAACAGACAGAGAATATTAAGTACGCCCGTAATTGAATTGTATGCGTAGTTCCAAATGCAGATACGGCGAACCGTTTCACAGTTCTCTTCTACTGCAAGAACTCTCCTCGCTCTGGCCATGGTCCCGAGACAAACTTCTGACGTTCTCTTACGGTGAAGTAAATATTCAGTATAGCCTTAACTTTCTCCATTTAGGAGCGCAAGAAATTCCACACCAGTTGAAACTTCCATGTCTTGTAGAATTCTGAGGAAATGAAATGTGAAGGAATTGATTTAATTGCATTGGGCGNGGGGGGGGGGGGGGGGGGAATCATTAGTGCAACAGAAGAGCATCTTGCCGACCCCGCGTGTGAGCAATCAGCTCTTTGTAAACATGTGGCAGGAAATTGGGGAGCATCCTGCAGTAGCTTCAGATGCAAAACTGATGCGGGTATGGCTTGTCGGCGTTGTATCGACTGCCCAGTCTGATTAGCGTTAGGGTGATTAATGTACTGTGTACAAAACAACTTCCAATATTTTAATGTGTTTAGGTAAAATGTCCTCTCGTTGTTTCTTATTTTCGTAACCTCATCTTTCCCTAAACATCACTAACCAACACTGAGGCCGCGCCATAGCTCAAGCGGTTAGTCGCTGGCTTCCCACCGCGGCGCCCCGCGTTCGATCCCGGGTTTGATTAAGTGGGATTTGTGGTGGACAATGTTCGGTTTCCCCTGCCAATCTTCATTCCACCAACTGCTCCACAATCACCCTCACCTATCATATGAGGCTGGTACAATAGGCCAGAAGTGGCCGCAGTACAAGGGACTTAGTCCCACCCCACTAGCAATAAAAAAGAAAACCAACAATGATATCTGCAATGGAATTTACGGTGTAAATTTTTAGAACTTGGGTTCTAATATTTAGCCTAATCTTCATAAATGGGAAAAGTTAGGAGTACTTTATGAGACCAATATGTTGTCTTGAAGCAGTTAACCGATTTTCACGGAACCAAGGAAATTAAGGACCGGTCACGGTAGCCGAGCGGTCTAAGGCATGTATTGTCTTCGCTCGCCGGGATCGTGGGTTCGAATCCCACACAAGACATGGATGTTTAGTGTGTGTGTATGCGTTTATTCTGTGTTTGTGTTGTGCTGTGTTTAGGTAGAGGCCTTGCGACGAGCTGATCACCCGTCCAAGGAGTTCTACCGTCTGTGAAAATGAGCAATGAAACTGAGAATTCAGCCCTGTGCTCAAAAGTGGGAGCGAGAGGGAAAAAAAGAAGAAAAGAAAAAAATAAGGGCTATGACTTGTGCTTGAATTCTTTATACATATATTGTAGATGACCTTCTCCCTTATCGTTTTCAAGTACATGGTAGATGATAATTTTAATTAAATTAAGAGTATGAGCTATATTATCGTGCATTGGAAATTATCTCGATATAGCAATCAAAGGCAGGCTCTTCTGGTTAAAACCTCCTTCATTCTTCTTTTCTGTGAATTTTCACAGGAACTCTAACAATGGAACATC
Source organism: Cryptotermes secundus (assembly GCF_002891405.2). Classification (NCBI taxonomy): domain Eukaryota; kingdom Metazoa; phylum Arthropoda; class Insecta; order Blattodea; family Kalotermitidae; genus Cryptotermes; species Cryptotermes secundus. The sequence continues at coordinate 1,189,675 of NW_019718631.1, read as the reverse complement.
ATTCCTTGCAGTAGTCTAAAATTAAACAAAATGAGAAGCGCAATCATAAATTTGCAGTGCCCTTAATTATGTGTCCCTCTGCCATCATTTGTTTGTACCTGTCGCAAAGATCTCCCACCTTTCGCTTTAAACCAGTCCATGCGGTCATGGAAATACACTCCACCCGTTTTTTTCTTCCTCACTCTCTACGTAGGGTGACAGACAACGGTTTGTCAAAACGTCTCTGTGCAGGATGGCGGAATTATACAGCTACAATGTGTTCTTTCACACTGTCTGATGGGATCATCCATTCGTACGCCAGCCTGTCATTTAGCATGGAGTCTTATATAGATTCTGTCTTTCAGTGGTTAGGGTTTTGAAAAATGGAGTCACGTTCTCCTTTCTGACCCGCTATTGCCTGTTAGCCCCCCTCATGAATATATGAGGGGCAAGTTCTTCTTGAGAACCATGCAGTGATAGCACACAGCTTGGAGTGTTTGAGAAATTGACTGATTCTTCAAACCCTGGCCTTTGTCATAACGTGGCAGTCTTACAGGAAGAAACATTAAAACGGAGGAAATTAAATAATTTCTGCCCTTCGTGTGATATGTTTACGGAGTTTAAATAAAGAAGAGAGAAGATATGCAGCATGAATTCAGAGAAAAATGTATAGGAGAACACCGTTTCCTAGATTATGACTCTTTTGTAACGTTGGTGATCACCTACCAGAATTAACAGAGTCACACCCAACGCCACAATATTTTTCATACTCACAACGGGAATATAGAACTTTGCCATATATAAAATCTTGCTCACAAGATTATTTTGGAAGGAACAACTTGGGAGATCTAGGGATAGATGTATGGATACAGTTGCTTCACAATGCGGACCGAAGTGGGGATTTGTGAACCCGCTAACGAAACTTCGAGTTCCACAAATTTATGGAATTTCTTGACGACATAACCACCGGCTTATCAATAATTACTTGTACGAAGTAGCTTTACGTTAGGTAGGCCGTACACCGGCATGCATCAAGACATGTAACAGTCAAGACACGATGTCTGCGACATGACGCAAAGAAATGAGCAGAGTTGAATGAGATTATGAAAACCGCCGCACACCGGTCTGAGTCATGATGCCCATAGAGTTGTGAATTTTTCTTTTTGCACCCACTGTTTTCGGCAGTCATAACGACACGGACTGTCTCGCCTTCCATCAAGCCACTTAAGTCTTAGAGCCTCTACGAGTATTTAAAATGAAAGAAGGAAGCCATTGGTCAAATACGTTTTTTACTTATTTCCAGCTTTATGATTGCGGCCAAGTATTTCCAAAACGACATGCCAAATACTCCAGGTTAATACCAAAATATTTAAGGGCAACAACAAGGATAACACGGGCGGTAGTCGGCGCAAAGTTGAATGCGGAAAATGATAATTTCTATTATTTATTCCAAACCAGGCTCGCACCCGAGGGGCTTCATAACCTTTTATATGTAACAAGCTGTTTCCCACTGGAACGGACAGGCATTTGCAGTGGGACAGGAATTTAACGTGGAACTAATGAGAAGCCGGTGCACGCGGTAGAATGGTTGAGGCACTATGCTACAAGCCGGAAGGTCGCGGAGTCCAATCCCGATGAGGTCATAGGATTTTTTAATTGAATTAATCCTTCCAGCCCTATTATGGCCCTGGGGCCGGCTCAGCCTCTAACAGAAATGAGTACTAGGAATCTTCCTGGGAGCTGAAGATAGGCCGGCGCGTAAGGCTGTCAACCTTACCGCCATCTGTGAGCCGATTATCTAGAAAATGTGGGAATCTCAACACCTCACAAACCTATGGGCCTCCAAGGCCTGCCACAGAGATACCTTTACTTACTTTTACTAATGAGAAGCCAGAGACATTTACAGCAACCGCCATCAAAAAAATGTTTCGCCCATTTATCGACATGGTAGCGGGGGGTTCAGGAGACTCAGATCGTTTCAAGAAAAAGAAAGATCAATCAGACATTTTTAGCCCTTCTGTTACAGTGCGGATATCCATACCATCCCATCCTATCCCTCTAAGATCCATTCAAATATTGTCCACCCACTTACGCCTTGGTCTTCCCTGTAGTCTCTTTCCTTCTGGCTTTCCTACCAATATCCTATACGCATTCCTCGTCTCCCCTATTCGTGCTACATGCCCTGCCCACCCCATCCTTCTTGACTTGATCATTCTAATTATACTTGGAGAAGAGTACAAGTTATGAAGCTCCTCATTATGCAGTTTTCTCCAACCTCCTGTCACTTCATCTCTCTTCGGTCCAGATGTTCTCCTCAACACCCTCTAGACCCTCAGTCTATGTTCCTCCGTTAATGTCAGAGACCAAGTTTCACACCCATACAGAACCACAGGAAAAATTATAGTTTTGTATATGTTTTTGGACAGCAGACGAGAAGACAGAAGTTTCTGGGCTGAATGGTAGCAAGCATTACCCGAGTTCAATCGCCTCTTAATTTCCTCCTGAATCAGGTTTCGATCTGTTATCGTTGTTCCCAAATATCTGAACTGTGCCACATTTTCAAAACATCTGTTTCCTATCTTTATGTCATGATTTTCCCCTGCATTTTGGTGACGAGACAGTAACATATACTTAATTTTCTCTATTTGGGGCGTAGGGGTACGTACTGTATTAGTAGGGACATGAATTAAATCCAACCCCCCCAAATACATGTGATAAAGAGAAAATTTTGTTAATCTTACCTTTTGGATCGAATTGATAGATACAGTACATGCATAACATAGGAACTACAGTTAATATTTTACGTAATACGTAATATTTTATGTGAATTGAAAATTATTTGATATGTTCTGAATTTTTAATTGGATATATCAGTGTTAGAATTTGAAGTTGCTTCAGGTTAATTCCAGAATGATGAGATAGTGAGTCAGAACATCCAGTGCTTCAGAAGAGGTTCCAAAAGACTACTGTTGAATAGTAGTAAGATGGGTTCCTTTAATGAGCATGTAAAAGTGCACGCGGTAGCGTAGTTGGTTGAGGCACTATGCTACAAGCCGGAAGGTCGCGGGTTCCATTCCCGATGAGGTAGATTTTTTCAATTGATCTGATCCTTACAGCCGCACTATGGTCCTGGGGTCGACTCAGCCTCTAACAGAAATGAGTACCAGGAATATTCTTGGGGTAAAGGGCGGCCGGCGCGTAACGCTACCCTCACCGCCATCTGTGAGCTGATTATCTAGAAAATGTGGGAACCCCAACATCCCACAACCCTACGAGCCTCCACGGCCTGTTACAGGGATAGCTCTACTTAGTTTTAAAAGTTAGAAGAATTCAGTAAGAGGCTAATTAGGGGGACGACACTTAAATCAATTAATTACTCTTTTCCAATTAAATACATAGCGGCGAATGAAATGGAATGGTGTTGAAGAATGACGAGTACTCGTAGAAACGGACATGGAAGAGTTGATTTTGATGTGTTTCACGGTAAAGCATTAAAGCAGAATAGCGGTGCTCCCGTTTGCTGCGTTCTGTATAAGGATTCACTGGCAGACGGGACAATTACAAAACGACACTTTTTTGTGTGTTACAGCTGGAGAGCATAAAAAAGCAAGGGTTTGCTTCCTTCCTGTAGCGTCTAGCCCTCATTACTTGCCGTCATCACTAATTCATGCCCCATTACCATGCAGATTACAGGCTATAGAGCTGTAACTTTTGTATGCAGGAGGCTAGTCTCCGGCTCTCCTGGCAACCTGCTGGTACCGGTGGCCGCTCACATCCACAGGCAGTGCGAACGCTAGTGTCACGGCTTCGAATCCTACTTCAGATGTGCACAGTTTTCATCACAGTCTAATTTCGGTTAGGTGGGGGGGGGGAGTCCAACTGGGTACACTCGGCACGGAGGCCACTGATTGGTCTATTGTGCCTGTCCCGCGTATGATGATGGAGAATTTGGTGGAATGAAGATTGGCAGGGGAAACCGAAGTACTCGGAGAAAACCCGCTCTAACGCCACTTTGTCCACCACCAATCCCACTTGACCAGACCCGGGATCGAACCAGGGCCGCCGCGGTGGGAAACTAGCGACTAACCGCTTGAGCTATGGCGCGGCCCTTCATCACAGTCTATCATTCTTCTGATAACCGCAACTACTTATCTCCATAGTGCAAGGTCCTACTGATAGTTATTGAACTGTTTAAATAAGCATCATGTGTGGAATTCAGATGTTCTTCACTGTATTTACAAAAACCTTATATTGTACCCTCTTTTGAGCCTGTTGAATCCGGCACACAACTTCGCGCCTGATTAATCAAATATCCTTATTAATAGTGTTTTTTATCGAACCTTAGACTTCCGGGAAAGCTCTTCAAGATTTCCAGCCAATATTTTCTTTTCATTTCATATATTATTGTACCTGAGTCATCTCCCGTATCCTATCCCAACCGCCTTGATTTACTTTTCTTCTTCCTCCTCGCTCCAACTTTGCAGCATAGGGCTGATTTCTCAGTTTCATTGCTCATTTTTACAGACGGCAGGACTCCTTTGACGGGTGATCAGCTCGTCGCAAGGCCACTACCTAAACACGGGACAACACAAACAGAATAAACCCATACACACCAAACATCCATGCCTTTTGTAGGATTCGAACCCACGATCGCAGCTTCCGAGCGAGCGAAGACAGTACATGCTTTAGACCGTCCGGCTACCGTGACCGGCCTTGGTTTACATACCGTAAGAAACTTAGTTTTGCTCCATCTACTATGGAAACCATGGATGAGACACCATTAGTTCCTGACGTAGACTGTTGCGTCATCATTAGAGGTTACTTGGTTATATTTTCAATACAATTCTGGTATTAATAAGTAGATGGGAAATTAAAATAAACTTGTACAGGACGTTTATTCGGTAAGGATTACCTACGGAGTGCATGACGCACCGTCTTTCATAGAGTAGACAGACTTCAGGCAGTACAGATTATGCACCTCATCAGTATCCAACTTTCCTTAACTCTTTTGTGTTTTATTCTCTCTTAAACGCTTTGTATTACTCATTTCCATATTTTCCCAAATTTATTGCACCAAGGAAAGTACCCCGCAACTATCTATCCGGTAAAAAAGTAAAGCTATCCCTGTAACAGGCCGTGGAGGCCCATAATGTTGCTAGACGTCGAGACTCCCACATTTTCTAGACAGTGAGCTCACAGATAGCGGTAAGGTTGTCAGCCTTACTCGCCGGCCGCCTTTTACCCCCCAGGAAGATTCCTGGTACTCATGTCTGTTGCAGGCTAAGTACACCCCAAGGCCATAGTGCGGCTGGAAGTATTAGGCCAATTGAAAAAATCCACGTCATCGGGACTCTAACCTGCTACCTTCCGGCTTGTAGCATAGTGCCTCAACAAACTACGCTCTGTACCCAGTACAGATGTGCATTAAACGGTTGATGCGTATTCAGTGGTCCAAGAAATGCTGATGTCCATGCTCATAAAATTCTTCCATTTGATTCGTCCAATTCAGTTCTTCACATCTTGTCCAGCATTCACACAAAATGCGACTTACGAACTCTGGGAAGTGATTCCCAATATCGAGCGAATTTGAGAAATCCGGTAGAAGTTGCCTTGCTGACGAATGATCAGAAATGAGGAACTAGGCATTAAGTTGTGAAACCTGAAGGCTGTCCAGGCCTCATAAGTGCGGCCCATTCACAATAACTTGATATTCTTAGCCCCCCGAGGCTTACTCTCCTCTGTTTCACATGTTTCTATGTTTATTACAAGGTACACCCGATATTTTGAATTATTCCATTGCAGTGTTTGTAACGTCAGAATGCTAAGAGGTTCTGCTTGTAACTTATCAATATTCACTGAACACAGCACGTACATCCCTGGTTTAAGGGCGCATCTGATCACTGATGAGGACGGATCGACCAGCTCCCAGGGAGAGGCCCACTGTTGCGTATCGGCTAAGCATCAATATTGCCCACACAGGTCAGCTGCATAGTCAGACAGTTCCACTGGCTGCACAGAAACACAAGTAAATCCGGCTACACACAGCCTCTATTCCTCAAATATTGGCATAGTTACCATATTTGTACAAAGGTTTTAGACGTGTTTGCAGTGGAAATCCACGTGGTTGGTTGGATTTCCACTTTATTCTCATCAAATATGACTGCCAGTTAAACTACATTTTGAGTACCAAGCAAATCTCCTCAGAAGCGACTGCGTACCTGGTAATTCGATTCGAGTCCCATTCGAGTTTTGTGGTATCTTGACATATTTTCTTGGCAGTTTTCTTAGCTCCTTCATGAGAATAGCGTTCTAAAGCAGCCAATTGTATTATTTATTCTTATGTTATTTAACTATACTATTGTAGGGGATGTAGCACGAATGGGGGAGAAGATAGGATATTGGTGGGAAAGCGAGAAGGAAAGAGACCACTGGGAAGACCAAGGCGTAGGTGAGTGGACATTATTGAAATGGATCTTAGATAGGATGGGATGGTATGGATTGGATTGGTCTGGCTCAGGATAGGGACACGGTGATGAACCTTCGGGTTCCATAAAATGCTGAGAAATTCTTGAGTAGCTGCAGATTTGGCAGCTCCTCAAGAAGGGCTAAGCTGCATAAGTAAGTAAGTAAGTAAGTATTGCAACTGAAGAGGGGATTAATGTGGAAAATATCGGTGATTGAGATTACCTCTTTCTAATGGGCCCAACTGTGTAGGTGTATCCCCCCTCACCTGTGGACGAAAACAGATCCAATTTCCGAAACGTCGTGTTTTCTATTTTCTAAAATATCGAACGATGGGAAAAGCCCCCAAACCAAGTAATTCTGAGCGTTACTCACCCTTATCAGAACCCTTTTGTGTCTGCTTGATGTTTAGTGTGTTCTGAGGGTTAGTACAGGGGTGATGGTAAGGAAACAAGGAGTTCCATGATAGACAGGGACCCTTTTGACAGTGCTGCATCAATATCATCACATTGAAGCAAAGGTTATGGGTAGAAATCTTTCAGTCATTAAAGGGACTATATTTGGGTTATCTGACGGGCACTGTACTCATATTGTGTTTCAGGCAATGAAAAGAATCTTCTTCTTCTGACCGCATTCAGTCCGAGTCTCACGACCATCCAACTATCCGCAAAGTGCGCACTCAACGTGAGGGTCACGAGGCCGACCGCTCATGTTTAGTATCGAAGCCTGAAATTAATTGAGTCCGCCTTTTACCTTCCGCTCAATAACTTGTGGTTACTTATAGATTATTACTGAGCATTTACGGAAGGGATCAGTTACCCACTCTTCAAAATTTAACAATCGTGATTGGTTTAGAATCGCTATATGCACATGACGTCATCACAACCACAGTAAATGATTTATGAATTATGATGCGAGTCGTGGAAGAGTGGTTTGCGGCATCCATGATTCCAGGGGATTGAGGGTTATAATTAGCATCCCCCAAAGTAACAGCACAGGGGTGCAGTATTAATGTCAAGTGATAGTGGATACAGCGCTGCGTCACGGGGTCCACAAACAAAAGACCTTATTAACTGGCCGTAACAACCGGTTTCTAAAACATATAATTAATGAAGGGGACCGCCAGTGTGGTCTAGTGGTCAGAGCTCCTAGCTACAGATCCAGAGGTCCGGGGCTCGATTCCCGGCGCTACCAGGTTTTCTGAGAAGCAATGGGTCTGGAACGGGGTCCACTCAGCCTCGTGAGGATAACTGAGCAGTTATTTGAAGGAATTAGCGGCTCCGGTCTATAAAACCGAAATTAACTGCCGTGGGGATTCGTTGCTCTGACCATGTGACACCCTCTATCCGCTAAGTTGCCATAACTTCGCCGACAAGCGGCAGTCGCTCGGTCGGTACAGTTCGCTTGCGGACTAAAACCACGGAGTTTATTTATATGTATATTAAATGCCGATCACAGTGGCCGCGTTCTCTAAAGCAAGAACTGTCTTCTCGTGGTCAGACACTGAAATCGTGAGTTCTATTACCACTAGAGTCATGGATGTCTGTATGCGTTTATTCTTTGTTTGTGTTGTTCTGTGCGTATCTGAAGGCCTTGCGACGGGCTGATCCCCCGTCCAAGGAGTCCTACCGTCTGTTTATAGATCAAAAAACTGAAGAAGCGGCCAAGGCCCAACAGAGGGCTGTAGAGCCGTAATAGAACATGCATTCCGTTTACTAATGTTAACAGAAAGGAAGTAATAGAAATTATATGTTACAATCCAGTGGTTATGTATGTCAAACTTCTGCATTAAATTGGTGAATAGTTCACTGGGAAACCCTAACGAATGGATTGTAATGCGGTGAGAAATGTGGTCATAGCAACACCCCCGTCATATTCATGCTAAACCTGCCCCAATTGTACCCCCGCTAGTACACCTCTGTGCTTTCCCAATTCTGTTAAACTTTGTCGTGAACAAAACCACGTGGCACACAATAAACCCAGGTACACTTATCTCAATTAAATGCTATCGATTACCGTAACAGATAAATTCATGTGAGAGTATGGAAGTGTAGAAGGTGGAACACTGTCAATCTCTTCGCTTTGGTCACTTCGATAATTTTTAAGCTCATCCACAGGCATTTTTGTTCCTCAACTCCCTGTTACTTCCTGCCTCTAAGTCCAACATTCTATTTAACATTCTGTTCTCGGACACTATGTCAAGATTACGTTTTCCTGTAGGGCAAGGTACCAAGTTCCACGCGCACGCGCACATACACACAAAACAACAAACACAAGTGTGTAGTTCTGTTTATGTTATTATTTAGCTATTTAGCCAAAGAAGACGAAATAATTCTGAATTGAATGGTAGCAAATATCCTCCAAGTTTAATCTACTCTAAATTTCTGAATGCACGTTGATATGTTATTTACAAAGGATATAACGCCCGTTTTGTTTCTCTAAAATGAATACAGTGTTATCGTCACTTCCACAGTCAATTGCACTTAATGGTCTTTTCCTTGAGGTTTCAAACAAAATCTTAGCTTACACATAATGCATCTTCTGTCCTGCTAAATCAAATATGTCTGCGTGCTACTTGCTTAAACTTTTTATTTTGTTGCTAGTGGGGTGGGACTAAGTCCCTTGTAGAGCAACTGGTGGAGTGAAGATTGGCAGGGGAAACCGAAGTACTCGGAGAAAACCTGCCCCAGCGCAACTTTGTCCACCACAAATCCCACTTGACCAGACCCGGGATCGAACCCGGGCCTTCGCGGTGGAAATGATTAAACTTAACTGCTGCTGTTCCCATTGTGTTTATCTCAGCAGACTCTTCGTCACAGGTTTTGTAAGTGCAGCCCAGAGTTTTTCAGGTATTCGTACTTTTAAAGAATGCTTATATTATCCATTTTTATGTATCCTAATGACAGATAAATGGCGTCCTGTTTAAAGTTTTATGTCATACATAGTTCTTATACTTTTGTTTTGTGTTGTTGCCGGTACAGTGTTCAAGTCTATTATTTATTCCAGTGATTCTCAAGAGAGGTCAAAGAAGTTAGAATTAATGTGTTGCAATTATGAACTTCGTTCTCGAAAACAGCATTTTTTTCCTTTAGCTTACCTCGATTATATTCCGTAACTTGATGTCTTTTATTCATCTAGTTATTAGTGTTGGCGATACATTTTGGAACATTCACGCAAACATGTTGTTTAAAAAAAGAAGGGGACTACATAAAGTTGGTCGATGGTTTTAATCTTCAGCTATGTTAATATTGTGGCATGTCCGCTGAAAGCAGGAAAAGGTTATTCAGAAGAGACGTCCGTTAATAGGTTATGGCACAATAAACAGTGACGCAACAGTGGAATACTTCACGCACGCAACGTAACAAATGGAAGTACCGCTGGGAACGTTGTTTTCTGAGGTCCCGCAACAACACAGGAATTGTGGGAAGCGGTGTTTTCTGTTGGGTTCGACGCGAACCTATATCACGAGTACCAGAGAGACAAGTTTGTCAGTCTAGAATCTTAGAGAGTCTTGATTCTGCAGTTAGCAGCCGGGAGACCGACGCGTCAGAGGTCGTTGAAGAAGATCGCCCCTGGTGGATGCGTAGTAATTTCGAGTTAGCTATGAGAGAATCACCGGCCAATAAGGGCGTGAACACGGAAGCTAAGGAGTCTACGGCATTAGAAGCCGTTACCAGGTGGCAACTGGTGAAGACATAGCAGAACGAGAAGTCTTAATACGTATTGTTGTGAATTGTAGAGCGTTATAATTACTTGTGGTTATGATCAGTAAGTTTTCAATAAATCCAATTATCAGTCCAAACTCCGTTTATAGTCATTTGACCACGTGAGAGTATGCTTAGCTTCGCTAAACTTACTTATATGCTCACTTATTTCTAAATTAATGCTCTGTGATATTTGTGGTTTCAGCTAACAAATTTCTTTTCCAGCATTTCCAAGGAGATAAATAATAATTACGTTTTTCAACTATTTCCGAATCTCTTATATGTTCTTGGTCGCATGTCCTTCTGCTTCTACATGAATATTTTAATGGGGCGTGGTTTATGAATTAATTTGTCAAGTGTTCATATTTTCCTTCTGCAATTGACGTGGCAGCAGATACGATGAAATGTTGACAAATGCACTGAAGTTCATTCAAGTGTCCACACACCTATAGAGTTTGCACATCATACACTGCGACTGCTCGCATTAAAGCAATGGCTTCTGTCTACATCAGGCTTGTCTATGCGCCTCGCAGTGTCTGTCTCTTCACAACTGATTACCAGAAGAGAGGCCATGTTTGGCTTGCGCTAGATGTAGAGGCCTCTGTCTTAACACATGGTTTAGTAACAATTTGTAAATTTTTCCTCTACTTAATCAGCATTCCACGGAAGTGTATGGGGGTGTGGGAGGAACACTTCACCTCGGCTTTGACGGGGATGAGTACTCAATTTCCTCCTCCGACCGTCTTTACTTTCGGGTAAAGACCATATGATATGCTAGAATTATTATTTGATACAATGGTGAAAGTAAAGTAAAGTAAAGCTGTCCCTGTAACAGGCCCTGGAGGCCCATAGGGTTGTGAGACGTTGAGGTTCCCACATTTTCTAGACAATCAGCTCACAGATGGCGGTAAATTTGTCAGCCTTACGCGCCGGCCGCCCTTTACCCCCAGGAATATTCCTGGTACTCATTTCTGTTAGAGGCTGTGAGTCGAACCCGGGGTCATAGTGCGGCTAGAAGGATTAGGTGAATTGAAAAAAAATCCACCTCATCGGGATTCGATCCCGCGACCTTCCGGCTTGTAGCATAGTGCCTCAACCTACTTCGCTACCGCGTGCTCCCTTTGGTACACAGAAATATTCCGACAGGAACCGAATCCATGGTTTTCAGTTTTTAGTCGGCCAGTCACTTGACTGAAATGTGTGTATTGTTGCAAATTATAATTTAAGTCGTGCCTAGTGGTGGATATGTAGCATGCATGAGAGGGCAACATGCTCAGTTAAACACAGGGACAACATTACCTTGCATAGTACCTGAGTAATAACGGTGATGATATTTCGGGCTCTGTTTCTTGATTTGTCTTAAGTACGTGCTCCCATTTTTTTATTGCCAGTGGGGTGGGACTAAGTCCCTTGTACTGCGGCCACTTCTGGCCTATTGTACCAGCCCCAGATGATAGGTGAGGGTGATTGTGGAGCAATTGGTGGAATGAAGATTGGCAGGGGAAACCGAAGTATTCGGAGAAAACCTGCCCCAGCGCCACTTTGACCACCACAAATCCCACTTGACCAGACCCGGGATCGAACCCGGGCCGCCGCGGTGGGAAGCCGGGGACTAACCGCTTGAGCTATGCCGGCCCTACCTGCTCCCATAGAATTAGTCAGTAAATTTGTTCTATACTGTTCGCTTCGTTGTATAAGAATTTAATTTAAATTAAATTAACTTCTTTACGTCTCAAGGACCGCCTCTGTGGTCTAGTGGTCAGTGTTCCTGCGTACAGATCCAGAGGTCCCGGGTTTGGTTCGCGGCGCTACGAGATTTTCTGAGAAGTAATGGGTCTAGAACGGGGTCTATTCAGCCTCGTGAGGATATTTGAGGAGCTATTTCAAGGAAATAGCAGCTCCGGTCTAGAAAACCGAAATTAACGGCCGTGAAGATTCGTTGCGCTGACCATCTATCCGCTAAAGTTGGCATTGACTTCACCGACAAGTGACGGTCGCTCGGTCGGTATATTTCGCTTTAGGACTAAAGCCACAGAGTTTACTTCTCAAGATCAGGTAAATGCTGTAAAACGTAAAAATAAAGCTATCCCTGTAACAGGCCATGAAAGCCCATAGGGTTGTGAGATGTTGAGGGTCCCACATTTTCTAGACAATCGGCTGAAAGATTGCGGTAAGGTTGTCAGCCTTACGCGCCGGCCGCGCTCTACTCCCCAGGAAAGTTATTTAATTAATTTCTGATACTCATTTCTGTTAGAGGCTGAGTCGACCCCAGGACCGGAAGGATTAGGTCAATTGAAAAAATCCAATGACCTCATCGGGACTTGAACCCTCCACCTTCCAGCTTGTAGCATAGCGCCTCAACCAACTACGCTACCGCGTGCCTCAAGTAAATGCTGTGTCAGAGATAAGCCCCCGCCGAGAATCGAGTTTGTGTGGCGGAATGGCCATTGGACATACACTCAAAGGAAGTCTCTCCCAGTACCAGCTCCTTTACCGCAAATCCCACATGCACTGCCCAGGGATTGACCCTAGGCCTCTTCCATCTAGCCGGCCGAGGTATGGCATGGCCTCTAAATTTCTGTTGTGGATTAAAATATCTCGACCCTGCATGTTCAAAATCTCATGGCTTGTGTGCGTCTTGCAGTGGTTGGTTCGCTTCTCCCTCGCCACCATAATACCTTAATCGGATTGGTGCGGATCTGGCTGACGATACAGTCTCATTGCGTGTGTTTTCTGTTCTTAGTAGAATAAGCAGTGACGTTTGTTAGGGCGGTTACGTAGCTATGGGGGTCTTAATTAACATGTAACATTTCGTTTTATTTTTAGCCCTGTCTTCATGGATTACACAATTTTATCGAAAGTCGCGGTCATGTGCTTCGTTCTGGGAGGTTCATATTTCATATATTGGCCTAGAAACTGGTGGAGTTTCCTCGTTTTCCCCAGCCTCCCTGAGCCAATGCCAGTTTAGTCCCTCAAATGTTGTCACGACCGGATGCTTCATCATCCTTTCCATTTCATAAATTAGTTACCAACCCATCATTCGACACTATACAATCTGAGTTAGAGACAGCATCATTAAATAAGTAATAAACATGAAGTTACTTTCTTCTATGGTTTCCACGTTTCCCTCAAGGGGACATGCGGTAGCGAGTTGGTTGAAGCACTATGTTACAAGCCTAAAGGTCGCGGGTTCGATTCCTGATGAGGTTATTACTTTTTCAATTGACCAGCTAAAAATATTTAATTTATAATTTCTGGCGATTCTGTTACCTTCAGTCTTTTTGCTCCTTATACACGTCCTCACTTAGCCTTCGTTAAATAAACACTTTGTATATTTTCAAGTGCCGGTCACGGTAGCCGAGCGATCTAAGGCATGTACTGTCTTAGCTCGCTTGGAAACCGGGATCGTGGGTTCGAATCCCACCACTCAGGGCATGGATGTTTAGTTTGTGTGTGTGCGTTTTTCTATGTTTGTGTACAGGTAGAGGCCTTGCGACGAGCTGATCACCCGCCCAAGGAGTCCTACCGAATGTGTAAGATCTAGAAAAACCGAAGTGAACGGAGAAATTCATGGAGGTAGGCCTAGGCCCACTGGGGCTGTAGTGCCAAGGAAAAAAAAATACTTTCAAGTATATTTTATAGTCGGTAATATAACGAAATGCCAGAATATTATTCCACCTTATAAATGACATATGACTCGTTTACTTTCTTATTCTCAGAAAATGGCGGAATATTTTGAAGTTCGTCACTACTGGCAGAACTACAGCAACTTACACATATTGCTAACTTTGACTTAACATGAAATTTTAATATTTTAAGATAGATTTGAACTATTTAAGTTTCCACTGTTCGTTTGATATTGAGAGTTGTTTATAAAATATTGCAACACTAACAGTTCGCTAATGTATGAAAGTTGTTCCCCGAGTTGTAAAACTTTAAACTCACATTTTGAAGAAAGAACGCGCATTAAGTGACATGAAAATAAGGGACAGAGAAAAATGTTTTCAGCTAAAATCGATAATGTAACAAGGAAATGGACGAAGTTAGGCAAGAAGGAACTTCATAGCTTGTAAACTTCAGTAGTATTGTTAGGTTTTTTAATAAAACAGGATGAAGAGGGGTCATGTAGGCCGCACGATATGCATAGAACATATTGGTTGGAAAACCGCCTGGGAAGATAGAACAAGGGAGATCAAAGCGTGGATGGACGAACGATATTCAAATCAATATCAGAGAAATAGTTTGTGAACACCATTTTTAAATTTTCAAGTATTCCATCTGTAATACTACTAACGTGGAGAACGCATATAAAAGCTAAGAGAAAACAACTAGAGCTCAAAACCACAAATATGAATTGGCTAACCGACAAAAAATCACAGCTATCTCTTGAAAACAAAATAATCCTATACAAAACGATAATCAAATCAGTCTGGACCTACGGGAAAGAGTTATGGGGATGCAACAAACCTTCCAACACAAAAATTCTCCAAACGTTCCAATCCAAAACGCTAAGAAATCTAGTTAATGCTCCCTGGTACGTATCAAACGCTACCTTACACAATGATCTAAGCATACCATATGTAACAAAAGTCATCAGAGCATACGCGGAGAGACACAGAAACCGGACCACTCAAAGCAACAACCAACTAAGAAGAAACCTCTTCAACCAACCAGCAATAGAAAGAAGACTAAATAGAAAGTGGCCAGAGGATCTCATTAGATAAGCACCAGAGAATCATCGGAGGGTGATACCTGCTTCAATATTACACACACCCATCCCTTTTGCTAATTACTCAATTTATGTATATTGAGTAGAGTGTAAAATTATTTTAAAATAAAAAGAATCTGTAATACAACAAAGTCAATCCTTTCTCAGAAGACACTAAAATATACTATTTAATTCACTGAAAGTGTTTTTTTAAATATTTTAAAATGTCATTAACTATATACATTCCTTGTTTTTGCTGCTACATTTTTCGACCAGACATGGCCCATCATCAGGCAACACTACAGCAGCACCAAAACATACAAAAATAAAGCGAATGACATTAAAAAGGAACACTGAAATAACCGACGAAATAGGATGGAAATATCTCACGAAGAGAAAGCAACGATGTGCCTAAGGTCACAGGGAACCAAGTGTAGAGTGCAGTGGTCCCCCGAAATAATACGTGTTGCCTGATGATGGCCCATGTGTGGCCGAAACGTGTACCAACACAAAATGAATGTATATAGTTAATTACATTTTAAAATATTAAGAAACACTTTTAGCGAATTAAATATATTTTAGTGTCTTTTAAGAAAGGACTAACTTTGTTGCGTTACAGACGGACTACGTCACAATTTAGAAATGGGGCCCCAATGCGACAGAATTCTGAAATATAATAATATATTTTGTGAAGATGTGGCCAGGTGTGATATAGCTCAGAATAGGACACACTGACGGATTTGTGGGGTGGATTCTTCACGTGAGGGTTACATATTGATAATTACTTAATCGGTGGGATAAAAATCTGCTGTTGGAAGTAGTCAGTTAACCATGAATTCTGTTATTTAGGATTTAAAGTAAATAGTGATTGATATAACGACCTGAGGTTAGATATACAGACATACATATAATCTTGAGACATCCACGTGACAACAGGAAAGCGGGCTTTAGTCTTTCTCAAGGATCAATGTTTTCCGCGCGCACAATGCAGGCAGCCCTCCGCCTGTCGTCAATCAATACCCGCGGCTACCGCCGAGCACGACAGATACCAGCAGAGCGAGCGCCCCGCTGCCAAGCGAGGCCTTTCCTCTGAAGCGACTTACTTCTTACCGTTAAAATACTCTGATAATCTTCTTCAGCATGCAGATACTGTAATAATTAAATAAGTTCTTAGTGCAGGAGGATAATTAAAAAAGTAAGGTTTTATATTCTTTATTTAAATAAAATAACAACATACAGAGTAACTCATGAGGCTGGGCTGGAGTCACATATTAGTTTTACTTCTCCGCATAGCCATCAAGACTGCATTAGCGATATGTCAATTTATCAAGTGCTTCAGAGAAGAAATGCGTCCTGGACACGTAACCATTTCTTGGCTTCATTTTGAACATCTTCATTAGAATGAAAGCTGAGTTTCTTTTTCATTTTGGAAAGAGATGGAAGTCCGACGGTGCCAAATCAGGACTGTATGGTGGATGTGGAAGAATTCCCCATTCCTAGGAGTTCAAGAGATTCACGGTGTCATCCCTGATGCTTCTTCAGTGTTACGAGGACCATGGTGAAACATTCTTAAGCTGAATTTTTGCAAGAGATGAGACTTGGGTCTTCCACTACGCCCCAGAGAACAAGACTGAATCAGTGACCTAGAGATATCCTCACACTGAGTCAAAGAAAAGCTGAAGACAGTGAAGTCTCCAGGGAAAGTAATGACTAATGTTTTCTGGGATATTCATGGAGTTATTTTGGTAGATTTCTCACTTCCCGGTTCAACTGCTTATCAGGAAAGCCTAAAGAGAATCAAATAGGCTATTCAGCGTAATAACCTAGGATTGTTGACCATATGAGTTTTCTTTTGCATTGCAGTCCTCAACCTCTCGGTGCCCTCGCAACTGTGAATCTGTTGAACTCTTGGGGCTAGGAAATTCTTCCATGTCCACCACAGAGTTCTGATTTGGCACCGTTGGACTGTCATCTCTTCCCAAAGATGAAAGAGCACATCAGAAGTCAGCTCTTCCTTTCCAATTCAAATGTTCAAAATGAAGTCAAAAAATGGTTGCGTGATCAGGACGAATTTTTTTCTATGAATGACCTGACAGATTGATGAGACTCAAGAGACTTGGTGACTATGTAGAGAAGTAAAGTTAATATGAGACTATATCTCAACCTCACGAGTTACTCTGTAAGTTGTTTACTCACCCATGGAGCTTATCCCTTCTTAAGGAGCCGTCAATTCTGCAGCTACTGAAGAATTTCCCAACATTTTACGGAACCCAAAGGTTCATTACCGTATTCACCAGAGCCCTCCAATGTTCCCTATCCTGAGCCAGATAAATCCTGTGAGTTGTTATTTTATTTAGATATAAAATAGGAAACCTTGCTTTTGGGATTATCCTCGTAGTTAGTCACTAGATCAATATATGCATTATCCTTAAGAATCTTAAGTATCATCGCGTTCACAAAAGCACGAAATTGGGCCGTATTCTGAGCTAGTTGGACTCTGAACTTTACCTTACGACATATTTCTTCAAGTTACCTTCCATACTCTTCCGTTTAAAGTGTCCCCGCCGTACACGCTCCGTGTCCTCCTCCTTATCTCGTCCTCCCTGGCTGAATCACCCTAACGATACTAACTGAAGGGTAAAAATTATGCCGTTCCTCATTATTTGTGTAATCTTCATTTAAACGGTCACGAGCAATCGGGAAAAGGAGATGCGAAACAGGATCCAGCGGAGTAGGTGCCCCCACCTCCCCACCTGAAAACGGAAACAGATCGAGATCTCTAGTTTCTGGAATACCGGATGATGGACAGAGTCCGAGAACCCAGTAATTCTGAGTTTCTGCAGCTTGTTATTGCCAGTTAAGTAGGTCTGCACATTCTACTTCCCTCTGAGTAATGCTCCAAGTCTCACGCGTATATAAGGCTCCCACGAATGTAACATTTATAGTACTGTATATTTTAATATTTAGTTCTTATAGTCCTGAATTATCTAATTCAGCTTCTTTCTAATTTCATTATGAAACACCCTACTTATTTTATTTTATGTTGTAGGTCTCAAATACTTATTTTCCGCCGGCTTATTATATCTTTGGAATTTATTATGATTTTCCATAATACTTTTTTTTTACCTAGTCGAATAACAGTTTTGGTCAGAAGTTGCAGACCGCTACGAAACATGCATACTAATCTGAAGACACATCAGGGTCTGAACAGATCTTCCTGTGTCTCAGAACGACTGCCACAGTAGCTACTGCTAAAAGCTGTTCCTGATTAAATTTTTTTTCTTTTTGAATTTGAACCGTGGCTGATTTATTGCTACTGCCTCTGTGTGTGAATACCTCGTCTTGTTCTGAAACAGCTTAGTTGAAATCATAAGCTCAAGGTTGACCCTTATGTTTTTTTTCCCCCTTGACACTACAGCCGCAGTGGGCCTAGGCCTACCTGCATGAACTTCTCCGTTCACTTCGGTTTTTCTAGGTCTTACACATTCGGTAGGACTCCTTGGGCGGGTGATCAGCTCGTCGCAAGGCCTCTACCTGTACACAGACAAACTAAACATCCATGCCCTGAGTGGGATTCGAACCCACGATCCCGGTTTCCAAGCGTGCGAAGACAGTACATGCCTTAGACCGCTCGGCTACCGTGACCGGCGACCCTTATGTTACAAATTATAATTTATTTTTTAAAATCTGGTGAATCTTAGTGAGATGACGCTTTCAAGGCAATGCCTGCACGCAGCACTCACTTGTAACTATCAAGTAAATAAGCAAGTAACTAATAATTTAACAATGTGATGGAATAATTACCAGGCTAATAATCTAACTAACAAGTTAACAAATATTTAAACAGCTAATTTTTTAACTAAGCAAGCAACACGCGGGCAGTTCGAAATGATGGATATTATATTTATGCAGTAGATTTCTCTGTGTGTATTTCTATCCATGCCGAGTTCATCAGTTTCTTCTGTTTACTACTTCACTAAACTACGAATCATTAACTATATGGATTATGATAAGCGAGTAATGGTATAATTACGAGTGGTAAATTGGGAGGTATGTGCAAGGAATTGGCTCTTGCAGGATGCTAAACTGAAACTCCTGAGATCACTAGGAGATTCTAATTTATTACAACACAGAACCACTAAATAAATTCGTGAATAGCTTAATGTTATAAATATTATGAACGTAGCAACAGATTTTACAATAACATTTTTGGAATGAATCAGCATCATGTAGCTCTAAATATAAGTAACATTAACGTACAGACGGAAAGAATCAGACGCTTCAAGAAACCCTGGAACTACATTTAAAATATTTCACGTTCGTTTTATCTTATTTTCATCTCACTACATGTTTCGATCTATCAATATCAGCATCAGGTCGTTTTTATAAATTACATGTGTCGTTATTGGATTATTAAAATTGATAATTTTTTTACACTTATCAATAATTATAATGTAAATTTTAATTTTAAGTTGAAGTTCTGTGTGGGATATATCTCGACTGTTGAATGCTAACTCTACCTTTCATACATGATAGAGGATGTAGAAGGTAAAGACAACATAAAAGTGGCTTTGGAAGTACAAGTCAAGTCGGAATAAGTTCCGTAGAATTAGCCGTGAGATTAAATGTGATTTTGCAGCTTCATTGTAGAACTGAGTAAAACTAATAAATACAGCTTGATCAGTTATCTGTGCCTAGATTCGAACCAGGGACAACCGCGTTCGAATCAACAGTGCTATTGTCTGATATGATAGCTTTTCGGGTAGCGAATTATATGGGCTGTCGTGTCTACATCTGTCCGCTTCGCATTTCACAATTAATTTATATGATAAAAAGTTTTCATAGCTTGTATTTGGTTTATTTATTCTGTGTTGAGAACGGCTTTCAGTTATTGCGCGTGATTTGCTTTGCTGCGTGAAACGGAAACAGACGTAACGGAACGAGGCAGAGGACAATACAAAGTTGGAAGTGCCGACTCAGATCCTCCAGGAACTGAGCAGAAAGAAATGCTTTCATCTCTGTGCAGAGTCCGGGATTAACAACTGCACAACTTCTTGTGTTTATTCGTAATCTTAGCTGATGTAGCCGGTCACGGTAGCCGAGCGGTATTCGCTCGCTCGGAACCCGGGGTCGTGGGTTCGAATCCCACACAAGGCATGGATGTTTGGTGTGTGTATGTATTTATTCTGTGTTTATGTTGTCCTGTGTGTAGGTAGAGGCCTTGCGACGAGCTGATCGCCCGCCCAAGGAGTCTTACCGTCTGTAAAATGATCATGAAACTGAGNGTCCAAGGAGTCCTATCGTCTGTAAAATGATCATGAAACTGAGAAACCAGCCCTGTGCTGCAAGGTGGGAGTGAGAGAGAGAGAGAGAGAGAGAAAGGAAGATTAGCTGATATGCAAATCGAGTACCTCAGAAGTTTCCGGTGTCCTAATGTTCTCAGTTGTAAACACAGTTACATGAAAATTTGCGGATTATTATAATAAGCTTTTGTCGCTGTACGAAGCTGTACTTGGATGTCTGTATCGATTCCTAAGTAATCAGTTTGGAGGCCTGTACCACGTATATTAACAGAGACTGCCGACGCTGATCCTGCCGATATAGATAACAAGTCTCTGAAATGTTGATCTTTAGCTCATCCGATACACGGCTGATCTCCAGGAAAGGTTTTGGAGGAGGAGATTTGAGAATAACATAAACAGGCTACGGAATATGAAACATAAGGAAACGACGTTAAAACTTCACAATAAAGATAATGAGAATTACAGCCAGAGGAACGAGAAGACTTGTGATTATAATTAATACATAACGCTTAAAACATTCATCTTTAATTGTTAATGTGAGGATTCCGTGTGCCTTTTTTTTTGCTGCTGTCAAATGTCAGTGTAATCACAGTGGGATAGCTTTCAGCGTCTAAGAAATAAAATTTATCTCATTCAAAATTTTTCATACACTTCCGTGGTACCCTCTTACGTCTCGTGGTAGTAATTTTGGGCGCAAATCACATGTTAAGAAGCAGAGATGTATATGGAAACATTTGAAGGAAAATAGACACCAGAAGTACTTCTGAAACTCCCTGTATCCTTGAATTATTCAGAACTCTGTTCCACGCACCAATTAGTTTGTTGCCTCTTATATTTAATGTGGGCAGAAGAAGGCATGCATTTTAGAATACAATAGCGATTACATATATTTCAATTATATATCTTTTGTCTTTGCTAATGCGATTTTCACCTTGATTCCGCTCTATATTGCTTCTTTGTGGGGCACGCGACTGTGTATACGTTAAGAGGCTGAGAAGCGGCAAAGGTCCAGCAGAGGGCCGTAGAGCCATAGATAGATAGTGACTTGAAATAGACTCCAGCAATGCTCTATTCTGACCCCATTCCTTGTAATAATTTTTATAGCCGCTGTGCTTACGTAATTCTAGGTGTCTCTGCATCATCTACCCTCCACAGTTTGCTAACCCTGTGACACGGGTTCGCTCAGCTGTTACGTGTCCAATTTATTTCGAAACTAACCCCATTTCGAATCTCCGTCAGGGCACCGGCTATATAAACATAAATTCGTGTATTTAATCAATACTTCCAAGCGACCGCCTACAGATCGAAACAACTTACCAGTCCCTTCCAGCCCTTTGTGCGTAGTTACCACTGAGTTGCATAACCTCGGCAGCTCATGCAGCCATGTTAGTTCCTGCAGCTTGAGATCCGCTTCATTCCTCTTGCAGCTTGTGAATCTCGCCCCTTCCCCTCCCCACTGCCCCCTCCCATCCCGAAGGATCCATCTGTTGCGTCAGCAGCTATCCCACCCCCACGGCATCTGTGGTCCTGCCCGGCCGAGCTGGGCGCCAAATCACAGAAATTATGCAAACAGCTTAACAACAAAATAAATATCTTGACATTTCACCAAAAACTGCCTACTGCGTGCTGAATGTGATTCAGTCCATGTCTTCTATGAGCATGCCGAAAATTAAAATTATATTTTATTCTCTTCTTGCCTTATTAAACGATGATTCGGCGAAATTTTATGAGAACAGGTCGCCATAAAATTTGCATATCCAAACAATAATAAAAACAGAAGATTTTTGTTTCATTTCACGTTCTTATTATATTTGGGCTCTGCTTATAATCAGGTTCACGTTTCATATAAAATGAGACACAAGTCTTACAGGTGGCTTATACGCTAGGAATGTTCGTTATATCAGCAGTATTTATTATTATTATTATTATTATTATTATTATTGGAGGGGGGTGGGTTTCCCCATGCACCGCTACCAGTTGTTTATCTATTGTAGGTCCCCCTTTGATATTCTACCAGTCGCCATACCCTGCCGGTACTTGTGTGTGCTGTTAGCCCCGTTGAGCCAACGAAGTCAGCCCTCGGTACCTTGATATTTCCCCCATCTACCAGAGGCATTGGAAACTACTTGGGCGGGAAACTTGCCTAATTTTGCCCAGAGGTCTCCTAGACACATGAGGATCTTTTACATGCCGTAAATCTGCGACACGGGACCCGCGGTTTAAAGTCCGCCCCGGAGGACTTCTTCCCTGAATTTCCACGACCTCCG
Source organism: Cryptotermes secundus (assembly GCF_002891405.2). Lineage (NCBI taxonomy): Eukaryota > Metazoa > Arthropoda > Insecta > Blattodea > Kalotermitidae > Cryptotermes > Cryptotermes secundus. The sequence continues at coordinate 1,167,252 of NW_019718631.1, read as the reverse complement.
CCGGGTTTGAACCCGCGTACCTTGAGTCATGAGGTGGGAACGTTACCACTAGACTACGGAGGTCGCTTATATTAGCAGTAACTGTTACCTACATCAGTGGTTCTCAACCGGTGTGCCGCAACGCACCACTTCGATTGGAGCCATTGGAAGTGCTGCCGAAGCTTTGAACATTAGAAACATTATATAAAGTAAAAGTATTGAGTTTGATAAAATTCCTGAATTCAAGTTTGTGAAACGAAACTTAATCGTATTTCTGTTTCATATTAATTTTATATCTTTATAAAATAAATAGTTTTATTTTAAATATATTTACTTTTATTATGAGCTCATTTTCTGTGTGGTCTGCGCTACGTAGCAGTAGAACTGTGTTTTCTGTGCGTGGTCCGTGCAGAGAGGATATGAGAGAATACGGGAATGGGAATTGACTTCACTTGAGTTCCGAAGTTCCAAGGGAACAGCAGCGTGGCCAGAAGAAGAATAAGAAGACATAGAGCGTGACGTTACATGTGCTATAGTTAAAACAATCTTGAGGTTGTAAGAACTAATTGTAGTGACGACTAGTTAAGACCAATAAACCGATTCACCAATCCAAATCACTTAGACACGTTACAGTATTAGCGAGTTACGTCCGAGATGCGCACAGAAGTGTAACTAGGCCTTCATATATGTAGCCCGTTGTTGAGGGATTTTAACTAGAATTAGAGTGTGTCCTGAGGTTTCAGTGGAAGTCCCTAATATCTGATTTTATTAAAATGCCATCCTTGGCTGTTTCATATGCTGAGACAGCCAGAAACATTGACAATGATAGATTCATTTTTGCACGATCCTGTTCCAAACGCATCAGAAAATGAATATTTGGCATCCACATGGGAGATGAATTAAACGTTTCTTAATCCATAGCAAATGTGTCTGTAAAATGTGCCCACACTATAGCCCGTATTCACATAATTAATGAAAATTAAAATTTTTGCTTACAGGAAACCTCTTCGGTTTACGTTGCTTGTGACCTCACACAAACGCCTTGATGCACCCCTTGCAAAGTAAGTAGAACAGAATCCTACAATTTGTGCTAGATTAAGTAGACGGGCATATCACATTTTTACATCTCCGTATCGGAAGCATCAGTAGTCGGAATGTAGAACGTGAGTTTACTCAGTCTCTCCGGCAGTGGTACCTATATATCACGTCCTTTATATCCTCCCAACCTTATTCATAATCATTCTCCCACTGGACATCATATTTGTTGAATTTGAGGTTCTAACGTTGCTGATTATGAAGAGTATGATTTACTGACGTTTCGGATGAATTTGAAGCCTCCATGTTTAGGGTCGAAGAGTATTAAGCCAAATGCTTAATTTGCCGCCTGCTTCTGTTGGTACATCGCTTGGCTTCTACCCTGAAGATGGAGGCGATGTATGCCTCCGGAACGCTGGGCTTTCTGCGAACTACACGACCTTATATTCCGAAAGACAACTTGTCTTGTCCGTTTGCGGAATCCTTAACGATAGCGTCAGTAGTTCAGAATGTGCAACGTTGAGAGGAAGGATTATCAGCAAAAAGTATATTAGCAAGGATGCGGAAAGAAGTGGTCTAGCCTAATGCAAGTAGTGAGCGGAAATTGTCTGGAGAGAGTGTGGGAATTTACGAGAAAGACTCAGTGAGGATGTCGAATAGACGAAACAGGAATGCTACCCTCCCGAACTCGATGTTGCAAGTTAAACGTCTTTAAGAACGAACAGAAACTAGAGAACCCTGAATTAGACTATAACACCCTCCCATCGAATTCTACACATTCCCCCTACTTATGGAGCTGAGCCCTTCTTGAGGAGCCGCCAATTCTGCAGTTACTCAAAAATTTCCCAGCATGTTATGGAACCCGAAGGTTCAGTACCGTATTCACAAGCGCCCTCCATTGGTCCCTATCTGAGCCAGATCAATCCAAACCATACCATCCCATCCTATAAGATCCATTTTAATATTGTCCACCCACCTAAGTTTTGGTCTTCCCAGTGGTCTCTTTCCTTCTGGCTTTCCCAAAAATATTCTATATGCATTTCTCCTCTCTCAATTCGTGCTACAGGTCCTGCCCACCTCATCATCCTTGACTTGATCATTCTGATTATACTTGGAGAAGAGTACAAGTTATGAAGCTCCCCGTTATGCACTTTTTTTCCAACTTCCTGTCACTTCATCTCTCTTAGGTCCAAATATTGTACTCAACACCCTGTTCTCAAACATACCCAGTGTATGTTCCTCCCTTAACGTCATGAAACTAAGTTTCACACCCATACAGAACCACAGGCAAAATTAAAGTTCTGTGTATTCTAATTTTTATGTTTTTGGACAGCAGACGAGAAGACAAAAGGTTCTGGACTGAATGGTAGCAAGCATTACCCGAGTTCAGTCTCCTCTTAATTTCCTCCTGAATCAGGTTTTGATTTGTTATCGTTGTTCCCAAATATCTGAACTGTGCCACATTTTCAAAACACCTGTTTCCTATCTTTATGTCATGATTTTGCCCTGCATTTTGGTGACGAGACAGCAACATATATTTGTTTTCTCTATATTTACTTCTAGACCAGCCTCCTTACTTGCGCACCTCCCCCTACTACTTTGTTTAAATGCTGTAGTTGATTCAGTACTGTTATATAACCTGTCATTATTTTAAAACTGCATGTCATGTCCTTAAACGACAGTCTGGTGTTTTATGGGCGCCACTTTACAGAACGATTGTTAATTTGTGAGGTTGCTATGGAAACCTTCATTGCAGTAGTGCATGGGCAGAGCTATCCGCAGGGCGCAGGAGTCGGCTAGTCCCCTCCCCGCAGTCGGCGGTCATAAGGGGTGAATGTCTATCGATAGCGACGCCAGTCGAAGCCTGCCTTCCCCGCGACACAGACGGGAACTTCTCCAATTTCAGTATGTACACATACACACACATACACAGCACAACAAGTGGCAGGGAATGTTGTCCTTGCTTTCAGTCCGGGAAGCAATTCAACGGCGAAATTTTGAAAATGCGCTTCATGTTTTGCGAAATAGGTCTTAGCATATGGCATTCAGCACGATTGTCTCTTTGTAATATTACAGCTTTCATGTTTTTGAAATAATATTTACATTTTTATCCCCATTATGTTTTGAGCGGGATTCACGTCTTCAATAAAACACAATTTTTACCTTTTTGAAACCGTTACCCATGATTGGCCAGATATTTTTTCCCCTCCGCTCTCCAACTCCCTTCAGCTTTTCAGTACGGACTTATATTGACGGTTTAGACCAGACTTTCTAGTAGGCGCTAACCCGGTTTTATACAATCGATTTAAATCGATTTCGCATCTACGAAGACGAAGATGGTGCTGCTGCCGCCTTGACCCAGTAAGCAGGTAAGGCTTTGAATGTTAGCACGCTTTGCAAATGGTGAACCTTGTTCAATTCCAGTCTCTCGCCTCTCGCTTTTCTTGTGTCTTCCTGTGCATTCTAAACAAAGTGATACACTTATGTTTCATTATAATTTTAAGTTGTATTTATTTCCGTTATTTCAGAAGTTAATCTTCTTTCTTGTGATACACTATAACGAGTTCAGGTTTATAACGCAGAATTACTGGATGACAACGAATTGTGAACTGGGAATGACGCCGAAGAAAGCGGTCGTAATCTATTTGAAAGTTGAAGAAAGTCGTCTTCTGGGATGTGGCGCCGTGTAGATAGTGTGTTAACCGACGTTTCGTAGGAACGTATCGCCTCCATCTTCAGGGTAGAAGAAAAAATCTGCGAACGAGGAACCAGCGTGAGCAGGTGCTGACAGACAGCATCTGCTCACGCTGGTTCCTCGCTTGCGGATTTTCATACCCTGAAGATGGAGGTGATACGTTCCTCCGAAACGTCAGTTAATACAATATCTACACGGCGCCACATCCCAGAAGACTGCTGTCTTCATAGTCACCGCCGTGAATACCTCAAAGCTTATTTTAAAGTTCTGCAGTAGTTTATGATGAGTAAAGGAAACCGAAAGCTTCAGACGTCACAGCCGCAGTTCGGGCCCGTATTTGATCCTTTGTCTATCTCAGTACGAAGTAGGATTCTTAAGCATTTATCCGCGACTTTCAATGTGTCTTACGAAAATAATATACGCTTTTCTATGCATAACAGCCCCGAGTATATGTGGAGTTATATTTCATGTTAACGTACGTGTTAGAAGTGATGTCCTTCATTCTGTTTTACTTTACTAAGCTACATCATTTACATTACGATACGAATATTAATATACAGTAAATCTAACCACTGATCTGCTTTATTTGACTGGAAGCAGATAGACGTTTCATTGCAAATGAGAAAAACAAAAGTATATTTTAGGTTTCTAGACGGTAAAATATTAAAGCAGGNCCATCGTCAGAATCCTATAGTAACTACTTAAAATCATTACAAATTACAATTTCTAATGTAATAAAATTCGTATTTATAATATAGAGGTAAGTTAGACGAATTTATTTCCCGCTTTCAACTGTTCGTGTATCGAAAGAGACATAAGATGGGATACGCAAAACTCGTTTTAAAGTTCGGTGATAGTGGTGGCTGAGATCCCTGAGTGACCGTATATTTATGCAATGAGACAGACGAATGTTTATTAACAGTATTCATCACAGAGATAGGTCTCTTTCGCAAACGTAACTTATTGTAGTAATTCATATAACGTCAAGAAAGAATGACGCTTAAGGTTGAAACAGAATGGATGAGTTAGACTAATTCTTAAATTATTAACGATGTTGTTTAAATGTCGCGCCATAGCTCAAGCGGTTAGTCGCTGGCTTCCCATCGCTGCTTGCTTCAAGGTACTCTCTTTGTGTTCGCCTGGAGGTAGGCCTGTAGAAAACCACTGAGAAGGCTCAGAGAGAATATCAAGCAACAGAGGCGAGATTATAACTCTGCAGCTTCTGAATTCAAGTTTCGAGCAATGAGGCGGAAGTAAGGGTAGTTTTAAACTTTTAATTGAGCGACTGGTTTGATTGGTAACGAGTATGTGTGCTTTCTGCGGGAAGGTTACGCAAGTCTGCTTTCTGAAGCATTAGAGGAAACCACGTAGTCTTCATGACGTGTTTCAGGGGGCTTCCTAATTTGATAAAATATAAGGAATTTTATTTTTATTTCTCTCGCTTTAATACTGTATATATGATTATCGGCCTGATAATTGTCTTAGGTTAGAAGGGAATGTTAACAAATTTAAATGTTTTTTGAAAATTTATTTTTTGTAAACAATGTAAGTCGTGTGTGCAACTTTATGTACATTTGTGCTACGTGCAGGTAAATGTAAAAAGGGAGGCAAACATGTTTTTCGCTGTGAACCAAATCGAGCTCCAGTAGCAGAAATAATTATATTTGTCGTCTTAGTTATAACTAACGCTCTTCTTAAGAAGCCGCCAGTTGTGAAACTACTCAATAATTCCCCAAAATCTTATGCAAACCGAAAGTTCATTACCGTGTTCACAAGAGCTCTCCACTCGTCCTTATCCTGAACCAAATCACTCCGGTCCATACCACCCTATCCTACCTAACATCCATTTTAATATTATTCACCCACCTACACTTTGGTCTTCCAGTGGTCTCTTTTTTCTGGTTTTCCCACCAAAATCCTATATATATTCTTGTTCTCCTCTACGTGTTACATGTCCTGCCCATCTCATCGTCCTTGGCTTGATCATTCTAATTATACTTGGAGAAAAGTATAAGTTATGAAGATCCTCGTTATGCAGTTTTGCTGTCTTAGTTATAAACTGAAATTTGCATATAAGTTTAAACTTCCATAGAATTTATGTCCATCATATGCAGTTTTCAATTAATTCTGTTAATTTATTGCTCAAAATCACGAGTTTTATTTAATAAACTTTTTGTCGTTTTGAATTTATGGGACTTATGTGAGTGTATATGCTAGTGGTTTTAAACACAATATATTTTATTGCCAGAAAATTGTTTTCCCTGAGTCTCTATATATAAACGAAGAATAGAATATTTAACCAATCCTTATTTCCACTGTCGCTATTTAATTAGATTTTAATTTTGAAATTTGTTAGCTCTATTCTTATATAAGATTGAAGCTTCTAAGAGTACATCCGGTATTTGTGCCTTTAAATTAGCCTTGTTATGATAGTGAAATATAAGTCGCTTCTCTTGGCAAGCGCATATAGCTTGGATGGACAGCATTTACAGGGATCTTAAGGAAAGAGTTTGCGTGTGTACAATGACGGATTTTTGTATTAACGGTCTTGATTCCTCGGTTCAGTAACCAGAAAGTTAAGTGTTTATATTTAAGCTTACCGTAATGAGCAAGAAATTGCTTTAAGCAAATATAGAGTGCAGTTTCAAAGTGACTCTCTTCCTCACTGTAGGCATTGTCCTGGTGTGCTTCAGTGATTGTACATGAAGCGTTGCCTTATAAACTTCTCAGTATACGTACATATATATTTATTTACACATATAAATTCACACGTAATCATTAATATATTATTTATTAGAAAAAATGTATTACGCCGTAAATTTTGTACTCAAAATTTTTCACATGGTTGCTCTCAGAGTCTCATTTTCCTTGAACTGCTTATTATGAAGAAATGTATGTTTAATTAATGCATTCTTCACCGTGGAATTCGTGAAAGTCGTGTTACAATTCGGTTATTCCCCTACTGAAAACACAATACTCCATTACAAAAATCCACAAAGGAATGTTGTTTAAGAAAATAATCGTCGCTTCTTCTAAGAATCAAATAAAACGCATAAATTTAGCCTTTTTGGAAAATACAGTTTGCTTATGTGTGAAAATAAGTGGTAATTAACGATAACCACTGTGAGTAAATGGGTTAACGTCACCAAATTTTATTCAGAATGAAACAAAAGGATTAAAGGAGATCTTCATCCGATAAGGATAAAAGATGTACTCCAATTTCCAAATGTAATATTTGTGTTTTTGTATATTGAATTGGTCTTAATGATTATTTATTACTCGTACAAATACAATGTGACAGCTGATTTTTTCACAGATAACACAGTGCATCAACGATTTGATACTGACAGCGTCTTTAAAAAGAACTAAATATACATTGCATAGATTTATAAATTAGTTTTTTTAACTCTTGGCATGCCAGCCACATTGCGGTATACATTCTGTAGCAGATATTATGTACTTCTAATTTTATGACGAGAGAACTGCTAGAGTTCTATTTTAGCTTCATGTTGTGTACATGCTCTGTTGATCTGAAACGGCAAGAAATACACGTAATTTCGGGTGCTAAACTTTGGTGCACTTCTCCAATAGTTACAAAATATATTCAATATCTGTCAGTTTCCGAAATGAAAAGTACGAATGGACATATTTTGCTCCTCTCATACGATTATTATGCATTGAGAGAACAAACGAGTAAAATTTTAACTTTAAATTAACCTTAATGCTATCATCTTTAACTTTCTTCACGTAACACCATTAGCAACAGAATGTTATTCATAAGAAGACTTCATGATAGGATTGGAAAGTAATCCACAGTTTCCAACTGCCTAATCTCCAAAATAATTTATTCATGTATTGCTGTGTAATGAAGTGACATATACCGAACAGGCTGGCACAGCGGTAAATTTGTGTGCTTGTATTCAAGAAGTACTCGGTTCGAATTTCATCAGGGACACCGGACGTTCTGATTGAGGTCTCTAGCGGTTTCAGTCAGACTCTGTTGACTCGACTGGCTACTACCGTTTCCTTACAAATCCCTTCCAATTCATCGTTTACCATAATCCTGCTATTCGACGCCGAGAATCGGGAATACTGGCAGCTTAGGAAAATACGCCGTAAGAAATTAGTAACTAGGGTCCAGTTATCTCTCTTCATGAATATTTTTAAATGAACTCCAGTAAGATAATTTCTCAACATATTTTTTTGTTTGAATAAAATTTCATTTCATGCATTTTTATAACCTGTTGTATAATGTCTATAGTTCATATTCTGACTGATAAAGGTACGGTAAATTTGTACCTATGCTTAACTAATTAAACACTACACCATCAAGGTGTACGAGGGAGTGGATGTATAGAACCACATTTTCTTGACATCAGCAATAGTTGGGGGTGAGTTGTGAGCTTGACGCCTCCGCCGCTTTACCCCTAGGGGAAGAGCCCCTGGTATCCATTGGGTAGGCTGGATAGGCCCTAGAGCCAGTCTGGACGACGTGGAGAACAGAAAATTCTTGATCATACCGAGACTCGAACTCCTACTTCTCGGTCGTCCAGCCCGTAGCCAGTCGCTATATCGACTAGCTATTACAGCTCCGAATGATTCTTGGTTTAATTAACGACACTTTTCCAACTGATCAATTTTTAACGTCGAACTCTGAAATAGCATAGAAGGATGAATCTCGAAGAATGCGTAAGGAACCGGTAGTTGTTTGAGCAGTGGCTTTCGATGAGCAGGGCATGAAACCTCAGTGGAAAGAAAATTGAAATGACGTGCAGAAAACTGTGCAACGGAGACATGTAATTCATAGACCTTTCGAGAAGGGAGCTGATAAACACAATATACGTAGTTACTGTAGGATTCTGACGATGGTGTATAACACGCAGAGATATTGGGTTTTCGGACTTTATCCATCGTCCTGGTTTTTAAGATAATTAAGAAAAACACGACGTTTCGGAAACTGGATCTGTTTCCGCCCTCAGGTGAGAGAAAACACCTATTCTGTTGGGTCCCTTAGAAAGAGCTAGCCTCAATCACTGGTCCAGTGATCCAGTTTCCGAAACGTCTTGTTTTTCTTAGTTATCTTAAAGCCAGGACGATGGATAAAGTCCGAAAACCCAATATCTCTCTATAATATACGTACTTCAGTGTCGGCTCTTACCTCCAAGAAAATATTTCACACCTACGCTACAAACCTTGGCTGGTTAATGACGTCTAGGAAGAAAATCGTTTTTTATTCTGAAAATAAAATAACACACACTAAGAAGTTTTGGAAGAGATGTGGTGTTACTTAACGTTACAGGATACGGTATGTATAATTATCATTATCCCATAAAAAGTAAAAGCAGTGTGGTAATTTTGTGTTTGTCTTAAAGTACAGTGAGTGCTTGGCTCACAAATTTTACATTGTTTCATATGGTTGTCACAATTAACGGCTACTGGTCCCCCCCCCCCNCCCAATAACCGGTTCTTGCTCGCAAAGGTGTTGCACTGCTAAAGATATAAACTGAACTTTTAAATTTTATTTACACAATCTTACACAGAAGCTGCAACGTGTCTTCTGTGTGCTAGCAAACAATTTCAAAATATAATTTACTTGGATTCATAAGATAAATACAATATGTTCCTTTGAGGCAAGAAACTACATGTGATTCAAATGTTATTCACATGAGTTTTAATGGAGATGAGACATGTTTTCTTGGAGGTGAGAACCCAATTCTTAAATATTATTTATGTTTTTCGATAACTCATTTTCCGGTAGGAAATATTAAATGAGTTTCTTATCTGAGTTAGAATACGAAAAATAATAATATTTAAACCGTTACCTAGACTAAACATATATTTCGTTGATGATAATTCCGACAGCTACTTTATATCCGTTGTTTATTGTTGCTTCTGAGAGAAATCCACCCAGAGATAATGTTTATTTAGTGTATTGTGGTCATTAAAGTTGTATTCTAGCATCTTCATGGAGGGAAAGGATAGAAGAAAAGTTAAAGCTATCCCTGTAACAACCCATGGAGGCTCATAGGGTTGCGAGGCGTCGAGGCTTCCACATGTTCTAGAGAATCAGCTCACAGAAGGCGGTGAGGTTGTCATCACTAGGGCCGCTCTTTACTCTCAGGAATATTCTGGTACTCATTTCTGTTAGAGACTAAGTTGACCCCAGTGCAATAACGCGGCTGGAAGGATTAGGACAACTGAAACATCTAGTGACGTGTCGCCTTGTAGGATAATGCCTCAATCAACTATGCTACCGCGTGCCCAAAGGGTAGTACTTAGGGATGTAACCATTCGTGCAACACATTTGTGGTTTTTGCAAATAGTAAATAAGATTATGCCCCTCTCTGACGGAACGGGGCGCGGTAGCGAATAAACATGAACATATTGGAAACATCTTAGTGTACTCAACTTTGTAGTGGTCAGTTAATTGGTGGTTCTAATTTAGAGTATATAATGGCGGCTCATCAACTGTTCGTGTCATATAGATCCTTAAGTAGCAAGTGTTTAACTTGCATGGAGGAGGTGGGTGGGAACTGGCTAGGGTATAACCCCCCCCCCCTCCAGATAAGAGGATTCTGGCGTTGAATAGGGTAACTGATGGGGATACAAAGGGCACAACATTTCTCTATTCTAGATGGGACTCGAATCTGCAATCCAGTCGTCTGTGTTGCGAGATGCTCCAACATTTATTGAAAATTAAGTGTCATAGCATTTATTATTTTTTACCCCTTACAGTGGTTAAGTCTGAGACCAGTTTCTTTGAAACAATATTATACATTGTGACTTTATTTCTAACAGAAGGAAATAAATCTTAAGTTATAATGCCAAAGGTTGAACATAGTATCTGTGTTTGTGTATGTATGTGTGTGTGTTTGTAGATAATTGGGGAGCTATTTCAAGGAAACAGCGGCTCCGGTCTAGAAAACGGAGATTAACGGCCGTGGGGATCCGTTGCGCTGACCACGTGACACCCTTTATCCGCTAACGTCGGCACTAACTTCGCCGGCAAACGGCGGTTGCTCGGTCGGTATAGTTCGCTTGCGGACTACAAGCCACGGGGTTTATTTTGTTTGTGTATGTTTGTAAAACATGAACATTTGACTGCTAAGTACATAATCCCAAAGTGCAGGAGAAGCAAGTACATGTAATGTGCCTCTACACTGACGAATTCATTTTTGGTTACTGCTAACAGTAGGTCTGCTGCTGCTTCGGTTGGTAACACTGATGGTTCTCTTATAATAATAAAAGTATTTGCAAAGTGGGAACTGGTTTTTACCTGTTTGAAAACGTTGAAAACCTTTGTTTGTATTACATAATAATTTGTCACAACTACTTGTTAAAAAAAACTTGCCATTATATTTGTTACGGAATTAGTGTAAAATTATGTGAATTTTATTTAATTGTATTACATGACTTATAGATAACACTGAAACAATTTTAAAAATTATCGGAAGCATATGGGATTATGAAGAAAGCAGTCTTCTGGAATTTGGCACCGTGTATATGTGGTGTTAACCGACGTTTCGGAGGAACGTATCACCTCCATCTTCAGGGTAGAAGAAAAAATATAAGAAATCTGCAAGCGAAGAGACCGTGAGAACCGGTAAAACAGACTGTGTTGGAAATATACACAGCTATAGCTTGCAGATTTCTTATATATTTTCTTCTACCTGAAGATGGAGGCGATACGTTCCTCCGAAACGTCGGTTAACACCACATATACACGGTGCCAAATCCCAGAAGACTGCTTTCTTCATAGTCACCGCCGTGAAAGCCTAAAATCTTACATATGGGATTAATATTAAATTCATAAAGTAATTCCCTTTTAAACTAATTCATGAACTAATGAGAGATGATTACATTAATTATGGGAAAACTGGTATGCTAAATCCATGTTTTAAAGTGACTGTCTGAAACCAAGGGATGAGTGGCTTCAGAGAAGTCCGCTCCAGTATCGATCCTGTGTTCACAATGGTTCAAATGATTGAAAAGCGATGGAGTTCATTCCCTCATCATTTATTACATTTATGGATGTAAAAAGGCTTTCCATAAGCTCGAACGAATTAAAGTCTGAATAGGATTTCGTACACACACAACAAGAGCAGCACAACCTTTATACACACGTACATAAGCTTACTGAAATAGTAATTTGAAAATGTAGGACAGAAGTGATAAAATAATATCAATAAATCAAGGTACTATAAAGGGTTGTTCCCTTTAATATTTCGGATATTGACGACGCTGTTAAAATGGTAGAAGTAATTATTTAAATCCTTTTTCACAAATGATATATATTATCGACCTTCTTCATTTGCTCATTTTCAAATATTAGTTGGCTGTTCAGAATAGAATCCGCAGAGATCCTGTTATGCATTGCGTAGTATAATCCTTGAACAGAGTATTGAAATTTCAACCTGAAAACAAAAATGTTTTACTCAGAGGAAAATTACTGCATCCTTCATTGTTTCGGGTAGTAGACTACTTGAACATGTGAGGAATTATTATTATATAAGCTGCAGTGTAAGCTAAGAGAGACAGAAAACTGTCAATGACATAAGAACACGCTAAAGATCGCTGTCAAGTGTCATTCATGACATCTTGGGTTCAAATCTCGGTCCGAAGTTAAGCTCTTCTGGCGTTTTCCGTGGTGTCCTCAGTCCTTCCGGGCAAATGCCGAGATAGTACCTCAAATTAAGTCACGGCCGATTCTGTCGTTTATCTTTTTGCAGTTCTTCTGTGTGTAGTCTTAGTCTGAACTGCTCTTAGCGCCGTTAAATAAATCATGAATAATTTAACAACAGATCGCTACAGTTCTCTGGAATTATAAAACTATGCTACCAGGGAAATCGCTAAAGCAAATTTTGCTGAACTTATATGGATTTGCTTTATCTATCCTTTGCTATGGATCCGATTGCTGAACCTCGATGAACTAACAGATTCGAAGAGTGAAGAAGGTAGAAATGCCACTCCTCGGAGCGGCAGCAGGATCAGAAATGAAAGGGAGGTATTAGGTAAAATATCGGAATAGATAACAGATATCAGTACCGCATAAAACTCTATAAAAAGGAATATCTATAACATATACGGAAGGAATGCCTCAATACTGAATGCAGAAATCAGTACAGAGCGAAAGGATTATGGGAACGTACGCCAGTCATGAGGATGGAATTAACAGAGTAGGTCAAGAGTGAAATCCGTAATGTATTGTCACGTGTTTGGGTGATTGGAGACGGAGTTCAGATTGGTAATTGATTTTATTTACCACTTACAGGTCGTAACTACAATTAATTATAACACTGTTACTAATTTGCACACTCCAAAGCGCTCCACACTAATCTCTTCGGTCCATCTGCACCAGTCTTCACGGATGTATAGCACTGGACCTAAATGACACTCTCAATACCACTGCGCTGTAGCACACATAAAGTCTTCAATTCACACGCTGAATCCCGACATGCGGACCTCCTGTACTCTTCTGTACTCCTAGTCCAAATTCGCTCCTCAAGCTCACGACTGAATTTAATATTGCTGCATTCACTTCTCTTATAAGCACTGTGATCTAGTCTCTCGGGGAAATCTGTTTACCGAGCCGTTGCCTAGAAGCGGGTTGCATAACCTCGTTGTTGTATTGTCAGCGTGTATCGCGTGTTTATCGGCCCGTTACCTAGCAACTCTCTGACCATCCACGTAACAGTATGTTGTTGTTGATGTTGATGATTAGGGTGATCCAGACTAATTTTGAATGTGGTAAATGCCATTGAATTTCAGGCCTATATTTTTACTCCTTCCCAACTGATAACGTGTTGTTATTTTGTACCAGTGTGAAACTTACGTAACGCAGGAGGTCACATTTAATTTGTGGCATTTTAAGTGGCTTCCTAAAATCCACGAATTTATTAAATCTGTTAGTTTGTTCTGGTGTTGTAAACAAAAATGAAAGCAATTTCGGGCTCTAGTTAGGCCTAACAGATCACGACGCCTGTCATGAGATATAATGCACATTGTTTAACACGTCCTAACGGAGAACACAGTGTTACACGATGCCGTTAGCCATAACTGGAATATACAGCGGGTTAGAACTTTTAAAGGTGTTAGCTTATTTTTGTTGCAAAGTACATTAAGAGAAATGCCCAGCTAATGATGAACCTGGAATAGCTACGTAGTCTCGTCCAGCTATAAAACAGTTGAGCTGTGAGTTTGGTAGCAGGAGAGTTATATAATGGTCTGAAGAGTCTGCTTCCTTAAATATACCTGATAGAGCGGGAGCATACTTCAAACGAAAAATATCGTAAAAAGGCTAGCAAACTTACCAGCTGTCAGGGTCATGACGTCATATCAACAGCTACAGAACATTAGATATTAAAATGAACTTGTTCTATTTTCGATTGGATATTTGTTTGAGTCTCCCTAAAATACCGGCCCAGTAGAAACCCAAGCGTATAATTTTACACTGATTTTTAGCATACATTTCTTACTTTTTGGGGGTTGTTTTGGACTTATCCATCGTCTGGTATGTAAAAGACAAAAAACTACGACGTTTCGGAGACTGGATCTGTCTCCGTCTTCAGGTGGGTAGGGATTGAGACTAGCTCTTTCTAACGGACCAAACTGAGTAGGTTTATCCTTCCCTAGCCACCTGAAGACGGAGACAGATCCAGTCTTCGAAACGTCATGGTCTTTTGTCTTTTACATACCAGACGATGGATGAAGTCTAAAACAAGCCAAAAGAAGTACAGTATACACCATCGTCAGAATCCTTTCAAGTCTACCATATATTTCTTACTTTGGTAAAAAAAAAAAGGCTAAAGGAAGTTGATGAAATCGCCTTGCTGCCTGTATTTTCTTCCCCCCCTACAACTTTTTCTGTGTGTATTCGTTGCCGCAGGAACTTGGTGTACCAGACGTTGCTTAAAAGCAGACATCTCTTTTGGTTGCACTATTCCTGCTTTCAGGCGTCATGTCGCATTATTTTCAAAAGTTGTTTGACCCTGTTTTCTCTGCAGTTCGTGTCGTATCAAATAATCAATATGTAGTGAAAAGTAGGCTATTGTTTCTCCTCAGAACTTCTTGTTTAATTAAGTTTTATACACAGCTTGTCATGCATAGTTCGAGTCCTGGTGGCCACCTTAGGATTTCTCTAGGGTTTCGAAAGCTAGGACAGCTGACTTGGTCTGCAAGAAGCACTCATATGTGCACATTTGGAAATTCTACTTGTGGCTGACTGCTTGGGCTTAAAGCGACACAAATACCCCGTCCCAGCGTGGGGCTATGAAAAGCGAAAGCAATTTCCCAACGATAAGTTAATCTTGGGTCTTGCCATAACTGAGGCGATTGCATCCTGACTTCTTACCGTGAAGGCCCGGATTCAATTCCGGGAACCCAGTTCATTCTATGTGAGATTGTGGGTGAGCGAAGCGGTACTGGAGCGGGGTTCTCTCCGAGTTTGTTCAATTTTTCTTCTATATCCTCAATAACTTAGAAGCTTCATCTGTAACCTGACACTCGGCTGTTTACAAAGTAGGGATTTGACTCGTTTTTAAGTTAATCTTAATAAAGTCTCGCCTTTCGAAAACGACGTATTTGATATATGTGGCAACTCCAAACACGAAAAAATGGATGAGAAGGTAAACTCCACAATCTCAGACGTTTTGACAGAAATAATATTTAATGTATTGAAAGAAATGCTGGGAAATTCTTGAATAGCTGCATAAGTGGCGGTTCCTCAAGAAGGGCCCAGCTCCAAGAGTAAGTAAGTAAGTATTGAAAGTATTTTGTTATGGAAAAACGAATTGACACTGTTTCATTCTTCAACATGTCTTTATATTGAAATCGTAGCGTTTTGCAGTAATTTGATACATAAATCTCATTATGATGAGTCCGGATATTGTCTTGAAATAGGACACGAACCTTAGAGCTTCCTTCAAATCCACTCGACAGTCGGCATTATCTTACTAACTCATTCAGGCCTATATAACCTCTACAGTTGAAACAGCGTTTTTAACTCCTTACCATTTTCTTGCCATGATTATTATATAGTACCTCACCGCCATCTGTGAGACGATTGTCTAGAGAATGTGTGTGAGTCTCGACGTCTCACCACCCTATGGGCCTCCATGCAATGTTACAGGGATACGTAAGGTTTGAGGTTTTCATGGCAGTGACTACGCAGACAGCTGCTCACGCTCGTTCGCCGCTCGCGAATTTTTCTACCCTGAATATGGAGGCGATACGGTCCTCCGAAACGTCGGTTCACACAACATCTACACGGCGCCACATCTCAGAAGACGGCATTCATTACAGGGATAGGCTTTTTTAGAAACAGTAGTGCTGTATTCGTAGTTCAGCCAAAGAATGTTACGTTGCGTAATATTTAGGGGGATCCCCTCAAAGCATTTTCTTTCAACAGACTCGTGCCAGTTTCTACTAAAATACTGTACAATATCTGTTATTCGTTCTTTATTATGTCTTTATTTCTCCACAACGAAATCTCCGTCGTATAAAACACAGTTCATCTGTTTTACTCTTTCCTCATTTTTCAAGTTATGAGCAGTCTAAACGTACAGCTCTAACAAAATCTCTTGATATACTTACGTTACTACATGATTCGCATGTGGACTCGAGTTGATGGCATGTTGTGGGGTATTGCTGTACTTATCACCTTTATTACATGGAAGCGGACTGGAAAGAAACTGTTTGGTCTGACGGGCTTTCCAGTAAGCGAGTCTTATTTGTAATATTTGGTGTTTTCACAGCGGTGATTATGATATGACATCGTGTAATCCGCTGAAAATCAACAGGCCGTTCGGAGGAACACGTCGCCTCCATCTTCAGGATTGAAGAATAAACCAAGCAAGGAACTTACTTGAAGCAGACTGCAACGTCCGTTTGACTTTTTCCTTGTCCCTGAAGATGGAGTCGGCATTTTCCTCCGAAACCTCGGTTGATGTTGAACCGTGTACACGGCGCTATGTCCCAGAAGACAGGACTTTCCTAGGTTTACAGTCCAGGCCGTCAGTATGGACACTACATCCGTGCGCTCGATACAGCTGCTCCAGTTAAGATGACGTCCGTAAGGCTACAGCAGTGGTTTCACAGACTCACACTTTGGGCTTGAAGGGAGGGTATAAAAACATTAAAATGCACAGGGTCCCTGGACTGAAGCTTCATATTTTTAAAGATAACAGTTTAGAAAGACAAAACCATTCCGTCCAGTGTGACTATTGAAGTTTTTACTACTTGAAAACATAACAGCCTTACCTATTTCGGTCCCTATAGACCATCCGCAGAGGGACATTGATACTTTTTGGAAACTACTATCACAATGGGTGTTTTGAGTGTTAAAATACATATACATACAATGTTTGTAATGCACAATATATACAAAATCCAACTTTCTTGGTATATTAAAGTTTTTAAAACTTTGTTATTTAAGTTAAAATTTATAAAAGAAGTAGGTTCGTGTCCCTTCTCCTATCGTCTTTCTTGATGGGAGCTGAACTTGTGCCGCCTGTCTGTCTTGAGAAGGAGATTCTGCAAATATATTATACTTATATTATAAACTTCAATAGTCACACTGGACGGAGTTGTTTTGTCTTTGTAATTTGTTAGTGTGACGTACCAGAATGAAACAAATAAAAAAAATAACAGTTTAGATTGTGTTTTTTATTGTAGCAGAGTATAACCTTTCGGGGGGATGCTAACATTTCGGGGAAACATGCTGCAACCTCCTTCGGGGTTGAAGTGCATGTGTTCGAGAATAAGTCTGTTCGAATGAACACGAATTTTTTTTAGTTTCCTGGGGTAGGGTGAGACTGAATGCAGTTGGTACGTCGGTCACTAACTGGCCTATTGTACCAGCCCCGGATGATGAGTGTGGAGCAGTCGCTGGAATCAGAATTACCAGGGGAAACATAAGTACTCGGAGAAAACCTGCCCTAGTGCCATTTTGTCCACCACAGACCCCATATGACCTAACTTGTGATGGAACCCGGACAGCTGCGGTGGGAAATCGGCAACTAACGGCCTGAGCTATTACACGGCCATATGGAGACGTTGCAAGGAAGATGACCATAAAATTTAAGGGCGGGTATTAAAATAAGGAGCTCGGTTTCTCCAAAACGTCGGTGTTCTCTTACAAGACTGCACTGTGTCACAACACAACCTTAACTGTCACCGCCGTGAAAACCTCAAAGCTTACAAAAGCTTTCATATTGAGGATGAAATTTACTTCACAAAAGCCATAACCCAGTTTTTATTGTCGTGCTGCAGGTACACACCTGCACGTTGCGCCTGCAAGGAACGCATGAAGGCATGAATACGCACACTGCCTTGATATTGAAGATTAGAACAACCCTCAATGTGTCAGAGGACCGATATGACGTGTACGCATTCATTCACCTCGACACTGAAGGATGTGCATGTATGGCAGAACAGATTTGCATATGAAATCTTCCTGCATTCATCTCCCGAAGGAGACGAAGAACTTTCTCGTGTTGCCATTCCATCATCTTTGACAAGAAACTTACAGCTCGTGTGAAACGCCCTCACTGAGAATAAAGAGCTTAAACTGAGTTAGACAGAATTATATTTGTATTAAAACTGCGCACAACTCCGTCGCTCCGTGTCACAACGCATCTGGCAGTGCCAGTGGTAAGATTCTTATTTCATGTGTACCAGGTACGAATCTTGTCCATGGACTGCCTTTCGTAGTCGTTGTCTTTCTTGATTTTACTCGGTCCTTTCACGATAATTCAAACATGACATTCTAAATAGGCACAATTCTGCAGTTTCGCTGTTAAAAAGCACAATAAAACTATCACATGTTACGTCAGAAGTTAAACAAAAACAAAAAATTCCGTGGACTGTTGTCCGAAAGCGAACTATACCGACCGAGCGACCGCCGCTTGTCGGCGAAGTTAGTGCCAACTTTAGCGGATAGAGGGTGTCACATGGTGAGCGTAACGGTTTCCCACGTCCGTCAGTTTCGGTTTTCTAGACCGGAGCCGCTATTTCCTTGAAATAGTTCCTCAGTTATCCTCACGAGGCTGAGCGGACCCCGTTCCAGACCCACTACTTCTCAGAAAATCTAGTAGCGCCGGGACTCGAATTCGGACCTCTGGATCTGTAGCCACGAACTCTGACGACTAGACCAGAGAGGCGTTAAATAGTCTCGTGAAATGACCAAAGTATGTACTATTAGTATTGATGGCTTCTCACTTCTTTTGTCACGTCACACCGTCTGTCAATATCGTAAATAAATATACTGTAAACCGGAAGTCATAGTACAAAATATATATATATATATATATATATATATGTGTGTGTGTGTGTGTGTGTGTGTGTGAATGGTAAAATGGAAGAAAGGGGGGGGCACGTAGCTTATTATAAGATTTTTGTTGGTTAATATCTGAAGGTCACTTTGTAGAGATTTGATCCAGATACCCCTAAATCACAGGATAGAAAATTTCGTAACCAAAGCAATTTTCGACAAATAAGAAATAATTGCATCCTTTTAAGACTACTGAAAGCGTAAACTGCAAAATGAGAATGCGCGCAGTTCTGTTACTGAAGCCCTGAGTTGTTTCACTTACGTACATCGCGAGAGACGCTTGTTTATCATCTGTTTCCCCAACAGTTTTAAGACTACTGCGTGAGAGAGACAAAACAATTTATACAGATTTTTTATGTGGAAATCTCAAGTGAAATGACTGCTTTCAAGCCCGACAGAGACGAGATACAGTTCATGTCCGAATTGTGGAGGAAGTCTGCAGCGGTCGGACTGACAGATTCGTGTCCACTGACGGAATTTATTATTACTAAATTCTGATAAGGGGGCGCTTATTAGTTCCTTATTCCTTGGATGAGGGTTGTTGCTTAGTTGGCTATCCATACGCAGAACATGGAAGGTTCCCCGCATAGAGGAGCGTTAGAATAACTCCACTGTATCCCTGCGTGTCATGAAAAGTGGACCTGTTGTCTGGGGGTATAACTTGACCACACTGTCACTGGAAGACATAAATACAGAGACCTGATCCTCCTGGTTGGAGTGTTGACGCAAGGCTGAACGTCTTGCTCTGTAAAATCTGCTACTGTTGCGGAACCCAAAGTAGGAAGATCGGATTATCAAATTCAATAAATAAATCTGGAAGAATCTTCTAAGAAAGGCTGTGGCTCAAAGAGGCCTGATTTGCCAGAGATCATAATGATGAAGAAGAAGAATATGGAAGGTAGCCGTAGTCGATACTGTCTTGCAACGCTGATGAAAGGGGCTTTTCTTTTTCTGAAATCTTCCTTTGTCGAGCCACCGGTTATTGTTGGAGCGCCGCATTTTAATCCACACTCTCCGCTGCTTGATCGTATCATACGACTGACAGAAAGGAGTATTACTTCTCGAAACAACAATGAACAGAGGAAAGAGATAAATTAACCAAGAAATTGACACGCTAGCATTGTGGATGAATATATATATATATATATAGGGAAAATGAGAAGAAAGATCAGTTTGGAAACCTAAGGTTCAGCGAGAGGATGATATCAAAACGCGTGAGTTTTTCTGAAGACAGTAATGAACCTTCAGTTCCAAAGAAAGCAGAAATATGTTTTTTACCAGCTGAGCGAATATAATTTTTGAAGGAAGATTCGACTCTGCCGAATTAATATATTTTTCAGAAGTATTTTGTTAGGACATTTCCTGGCGACGGCTAGGATACAATGCAGAGATATTGTGAGATTGGGATCAATTCTCGGCGTCAGTAAGAGCTATTCTTGATTGCATGTACAATTAAATAATAAGTGGAACTATTCAATCAAGGCCCAGTGTTGCGTTGTGTAACATTGTCTTCACGTAAGAAAATGAAACAGGAGATTCGATAAAAATTCATGAACTGGAGATTGCATTGCAAGTTCTTCTCTTTCTCCCTCTCTTTGGCCTCCATTCCAGTGGAAGGCTCAAGAGATAGTTTCTTTTCCCATGTGCAGATGGTGTATTAGCAATGACGTCACATACACTGGACGAATTCGTAACGGCAAGCGTGTCGGAATTGATTCAGGTCTACAGGGAGAAGAAACGGGCGGGTGTGGTTTGTAACTTGAAGAGGCCAGCCAGAATCTTGGCCCTTCGATGCACAGCTGTTACTTCCTGGACCACCTGCTTTAACATTAAATAATTCGGCATTTTCGACGCAGAGTGTATTCATGCGTTTCATATCAGGTGCTCTTATAATAAGCAGGAACTCTTATCATAGGCTGCATTAACTGATCGGTTGTTATAATGAGGATATAGCATGTTCCCTGCGGAACAGAAACTGAATTTTTAAATATTATTTAAAGGAAATTTATGTTTCAAAATGTTAAGACATCCACACATCATGTTTTTTTTTTCCTAAAATAAAATTCATCAGAATTGGTAGTAAGAATTTCTCCTACCGTAAAATGCCCACATATCTATTCACTATCATTGTTGTATAGTGTATTTTAAAACTTGATAGTTGTGTAGCTGGTCAAGAATTTCCAGCGTATTTGAAACCGATGTTTCCTTATTATGCTCATAAATCACACCAATGAAACCCATTCTGAAGCAGTTCAATCTAGTCATTTCATATTCTGCTTCACTGATATCCATTTTAATATTATCCTTCGTTTCTCTTCTGCCTATTCAGTCGTCTTGTCTTTACTTTATCGACTGAAATTATGTGCCATATTCGTGTTTTGATCACCCCAATAATATTATATGCAGAATATATATTATGTATTTCATTATGTAAGACTATCTACTAGTATTTCTGTGACTCTGTCTTCTTATGATGATACTGACAGTAACCATGACAAAATACACGTACCTACGCACCACTGACCAAAAGATGATGGGTCCATAGGCCTGTGTTAATGCATGAACAGAGTATTCGTAAAATTCCAAACAGTAAACATTAGCAACGCCATTTGTCATCGCGCACTCTATTTAGCGCTCGCGTAGTTAATTTTACATTAGGCTACATTTTTATTTACAGTTACTTAAGTTACGCAGCTTCTGTCATAAGATATTTGTCAGATTATCTTTTAGAGAGCCGAAAATTTAATATTTTTAATGTTAAAACCCATCACTGGGCTCGATCCTGAACTAGTACAATCCAAGTAGTTACTATAGGATTCTGACGATGGTGTATAACACACTGATACGTTGGGTTTTTGGACTTTATCCATCGTCCTGGTTTTTAAGATAACAAAATAAAAACACGACGTTTCGGAAACCGGATCTGTTTCCGTCCTCAGATGAAGGAAAACACCAGTGATCGTCCAGTGATTGAGGCTAGCTCTTTCTAACGGACCCAACTGAATAGGTGTTTTCCTTCACCTGAGGACGGAAACAGATCCAGTTTCCGAAACGTCGTGTTTTTATTTTGTTATCTTAAAAACCAGGACGATGGATAAAGTCCAAAAACCCAACATATCAGTGTAGTACAATCCAAAATCCAACCTCAGGAATAGGCGGTATATTGGATGAGATTAGATTCAAGCATCTTTCGAAGACGAGCCTACAATGTTACCGCTACACCTAAAAGATCGTTCTTTTAGATCCAAACAAACTCCTTGGCCTGTAGACCGCAAGCGAACTATACCGACCGAGCGACCGCCGGTTGTCGACGAAGTTAGTGTCAACTTCTTGCGGATAGAGGGTGTCGCGTGGTCAGCGAAACGGATCCCCTCGGCCGTTATCTCGGTTTTCTAGACCGGAGCCGCTATTTCCTTGAAATAGCACCTCAGTTATCCTCACGAGGCTGAGTGGACCCCGTTCCAGATCCACTACTCAGAAGATATCGTTGAGCCGGGAATGGAACCCGGGACTTCTGGATCTGTAGCCAGGAACTCTGACCACTAGACCACAGACGCGGTCAAGATCCAACTCTTCCTATTTCGTCCATGAAATTGTTTTTAAGACGTTTCCTTGCCAGAATTACTTTCACATCTTCCGAGCTACAAGTTGATTCAATTGTAATATAATTAACTGCATTAATATACCAATACTGTAGATCTGGAAGTTGCTCTTGATTTTACAAAGTAACCAATTTGTATCAGAGTTGGCTATTTAACGACGCTGTCAATATCGAGACTATGTAGGATAGGCGGTAGGATGATTGATGAATGTGGAGCAGTTCGTGGAATGTCAAAGCAACTAAAATTCTCGTGCATTTATCATGATTGAGTTAACTTCCATGAGTCCTCATATTTTATTTATCGGAGATTGTGTTTATGAATTATGTGTGAGATCAGTATGTACTCGACAAGCACTTGGCAATATGCACAGTTAGTTCGTTGTGTGCTTATTTATTCAACTCTCCCTAATTATGTTCAGCAGTGGGTACAGCGTTCTGGTCTATAATTAAATATCCCTTATGCGAAGTTGCAACATACGTTTATTCATGTGTATTCATTAAAAATCTTTGTTTACTATTCAATTGCTTATTTATTTATTTCTTGAACAGGCTTCTTTAGTGTAGATTGAGACTCTGAGTACAAGTATATGGAAACAAAGTGATAATTTCAGAAATACAATGTGCTTCTAAATTGTTGTCCGGATTTCCGTGCCTATAATTTCCAAACCGGAAAGAACAAAATAATACTGACTTACGGAATATGAAGGTGTAACTCAAAAAGTTTTGTTTAGCAATGTAGTATTGGTTCTACAAGTTATACGAGTTACATATTCCGTAAGCAGTTTTATTTTGTTGCTTTCGGTTTGAAAATGATAGGCCATGGAAATCCCAACAATAATTTAGAATCATTGTATAGAATCGAACCCGTTAAAATTAAAAAAAAAAATATTTGTACACATCAATTAGTATGACCAGAATTCTTTCATTGAGGAAGTTACGCTGACATGACAGGCAACTCAGAAACATGAAATAAAAACTTCAATTATTGCGAAACGCCTCGCATAGCGGTCGCTTGGAAGATAATGACAGAAATCAAAGAATATAACTAAACCTGTTCGTAAGGATGTACATGTAACTGAGCTGGCACAGGGAACACTCCCGTGACACAGAGTTCAGGTCCTCACTGTGTAGACTCTGAACAATATTTTCTTTTGGGATGTAGTCCACTAGGTCACAGACGTTCCGGAGAAACGTGCCATTCCCTTCTTCAGGGTTGAAGCATAAACCTAGAAAATATCCAGCAAGGAGGAGGCTACAAACAAAACCGCCTGTTTCCTGCTGGCTGATTGCTTTGACTTACTGTTCAACTATGAAGATGGAGGCGGTATGTTCCTCCGAAATGTTGAACTTCTACCGGTCTACACAGCATTATATCCCAAAAGATCTTGATCTCCTTGAAGATATACTTTTTGTTGCATAGGAATATGGAATTTCTTTAACACGTGTTTGAGTGATTATCGGCTGAAGATCTGGCAGGAGTTAGATGCTAAATTCACGAGCAGTTTAATTGGTTGGTATGTTAATTAGTTAATTAGATAGACCTTATTTGTTATAGACTTATAAATCTTAAGTGGTTATATTTGTTAATTAATTAGTAAAATTATAATTTTACCTGTGGTTCTGCATGCGTGTGAAAGTTGGTCTCTGACATTAAGGGAGGAACATAGACTGAGGGTGTTTGAGAACAGGGTGTTGAGGAGAATATTTGGACCCAAGAGGGGTGGAGTGACACGAGGAGAAAACTGCATAATGAGGAGCTTCATAACGTGTACTCTTCTGCAAGCATAGTTAGAATGATCAAGTAAAGGAGGATCAGGTGGGCGGGGCATGTAACACGAATGGATAGAGGAGGAATGCATATAAGATATTGGTGAGAAAGTCAGAAGGAAAGAGACCACTGGGAAGACCAAGATTTAGGTGGGTGGACAATATTAGAATGGATCTTAGAGAGATAGGATGGAGTATGGATTAGATTGATCTGGCTGAGGATATGGACCAGTTGAAGGCTCTTGTGAACACGGTAATGAACCTTCGGGTTCCATAAAATGCTGGGAAATTCTTGAGTAGCTCCAGAATTGGCTTCTCAAGAAGGGCTCAGCTCCGTAAGTAAGTAAGTGCTTGATTAGCCTAGTTACTTTGCTTTTTGGCTGATAACTAGTTGCTTAGATAACTGTTTAGTTTCACAGATAGTCGGTAGGTAATTTTGTGGCCTCGATATTTCGTTGCTCGATTAGCTAATTCATCGGTGTGTTGGTTGCTAAGACGGCTTGTTCCATGTTTAGCTGTTTCATTACTTATTGGTTACATTTTGCTTAGTTTGTTGAGAGGTGATTGATTGTTTTTGTTTCTTAATTACTTCATTGCTTATCGAGTAGTTTCACAATTAAACCGGTGGTTGATTGGATAGTTGCTTAATTAAAGAATTTGCGAAGTCAGCAGTTACCCAGATTGTTACATGACATTTCAGTTTGTTTGTCAGTTAACTACTTAATTGCTTATTTTATTATTAGGTCGGATAGACACGTAACACTTACTGTAGGACTTGAGATTTTATCTTCTGGCATATAACATCATGTGATCTGTTGAAAATCAAGAGACGTTTCGGAGAGACACGTCGCTTCCATCATCAGGTTTCTAAGCGTAATAATGATTCCTCGACTTTGATGTTGGAGGCGACATGTTCCTCCGAAACGTCGGTTGATTTTAACGGACTATACGGCATTATGTTCCAGAAGACAAGAACCTTCATGTAGCACTTAAGATGTCTGTATAAGTGAATAGAGCTGGAGACCGCTTTGTCGATTTTTCTCACCCCCCACGAAGTAAGCAGAGGCCTTCTTCAAGTTGGTAGGAGTGCGGGGCAGGGTTAATGTTATAGCTTTACTAAGCTGCATATTAAATTTGCATTACACAGTTCATTAAACGGCCCAGAGCTCTAGAAACTCTGCAAATATTTATGTGTGGCGCAGTCCTTTCTGCTAGCTCAGGGCATCACTTTGCCATCATTATGCTAATCGCCACCCTCGGTCTGCCGCTATATTAATAAATATTAAAATCTCCTGAATTAATTTGATCAAGTAGACCTACATATTGTACTTCCATTCTCTACACAGACTTAGTTAATTCTTACTGGGGATGTCGTGTTTATCTCTCCACGATTTTGAATGTTTCTTTTCTCAATTCTCACTCACTCATGGAGCTGAGCCCTTCTTGAGAAGCCAATTCTGCAGCTACTCAAGAATCTCCCAGCATTTTGTGAAACCCGAAGGTTCATTACCGTATTCACAAGAGCCCTTCACTGGCCCCTATCCTGAGTCAGATCAATCCAGTCCATACCATCTCTCTAACATCCATTCTAATAATGTCCACCCACCTACGTCTTGCTCTGCCTAATGGTCTCTTTCCTTCTGGCTTTCCCACCGATATCCTATATGAATTCCTCTTCTCCCCTTTCGTGCTACATGTCCTACCCATCTCATCCTCCTTGTCTTGATCATTCTAATTATACTTGGAGAAGAGTACAAGTTATGAAGCTCCTCGTTATGCAGTTTTCTCCAACCTCCCGTCACTTCATCTCTCTTCGGTCCAAAGATTCTCCTCAACACTCTGTTCTCAAACACCCTCAGTCTGTGTTCATCACTAAATGTCAGAGACCAAGTTTCACACCCATTCTTTTCTCCAACTTCTTAATAAAGTTCAATTAAAATTCACAAAAGACCTACAATACAGTCGTGTAGATGCAATTTTGGTCAATATCTATCTAATACTTTACATGAGACTCAAATACAAGTAAAAGTTTACACTTCTTTCTCACGAATTCTTTATCCTACAACGATAAAATAATAGTACTGTGTGCAATATAGTACTGTCGATGAATTTTTCCAGGAGAACAACTTATAATTGTTGCTGTCTAGTATTATTGATGAATTTGTTAATAATAGAATTAGCAGTTCTACGCCTCGTGGGAACATTCATGAGCATTGTCTGTAGTTGTATATGGTTCCATGCAGTGTGCTAATGTTGACAAATTTTGTGAACGTTGAAATTTATGATTCTCTGCTGTGGAGTGTTGTTGATGAACCTCGTTGCAAGAAGAGAATTTATGAATCTGTGTAGTGCTGTACTAATGTCAAATGCCAGTAAGATAAAATTATCATTCTGCACAGCGTGTGACACTGTTAGCGAGCATTGTCAGTAACAGAATTATGACTGTGCAGTGGGGTACTGTTAACAAACTCTGTCTGTGATAATAGTTATATTAACATGGACAAGATTGTGCCTATACGGGTGTCAAGGTACCTAGGCAGTCGCACACGAGAAGAGAAATTAACGACACAATTGTTGAACACGTGGACAAATTTGTTTACATATTGGGAAATTATATAATTTCTGATAAAAATAGACTGAGATATGAATAGAAGAATACAAAATAGTTCTAAATGTTATCAAATTTGAAGAAGAATTGTATGGAACAGAGATATTGTTGAAAAATGCAAAACAATTTATGCTAAATATACTTTAAGCTGGCATGTACCGTCTTCCCTCGCTTGGAAACCGGGATCGTTGGTTCGAATCCCACTCGGGGTAGTGACGTTTACTTTGTGTGTGTGCGTTTTCCTGTATTTGTGTTCAGATAGAGGCCTTGCGACGAGGTTATCACCCACCCAATGAGTCCTACCGAATGTGTAAGATCTAGAAAAACCGAAGTGAACGGAGAAGTTCATGGAGGTAGGCCTAGGCCCTCTGGGGCTGTAGTGCCAAGGGGAAAAAGAATAAAGCATTGTGGTGCTGTTTACGAAAGTCAGCAGCAGCAATCATGTATTTCTGTCGTCTATTTACACCGACCATTGATGAACTTGGACGAAAACATATTTTTCTGCAATAAATGAACGCCATTAACAATTAGTCACCATTTCAATATACGGTATTGTTTTCCATCTTGTTACCTGCATTGGCAACATACCCTCTGAGTAAGGATTGATATCACAGATAAGTGGTGACGAAAAGCCACACACAACTTCTATGCCCCAGGCCGGTTTCAAATAGCTACTTTGTCAATGGGCGGAATTACTTGAGAGCGGGTTACATGGTCAGGTTACTTCCGTTGCAAGCACACGCTAAATGAATATTAAACAGATATGTTGACGCTCAGCTCGTGTCTCTCCCCAGCGACCAATTTGTTCACCGTATTACTTGAGCCCCCAGAGAATTCTCCAGGAAAAAACTATATATAAACGACCAAATTAATGTCTCTTGGAAACAAACTGGCCTACAGCAATTTCCTTAATTACATTTTGGTGGCGCATGAGCTGTAGAAGCGACCATGTCGTGACCAACATGGCTAATCGGTTAATTACACGGTGGAGAATGATTCATTGCACGTTTAAGAAATTGTGCTCAAGGTGACCACAATATAGGGCTTGGATCCCAGGACACAATTTCTAGTAAGTGGTACTGGGCATATTATAACGCACATAACCATCATAGGGAATAACACCGCAGTCAGAAGTGTTTAGTATAATCAGATTTAATTTTGTCGGATAATTTTATAATGGAGAATTTTACCTCTGTATGTCTCTATCCGCTTTGCACAATATTTCACATACTCACGGAGTGACCGAATAGATGTACACTTTACTGCCATAACAATTTTCTGTTAAATAAAACCAAATTTTAATGACAGTGATTGCTGTAATAATTGTCATAAGCATGGAGACAAACGCCTGAGATTTTTATACAAAAAGGTAAATTTGAAATTAAAATTCTGCGCATGTATTATTTGATGATCACACGTGAAAGTACCGCATTTAAAGTGTTTTCTGTGAGATCCGTGGCGACTGAAAAACTGCCATATTCTTGTATATAAGCATCCTGTTCGTCTACTATATTCAACCATGTTTACATACAGTTGGGACACCTGAAGATGGCCGTTTGGGGTCGAAACATATGTTAATAGCGATAACAAATGTAAATGAAGAAATAAATAGTTGGATTACTGACTGAAAGTTGTATGTAAACAAGGTGTAAACTGCCATGAATTCAGTTTGTGTCTTAATATTCCGCACCTTAGTTACACAAAATGCTACAGATCAACGTGTAATGGCTAGGTCATATCTGTTGGTTTGTCTGCTAATTTGTCTAGCCGTCTGCCCACAAGTTTCCCAACAATTGAAGAAATGCTGATGCATTCTGATATTCGATACGTTTAATAAAATTTATTGGACGAATTTAATTTTGATTTCTATTGGTCGATGCAAGATATGAACTCTCGGATTCCTTTATATAGGCTCAAATAGAAGTTCTGTGCGGAAAGACTTGTACAGAAATTGATCTTCCTCAAGGATAGAGGCTGAGGCACTTTGCTACAAGCCGGAAGGTCGCGGGATCGAATCCCGATGAGGTCATTGAATTTTTTTCAATTGACCTAATCCTTCCAGCCGCGCTACGGCACAGGAGACTCAGACTCTAACACAAATGAGTACCAGGAAAATTCTTGGTGGGTAAAGGGCGGCCGACGCGTAAGGCTGACAACCTTGCCGCCATCTGTGAGCCGATTGTCTAGAAAATGTGGGAGCCTCAACGTCTCACAACCCAGTGGGTCTCCAAGGCCTTTTACAGGGATACCTTTACTTTACTTTGCAAGGATGCAGGCTATTGGTCTGTTGCCGACACCCATCCAGCTATAGGCCACCCGATACTTCAGTGTCCTCTGGGTTTATAATTTTGTATTACCTTTGAGATTCTATCTGTTGTCATTCTTAAAATGTGTTCGTACCAATTTACAAAATTGATACCTGAAAGAACTAAAAAAATAGTTTCTTCATTTTTCGATACAGTGGATATTTAAAGGAAGGAGGATGAGGTGAGCAGGGCATGTAGTACGAATGGGGGAGAAGAGAAATGCTTTCTCTTGTGAAGACCAAGGCGTAGGTGGGTGGATTTTAAAGAGACAGGATGCGATGGTATGGACTGAATTGATCTGGCTAGGGATAGGGACCAGTGGAGGGCTCTTGTGAACACAGCAATGAACCATAAAATGCTGGGAAATTCTTGAGTAGTTACAGAATTGGCTGCTCCTCAAGAAGGGCTCAGATCCGTGAGTAAGTAATTAAGTAAGTATGGATATTTAAAGAAACTAGAATAAAAAGTAATTTATTCCTTTAATCAGTGTGATTAGCTATACGGAACTTTATTTATGTGTGCAGTAACAACATTAAAGCCACTCAGGCATATAACGGACAAGGGCCCCATTTGTGATATGCTCGTACGCATATTCCGAAGTGGTGTACACTCGTCTTTAGAGATACGTTTTGTGCAGTTGAATGCATACTTCTTCGAGATATAGAAATGAAGTTCATTCGACCAAGTTCCTCTCTGTCCAAACCCCAAGAGTGTGCGGAAATTCTAAGGCAAGGTCTGTTAAGAAGTCTTAAGTTCGTCTGTCTCACGTAAGGTCTGCTAATAATTGTGTTTGTAGGCCTGTAATTAATCGGATAGTTTTCTAAAAAAAATTATTTGCCAGTATTCTCAAACATACACTGCATCGGAAGAGGTACGACTTATGGTAAGTTACCGATATCCATAGCTGAGTCGGTATAGCGGCTGTCTACAGGCTGGACGGCCGAGCGGTCAGACAATTTTCTATTATCCACGTCGTCCGGACCGGCTCTGAGGTCCACTCAGTCTCCTATCCAACGGGTACTTCGGGCCTTTTACCCGGTGGTAAAGCGACAGGTGCGTGAAGCTCACAACTCACTTCCGACTAATTCCGAGGTCAAGAAGATATGGATCTATACATCCACTCTCCCATACACCTTCATGACAAATTTACCTTACCCGGTATGCATACCGGTTAAAAAAAAGGCACTACATATATACGTGTAGATATACAGTATATGTGTGTTACAAGAGCCCTGTTTCTTTGTCTCACGACCCTGACTTTTCAAGTCCGATGTAGTTATCTTGATTCGGGAATGTTAACTTCACTAGTTTCTGAAATGTGTTGATGTCACAGGTTGAATTGCAACATTGGATTTGTTTTTTAAAACTGCAACGGCTAAATCTCAGAATATTATAGTCTGGCTTAGAAGAGGCCTTCTGTGTAAAACACGCCTTGCGTCTTCTCTTTGCCAAGAATTCTCTCTTTGCAGCTCTGAGCAAACCGCTAGTTCTTCAGCTTGTCGTATTAGGAATTAAGGGAGAATGGTCTTTATTTGCATATCGCATTGAGTCCTCTCTTCAGTGACAGTGAACCAAATGTAAATCAGGCCTTTAAACAAAAGCTTCTCGTTCTTACAACTCCAAATTGCACAGAGACGTGACTGATGGCTGTTCACTGTTTAGGAAGCTACAAATTACCATTCACATTTTTTACACCATTAAATATTTAAAATGTGGATCATTCTTGGTGTTTTTCTGTGTCTTTCTATTCGTTCCTAATGGCATGCAAGTTTCTTTCCTTTCTAACTTTGTACTCGTTCTTGTTGCGGGATAAACATTATAAAAAACAGCTGAGTGTTGCTGATGATCTTTCCGGGCTTTTTGACCGCCCCACACCAAATGTTTCCACAAATCAAGCGCTTCCATCAATCACCCTGCCTCAAGTAAACAAACCAAAACCGTTGCTGCACTGGTGCTACACTCAACAGCCTTGGATGCGCGGTAAGATTACTTGCGTTCTTCTCCAGCCCATAAAGCCCCTTGATGTAGATATTTAACAGTAGCGGGAAGGGAAATAAGCAGACTAGCGCGCGATAGCAGCGTTCTCCACGCTTAAATAAAATTTATTTGTGAATCTGTGAAAAATGAAGATACGGTAAATTTCTCCGTACGCTTAATTAACTAAGGACCACGTCATGAAGATACATAAGGAAGTGGAGGTATAACTCCAGCATTTTTGACCTCGGAAGTAGACGGAAGTGAGTGGTCAGTTCACACCCTGACAAAGAACCAAAGCGAAGCCTATTCATAAAAGATAAACACATCATCTCGTCAGAGAGGATGTTACATAAGGACTATGAGCGCAAGTGTTCTGTAAAATAAATCTCAGGTCGTGGGCAGCGAGGGACTTGGCGTCAAGACGAACTGATTGGCGGTAAAATACCAATCGTAAAGTAGCTTTGACTTCTTAATATAAGTTAGTTGCAGTGAGGTGCCGGTAGTTGATGGTTGGTTGCGGTTGGGAGGTTCCTGCAGGCAGGGGTGTGAACACGGAAGATGAATCTGTAATTTTGGAAGCCGTAGCCAAGTAGCGCCTGGTGAAGGCTGTAACAAACTGAGGAGAGACTATAGAGATCTATACAGTATAGTCATGACTTGAGCGAAATAAAGCCAATTGCTATTGAAACTCTATGTCTAGTCCCTAAATCGTAACAATATAAAAAATTGTGCGTACTTCACTCCCGTATGCACAAAAGGGATTCCATTAGACCGACGTGATCAAACATGAAATTAGTCCAACAGTTGTTGTTGCAAGTCGCAGATACCAAGTTTTATGTATTTTCCCACAAGACCTTCTTGTTCTTCCTTAACCTGAAGTGCAGCATCACAGTAGCATAAATATACATGTTCACCTCACCACTCGTCNTACAAGACCTTCTCGTTCTTCCTTACCGTCCTTCAAAGAGTTAACCTGAAGTGCAGCATCACAGTAGCAGTAACATACATGTTCACCTCACCACTGGTGTTACCTTCCTCGGGCAGCTGTTGCATCCATAAGTCTAGCCTACCCTTTCCTTCGGTCTCATTGGGTATCCGATATCCCTTTCTCTTAAAATGTAGAAGTCGCCTGGGAATTCTCATGAACCCACCCACAGGCGTTCCTTTCAGTAACTTTATGGGTTATTGAAAAATGACTACTTTAATTCGTTTGTAACTTCATTTCGTTTAGAATATTGACTTCTTTTTTTATCAAGAAATATCTATTCATTTTATTCAAATCTACATTTTCAGTTTTTCTTTGATTGCAGCTGACTTGATATTTTATGAAAGAGTCTCTCGTAATATGGTTTCCAGTGGCGCACGGTGCAGTGCTTGCGATCATAGCCATTCGAAACCTTCCTGTGGCGTGGATGAAGGAAACTGTCTTTGCGATGCGATGCCGTAGGGTAGAAGCCTTCTGCCTTGAATATGAATGCAGCACGTTCCTTCGAAATATCTGTGAGCATCTACCAAATTACACGGCGTCGCATCCCAGACGGCAGGAATCTTCATTGTCTCACGCCGCCTTGGGAATAACAAATCTCATATTGTGTGCAATATTTCGCGTTCGCCATGATTCCTGCCTACAATCTGATTGTTCCGTCATGGACCCTCTCATCAAGCAGGCAGAATATTTTTGGCCGGCAACATCCTGCGAAAGACTCACGGAATCTNGGGGGGGGGGGGTTGACGATCTGACAAACAAGGAATCCTGCACATGCAGATTCTTATTGCTTGGAATTTCACTCCTACAAATTTTGTGTTCTTGTCTTTATACTGTCGAGTGTTTGAATGTGACTGCAGACGGAGTTTGGATTGATGATTGGATTTATTGAACACTTATGCACACAACTCGTAACCACAAATAAATGTAACAGCCTCACTGGTTTACACATTCTAAAGATCACTGTAACTGCAGCACACATGAAGTCTTCTATGTCTTCGCTAGTCGTTTCCTGGTGACGGATACTAACAGTGTCCTCTCCTGACGTCCTAACAGACTGGCGAATATTCCACAACTGACTTGGCTGGTGGTCGTCTCACACCCACCTTCTCCTCTTCTCTTCACTAGATAGTTACCGTGCCTCAGATTTGGATTCAAACACATGATCCCAGTGTTTGAGCGGGCGAAAACTGTTCGCGCCTTAGACAGCGCGGCCACTGTGACCCGCACGACATCCTTTCGCTCCTTGTAAATATGAATACATCGCGCAAACGAATGGTTGAAGATAACTTGCTTTATAGCAATAAGGAACTTTTGAGACAATTTTAAAGTGTTATATTGTGTAGTTCGAAGAGAGCGCGATGTTTCGGGGAACATATCACCTCCACACTCAGGATCGGAAAGTAAGCCTGATTCTTTTGGTTCCTCCAAAATTTCCTACTGTCTCCGAACTACAGAATGTTGCAACCAAGAAATCCGTGTTCTTCCTAGTGACTGCTATAAGATTCTCAAACCCAAACAGAGCAGGTTTGCTTTCTGGGTTACTTTATGACGCTTTCCTCTCCTTATCCTCATTCCCCTAGTCTGCTACTCTTTCGTTCGTTTCTCTCTCTCTCTTCCGCTTCTCTTTTGCTCTCAATTTCCTCTTCCTTTCGTTTGCACAGTGCTTCATTCTGTGTAAATGAATACGGACCATAATTTATAATCTCTCCGCTTTAGCTGTCGACTTACTAGTAATTTTAACATTACATAAATTTGTAAGTTAAATATGGCGAGAAGATATAACTTACTTAGCATTAGCATGCCAGTAAGTATTTTAATATAAAACCACCCCCAGAGAACCTTCTTAGCAAAAATCTGCTGTACTCACTCCTGATCCATGGGCATGAATTAACATTCAAGAAACTTGAAGATGTGTTGGAGTGAGGAGGAGGAGGGAACCGGCTGTTTCGCAACTGTCTGTGTGACGTACGTCCGTCCGTCCGTCCGTCCCTCAGCTAATGCGATTTCCTCTCGCTTCAAAGCCCCGTTCCATTACGGGCACCTGCACTGAGTTAGCGACCCTCACTCGTTCATAAAGTAATTCTGCCCGTCTGTGCCATTTGCAGGTGCATCAGTATTTCCATATGTTTATGTTTTTCTTCGTACTAATGTGATCCTCGAGACCGCCTCTGTGCTCTAGTTGTCAGAGTTCCTGGCTACAGATCAAGAGGTCCCGGGTTCGATTCCCGATGCTGCTAGATTTTCTGAGAAGTAGTGGGTCTGGAACGGGTTCCACTCACCCTCGTGAGGAAAATTGAGGAGCTATTTCAGGGAAATAGCGGTTACGGTGTAGAAAACCGAAATTAACGACCGTGTGAATTCATTGCACTGACCACGCGACACCCTCTATCCGCTAAAGTTGGCACTAACTTCGCCGACAAACGGCGGTCGCTCGGTCCGTATAGTTCGCTTGAGGACTCAAGCCACGGAGTTTAGTTTTTTATGGACCACTGATTGAATTATTTACTCATTTATCCACTGACTGACTTACTGACAAACCAAATTGATGATTGTTTAATCAGCTAAATCACTGGCTGATCGGACTGACTGAATGACCAACTAACCTCATGGATGAGGTACTGCTAAGTAAATAACAAACCAATCAGTTCCTTCGTTCTTAACGAAATTATTGGCCCCTCTCTTACCAAGCAACTAAATAACTAATCAACACATCAGTCAACCAGCCAGCAACCTAAGTGACTACCTTATGCAAAATCCTCACGGTTGAATTCTTAGTTTTTATTAACTTGAGCGAGAATCTCTCCATCACGAAAGCAAAATATTTAGGTCTATCGCCGTTGGCCCTCTCCTGAACCAACTCAATCCTGTTCACATGTTCACACAATGTTAAAGTTAAATATTAACATTAGCCTTTAGCACGCGAGCAGGTTCGTCTGCGGTCCTATCCTGTGAGGGTCTGTGAGCATTTGTTTTGCATGTTATGTGCTCAGTGGGAGTCAGCACTATGGTCGCACATGTTCTGCCTCACCTGTCATGCTTTCCCTTGACCAGTGTTGTGCAGGGTAACCGCAGTTGGCTGTTACTGTCGAATGAACAAAGCATTGAACCCTCGTCCCTATACTTTCAGCCAGACAATGAGATGTGCTCTTCGCTTCACACCTCGTTTGCTGACCTGTGGCACCCAGCTACCTAGTAAATTATTAATTATAATTGTGTTTAAATCAGGGCATAAATGAAATACATAAAACATGTTAAATTGGGTATCCAGAGTTATAACAATAAATAAATTGAGGTTTATAATAAGGTAGTGCCAAATTTTGTGGATAGAGGATGTCGCGTGGTCAGCTCAACGAATCCTCACGGCCGTTAATTTCGGTTTTCTAGACCGGAGCCACTATTTCCATGAAATAGCTCCTCAGTTATCCTCACGAGGCTGAGTGGACCCCATTCCAGTCCCACTACTTCTTAGAAAATCTAGTAGCACCGGGAATCGAACCCGGGACCTCTTGATCTGTAGCCAGGAACAACTGGAGCACAAAGGCTGTCTCGAGAGCCGTGACACCAAAATAAAATGTTTAATTAGCAAGAGCATCTGGAGGGTTTGCTAAAAGGCCATGAATTCAGGTCAGGTGTAATTGGTTCTTACAGACTTTTGTCCTTAAGATTATACATTATATCTTATAGAGATGGATCTCACGTTACCAAACGTCAAAAAGGTAAGTTTGCTGCCGCTAAGTCATTTTTATAGCAACATAATCAGTGCAATTCACAACCGAAGATCCACAAACACGTTGAGATAATGAAGTCAGTATTATGGAAGATGCAGTAATGTCTTACAAGAACAGGGCTCGCCATGTCCACGGTCCAGTCAATTGCTCCGTTATGTGTACCGAGGAATAAATTTATCTGCATAACCAGTTAAGAATGGGTCACAGGATAAAATGAAGAATATCATAATTTCTTCTTCTCCTTATGACTTCAGGGGAATTAAGAGCGAAACAGGTTCTTGCATGGTTATAATATATTTCTTTAAACATTTTGAATCATTAATTTCTTCTCAATAATATTTAAGCATTCATCTCCTACATCACAGGAAACATACCGTATCTACATTATAAAGACCAACTGTGTAATGATACTTACGAAACAAACTGCTATTTATTCTGAGAATCATGCGAAAGAGTTAAATGCGCTGTGAGAGGAAGAGCATAGTTCTTTTTTATGTTAAAGCAGGCGGAATATACAGAAACCGCTATGCTTTAAAGAGCTGAAATATATGTTGGATTTTCCAGCCCGCTTTCCGTACTTCAAACGTAGTTCAAACTTTACTTCAGCAAAATAATTTTTCATGCTGGAACAGAGGAATATAATAGATCTGGTAAAAGGTGTATAAAATTTGATATATGAAATTTTGTCTGTGTCACATCTGTGGTAAAGATAAATTATGACGGAGGAGAATGTTTAATGTAGCAAATTCTGTAAGAAAGAAAATTGCTGTTCAAAAAAAATTGGTTGATGTTGCCTAAAAATTGGTGCTTCAGAATTCGAGTTTGTGACGTTTTGCCAGAGTCTGGAAGATACACGGAAATGGAAAATGTCTGCTGTTTTCGAGAGCCTGTTTCGGAACTAGTAATACTGGCAGATGCCACTCTGAAATTTGATCCAAACAAGTTTATCTTTTAGAGCGTGAATTCGGGAGGAAAGTGGAGGAAATGTAAATGTAAGTATATAGG
Organism: Cryptotermes secundus; assembly: GCF_002891405.2. NCBI lineage: Eukaryota > Metazoa > Arthropoda > Insecta > Blattodea > Kalotermitidae > Cryptotermes > Cryptotermes secundus. The sequence continues at coordinate 1,130,235 of NW_019718631.1, read as the reverse complement.
CCCACATTTACCCAGCTGTTGGATACACTGTAAATGGTATTAGGTTCAGTGTCTTTAAACAACTTTTAGGAGAGTTTCCTTCGGCATCATATGGGATTTAAAAATCCACATTTACGCACATTTCCATAAAAAAATTGCTAACTAAAATTAACTACAAGAAATTTAATCGCAAGAAAATTAGCTCGTATACTGCATAAGTGAATATGCACATAAAAAGGTGAAAATGTAAAGCTGTCCCTGTAACAGGTCGTGGAGGCCCATAGGTCGAAGCTGCCACACTTTCTAGACTCTCGGCTCACAGATGGCGGTAAGGTTTTCAGCCTTACACACTGTCCGCCCTTTACCCCACAGGAAGATTCCTTGTACTCACTTCTGTTAGAGGCTGAGTCGACTCCTTGACCATAGTTCTGACGCTGATCATTCTGAGCCCTTATTTATTTGGATGATTATAGATGACCATGAAATTTATTTATAATTAATTCTCGGTAATTTTAATTTCAAAAGTCTTATGTTTCGATATTACTGGAAATGTATTGTCATCTTTAATATCGTATTTCATTGTCTGGGACTTGCAATACGGTGTTTATGTTGAAATTTCTAGATTCTGGCAGGACCAAGGAGTCCGGAGTTCTGACATTTACGAGCAGTCATAAATTTAGCTCGGGTACAGGGAACCGGACGCGCCTAAAAGGAAGGTTAATGAGAAGGACAGGTCAGAACTTGTTACAGTTGCCTGTGAATGAGGGCCAGTATGATCGAGTTGCCTCGTTCAAACTTCCTACGGAAGATGGGATGAAATGTATATGTCAACACCATCTTTCGCATTCTCGGGGTGGGGTGTGCAAGCCATTCCACAAGAGACTTTCACCATATTCCGAACTGAACGGACGTGACCCTTGCACGCTCCGAGACATAGCTTGCCGATCGTGTAACGCTGTAACTTAAAGCTAAGAATACATTAATTTAACAGTGTGGTTTGGAGAACAAAGGTGAATAAACGTCAATTGGATCAACTCCCAGAATACCGCTTTCTTCGGCATCGCTACCCTGAGACTCATGCAAACCGACCCAGCTAGTTTCCCATACCTGTACCGACCTTCCTTAGTTTGATCTGTGAGGACAACTTGCAGTAGCCATCATACACTGTCCTAAGGTAGAAACAGGTGTAGCAGGGATAGCACCGTTTCGACTGAGCTGATACAAACAAAGGCGGGTTGCAAAAGAGCGGTGTTAGTGCGGCTGGAAGGATGAGGTCAATTGAAAAATCCAGTGACCTTATCGGGAATAGAACCCGCAAACTTCCAGCTTGTAGCAGAGTGCCTCAACCAACTACACTACCGCGTGCCCCTGAGTATGCATATTCATTCATCAGTAATCTGTATATGTAACACAAAATATCTTAAATGAACGTCTTTCTGGTTCGGGTCTATTATTAAACTTTAACGGGCACTATGATATTAGTGTTTAGCTCTGATCATTCCAACTGAAATCCTTATGTTAATCAGTTTAATTGGGACTACTTTAAATTTCTTTAAATAATAGTGTAATAAGCTTGTCACGATAGCCGAGCCGTCTAAGGCATGTACTGTCTTCACTTATTCGGAAGCCGTGATCGTGTGTTCGAATCCCCCACAAAACATGGATGTTTGCTCTGTGTATGCGTTTATTCTGTTTGTACTGTCCTTTGTTTACGGAGAGGCCTTGCGACGCGCTGATCACTCGTACAAGGAGTCTTAACATCTGTAAAATGATCAAAATGGAAAAACAACCTCGACACCATAAGGTAAAAGAGGAACGGATTAAGTAAGTATGAATGAATGAATGTACAAGGGTGGGCCTTCTCGGCCATTGCACCGCGAGCTACAGGGGTGATTGTGCCTCCCCTTTTGGCCTCCCCTTTTGATTATCCCCTCCCAAATTTACGAAAATATTACGAAGGAAGTAATTTTATATTAGGCCCTTTTTGATCGATCGGCCAAGGATTAATGACGCGTTACATCGATGTAAAATCAGACCTATTGCTAGTGGGGTGGAACTAAGTCCCTTGTATTGCTGCCACTTCTGGCCTATTGTACCAAAAACCAGACCTAACTTAATAAGCAATAAACTGCCATAAGAAGAAGCTACTGTTCCGAGATATTCAAGAGTTACCGTTGATATCGGATATGAACCCTGGGCCATAACGTAGTTATTTCTTTAGAAACGGAATTGAAGCCAGCAAGCTGTCTGTATGCCAGCTGTTTCCACGCTTTGTACCCCGATGCTCCTAACTTCTAGTTTCAGACTTAACCACGAGATCGAAGCTCAAATTTCGCTTGCTGTACCATAATTTAAAGAAATTAAATTATATGAAATGAATATTATAGCAGACTACTTGATTCTCGGACTGTGTTTCAGCCAGGAGTAATGGGAGGGCGAGCAAATTAGCTCTATACTGCATTATACTGCGTCATCTGCTTCACTGTGCTTTGATGATGTTTCTTTTGTCCCCCCCCCCCTCCCCATAATCATCCAATAACGCATGACCAATGAGGATCTCTTTCGGTCTGTTTATCTGTTTTATAATCCGAAATCTATCAAATAAACCAAACAACTGACCAATTAAATAATTGTTTAACTAATGAAACAACTAATTAACTAATGGAATGTAGCTAATTGACACTATTAAAACTTCTGGCCTCTTCTGATTAGGAATTAATTTTGTGTGACTCTTCCGGGCACTTGGTATACCAGCAGGATTTTAGGATCTCGCTTCTAAGCCATAAGGCCATGTAGTCTGTTGAAAGTTAACCGATGTTTCGGAGGAAAATGTCGCCTCCATCTTTATGATGGTTTCTTGCTTGGCTTACTCGTCAACCCTAAAGATGGGGCGATGTGTTCTTCCGAAATACTGGCCGAATTTCATCGAACTACAGGAAGATATACCGCTGATATACTGAGGTAGAACTCCTTGAAGTAGACATCGGGCCAACGCAAAGCTGACACTTATATTGCTACATGCAAGAACCAGCTGCACTGCGCGTTGCTGTGATTTAGCCGACCAAGACTGTACGACCCTTTTCCAGAAGTGATTTCCGAACTAAAGAAGCTGTGGAATAGAGAAAAATATCTTGACCCTTCCGGGAATCAAACCCCAGCTATCCAGCCCCTATCCCCCTCTCTATACCAACTGAGCTATCCCGGCTCTTCTTATTAACCAGGTAACAGGGTGTGTTAATTTGTGTTGAATGAGAGAAATATTGTAGACTAGCCGTTGTTACGCTAACAGCTGACAGATGACGACGAAGAAAAAAGCTGCAGTAGAGTCAACGAAGGGACCGACGGAGGTGCAAGTAAAAATCGATCACATGTTCTTCGCTGCAATGGCTGTAAGCAGTGCCATCTGGTTGCAGTGGGAAGGCAAGCTTAGAAATCTACACGGTAGGCAGGCATGTCTTCAAAAATCTTTATCGATTCTTTCGTTGAATCGACTATGGCCGTTCTTCAGCCACTAGTTCCGACTAAACGACATAGAGTGCCTTGAAAAGTTTCAGAGGAACATGTCGCTTCCAACTTCATGGTCGCTTGCTTTCTTGCCAACTGCTTCATTTTGGTTTCTTGCTTGTCTTATTCTTCGACCCCGAAAATTGATGTTCCTCCTAAACATCTGTTGACTTTTCAATTGACTACACGGCGATGTCCCAGAAGATAGAATTCTTCATAATCACCGGTGTGAGAACCTCATATCCTACATACAATCATTTGCTCTTTTGAGAAGACTGCAGAATTATGAAGTGCTGGTTCCAGAGTCAGACAGACATTTCTCAGTTCAGAATTTAACTGGAGAGTTCAGGAAAGGCAGATGATTCAGCGGTAAGACACTGCTGCCCATCTCACCCGTTTCAGTCTGAACGGATTCAGCGCAATTCAGCAGCTCCAATGTGACAGGTGGGGGTCACGCACTGCAGAAGGTTCTCGTGAGTAGCATCAGGGGACCACCGCCGCTTATCCACTTAAAGGATTATTGCCGAATACTTGGGAATATTTTACTGAACGATAAATGCTTTTACGAAGAAAAATTATAATAAAAACTCTCAGTATACGTTAAAGTGGCTTCTTTGTTCACAAAGCACATCTGCTTTTCAGGAGACGCTTGGCTTGTGAAGAAGAAGCGCAAATTACGGTCTAGAACGGCGATTTTTATTGGGAGGTTTCGTACAAGTGTAATCCTCTTTTGTCCCTCGACTAAAGCGAATTCATGGGTTGGTCCAGCCGTTAATCAGTCAGATATCGTCTAAACGACCTTCACAGTAATGCAACGTAAGGATTGAACAGTTTTCCTTAGCGACAATATTCGTGACCTTGTATGTGGCGAGTACCTGGTTCGAGTTTCCGCTGCAGCATCGGATATCCTTACCTTGTAGTTTTGTCGCTCAGTTTGTGGAATTAAGGATGTATTGCTATGAAACAGTCGGCCCCCCGAATCATGTTCCGACCCCTCTTAAAATATTCATCTCCTAGAAACAAGAACAACATTCAGAGCAGAACTGAGCTAATAAAAGTAACAAAATCTTAGTTGGAAAACCTGAAGGGAAGATTTCAGTCGGATGACCTAGCTACAGGTGAGAATGTAGTGTTAAATATAGGTCATATCTTTGGGAAATAAGAAGTGGCTCAAATGGTAGGATAATAGCAACGTTATTGACTTGGAGTAGTCAGGTTGAATATCGTCTAGGAAACCGACTATCTTCAGTGAGGAATATCAAGTTTTATCTCAGTCTACCAAGCGGATGCCGACATAATACTGTGGCATGTAGACCTGTTGCTAGGCAACGACAGCGATATAAGCAGCTACACAACAGCTATTGCTAATTAATGGCTCTGTAAACAACGGCCGTTCTTGGGTAATAGCTGAATAGCGATCACCTGGGCATCCAAACAGACGTGAACACAACAGAGGAACAGTGTTTTGTACGCGGTGCTCCCCGAGATGTTATAAGCAGGACAAATTAATAGCTAGAGCTAGTGAAAAGTTAGTGGACAGAGTCAGTCAGTGGAGTTACTGAAGAGTTGGTTGGTGAGTTAATGAGTTAGCTAGAGGACTGCTGGGGCTCTGTCGTTGTGAGCTCTTGCTATTAGAAGCTGGTAGCTAAGGCCGGGGATATTTCGGGAACACAGAAGAAGGGGAACTTCCACCGTTGAAGGCCGCTACCAGGCAACGGATATTGAAGACTGTAACAGGCTGAGAACACTAGTCTGTGTGTGTGTGTGTGTGACAGTGGTCTGTAAAGTATAGTCACATCCTCTATGAAAGGGTTCAACTAAACCCATGATCAACCCAAAATACGTCTGTAGACCCTCCATACACGTGACAATAGACCTAAGTTTGCCTCCTTCCAAAACGTTATCTACTCATAATTCATCATCATGGTCTCATTTCTTTCGACATTCTATAGCATCCATATATAAAACAGGGCCGTTAAATAATATATCAGCTAATGGCTAGAGTATGAAAGAGTTAACGGAATTGAACTAACTCAGAATGGGGTCTGGTGGTGGGACTTTGCAGACGCATTGATAACTTTTTCATGTTCCGTACTTGCGACTTTCTTGACCAGCTGAGTGGCTAGGAACTGCTCCATGAACCCTAGTTTCTGTGGGTCATAATTGATTTCCAAGCACTGTAGCCCGGGCACCCTCCATGTTTGCAGTTACTTTCTGCGCTATCGCCCTTCCATCTGTTCAAACACCAGCAGCAGCAGGCGGGGCGAGCCATGCTAATTCTAATGAGCCACACTCGTCCTGTCTTTCTGCTGGCTTTGCAACCGTTACGTCGGCTCGTAGGACTTCACAGCCTTCTGTCAGCAGCTCATATATTCTGACTCCAGTTGTCTTACGTACTTGTAGTTACAAAATTAATAAAAATATTGATTTTAATTTAATAACCTTCAGCAACTTCAAAATATATGTACTTTTTATTTCATGTTTCTAACCAGTGTGGTTAACCTGCTTCGGGCTGGACAGTCGATGGGTGGAAGTTCGTGTCCCGTTAAGTACAAGATTTTTCTCCTCTTCTCGTCGTCCAGACCGGTTTGGGCCCACTCAGTCTTTTATCCAATGAGTACGGGTGGCTTTTCCCTAGCGCTAAATTGACCGGGGCGTGAAACTGACCAATCGCCAACTAATACCAGATCTATAAATCCACTCCCCATACCCCTTCGTGGCTTAGTGCTTAATTAGTTAACCATAGGGACAACTTTAACTTATTATGTTTGGAACAATTTATGGCACACTTCAGAAGGCATTTATCATACTGTCACATATATGGGGGTACGCGTGACGAAAATAACGGGTTCTAGATCGTGGATTTATTAGCACTGCGGTTGTAAGTTTTCTTAATCACACTCAATTATAACGATATCGCTATTCTACACAGTTTCATTTCACCGTTGCACACCCTCTAGGAGTCTCTGTCTTCACTAGTCGCCTCCTGGCAACGGATATCAACACACAAACTAGCACTTCAAATCACTATGACGTCTTCTTGTTATTTCGTCACCAGCCACTCTGCACTTCTCTGTCCTAATCTGTACTCAACTAATCTTCACAATTCAGTAAGGAAATGCTCCATTCACGTCCTTATATTCTCAACTGCACTGAACTAATCTAAGCTACAACAGATTCTCGTTATATAGCTCCGCACGGACCCCTCAGAAAACACAAGACGAGTGATTTATACCCAGTCAGCCCATTGGCGCGCTGGCTACTGACTAACAACGAACTATAATATTCATCCACTGAAATATAGTTTCAATTGTTGCGCTTTGGAACGTGTTTACCGAGCCGTTCCCCAGAAAAGGGTTGCATAACCCCGTTGTTCTATGGTTGCGTGCTTGTATTACTTAGCAGCGGTTGTTTCTGTGGCTCAGCTGTTCTTGTACAAGGCAAATACACCACAATGCACTGCGAACAAACTGGAAACTAAATTCGTGCCTCCATCTGGCAGCCGGAAAAGATATGAAGTTTCTAATTAGTGTATCATGTGATGACTATCTATGGGGTCGAAACATGCAGTGGTTTAGAATAAAATCACTAGTCAACACTGCACTTATGTCGAAAGTTATAACGGTAAATGTAATATTAGTCACCTGCTAGAACTCATTCGTTGTTGTCATGGAATTATAATCATGTCTCGTTTACTCCACGCATGGTACATGTACCATGTACCATTACCACGAGTAATATTATATTTTAGAGTCATATTTTGTGTATGATATCACTTTATTCTATTCCGTCACCACAATAGGAAATATAGATACAGCATACTTTCGTCGTTAATTATAATTCATCTAAATGTAAACAAGTCAGTTGCCAGATGATGGTGGTCAGTGAGCGGAAACATGTTGTAATAAGCGACATGTATGGTGTGTCCACAGTTCCTGTTGTGGTGACGGAATAAAATAAATATATAGCGAATAATACAAATCATAATGCTACTGTATGCATAATTTTTTCTGTATTTACTCCATACACGTTTCTTTCCTAACATTTGTTCTCAAGCAAAGAAACTACGAACTTTGGTCACGAGACCGAGGTGTGGTCTGGTAGGTGGCACTGAAGTTTCAGGAGAACTTGCTGCTCACATCTTCAGGGTTGCAAAAACGAAGCAGTATGTTCCTCCGAGAAGTTGGTATCCACCTCCTATCACACTACGTCACAGTGACGTAACACCAAAGACCAGCATATGAATCTTCACCGAATGAAAATGCCAGTCTGAGAACTACTGTGGTTTATGCATTTCAAATTGATGTATTTAGAGAAATTACCCACGTGTAACGCTGCTTGGGAGCTGATCACTAAACTAATCTGTAGCTGAGGTTGGCCTTTGTCTACAGCTCTTACTGTATGGTTCTTGGTTACAGGAACCTCAGGAACGAAAGTGTTTGTTTTATTTCTACGCTATTCAACAATGCGTTGCAACTGCAGGAGCTAAACGTAACCTCTTTCGAGGAATTGTCCCAAAAATCGATTGGAGGAGCTGAGCAAAACATAGGAACTCTCTCCCAATCAGTATATCCGATGCTTCCGACAAGATTTGAAATCTACAGTAAGATTGCTTACTTAATCGGCAAGAAACCACGAAATTCTCTGGAGAATTAGATCAGACCTATATCTTATTTTGAACTCCGTTCACTCGTTGTTATTCAAACTACGCTTGCATTACCTACAGCCTTCTTCTTCTTCTTCTTCTGTTCCTCTTGCTCCCACTTGAAAAATTGGCATCCGTGAAACGCTTCGTTTCACTTCAGTATCTTAATCTTAGACAATAGGTAGGACTCCTTTGGTGGGGAATCATCCCGTCACCAGGCCGCTACCTAACACAAACACAGAATAAAAACAGACGTCCATGCCTTGAGTTGGATTCGAACCCACGATCCCAGTCTTCGAGCGGGCGAAGACATTTCATGCCTCAGACCGCGCGGCCACTGTGACCGGCTTTGTCTACAGTAGCATTCAGTTGTGTCTGTGACTGTGACGTGCATAGAGGGAGATTGAAGACAAAGCTCAGTGCGGCATTCAGTAGAGGTAATAGATACTGGACGTCTGGGCACGGTGACCAGTGGAGAGGTCCCACTGGATGCCTGACACTGTAGCCCTGCTCCTCTAGCTTCTCCTGCCCACGATATTAAAATAATATGAAAATGATTATGACGACATGATCTGGACTGAAGTGATCCAGTGCTGTGTCCATTGCGGTGATGAATCTTAGAATTATGTTGCACGAATCAGTCATTGAGGTTAGCTCTTTCTCAGGGGCCCAACTGAGGAGGTGTCTTCCTTTCTCGACTGAAGACGGAAACAGATCCAGTTTCCGAAACGTCGTGTCCTCTGTTACATAGAATTCCAGACGATGGAAAAAGTCCAAAATTCCAGTAATTCTGTGTGTCATCCACCATCGTCAGAACCCTTTAGAACCTACATGAATCAGTAAGCTTAACAGCGGCAGAACTAGATTGGGCAGTAATTCAGAGAAGACCTTGAAGGAAGCTGTCCGTTACAGTTTATTTGAAGGCGCTATACCGATAATGTAATTTCCACCTTCCAGCTAACCTACATTATATTCGAAAGCATAAATTATTGCAGTTGGTCTCGGGTTGGAGATTTAAAATGGTTTAGCTACCACACGTCTCCCAGTTTAATTAACGACTCATTAAATTAGCAGTTGCAAGACTTAGCCGCAAATTCCCGGTAATTCAGCATGACATTGCTTCGAAGCCCGCTGAATGCCACCTCTTGAGCGCTAATTCAAACGACTCAGCCATTAAACTTTCGGCAAGTTGCAGGGCTTGCAGTCTGGTGCGGAGTTAATGCTCCGTCGCTCTATCTAGACTTCTTTCCTTTCTAAACGAAAGCAACTAGGCTTATGAGATCACCATGCTATCTGTGTGTCCCCCATTTGAAGTATTGAAACAGTTGAACCATTTTCATTGAATTTGGCATAAACCTTATGCATTGTAAAACATTCCAGTTATAGTTTTGAATTGTCTATAAGCAGCAATGACAACATAGGTCCTGAGGTGAGGTATAGAGAAAGATGTTCCAAAAATAGGCATCATTATACTTTCCTTATCTTAAGGAAATCGAAGAAGATCTATGCGAGGTCCCTCATGTCTGTGTGTTTGTATATCCCCGTTTAAATTTCGAATCGCCGAATCAATATTTATGAAAACTGGTACAAGTATATATATATCATGGCATCTAAGCCCATCACAACAGCTTACTTCATAAATTCCTCCCATCAATCTGTGTATAAGTGTATCCCTCCTACTGTTGCCAGGCAAAGGCTCGGTAAACACTTTCCTGCTGCAGCCCATACACGCAACAGTAGAAGAACTGTTGGATGCGTGTTCATGTTGGTCTCTGTATTGCCGTGTCGTTGCTAGGTAATAATTCAATAAAGAGTTTCCCACAGCAACGAAGAATTATTTGAGGCGTCGTTTTCTATGCGGTCTGTGTCTTATCAAAGAAAGTTGACGATTAGTTTTTCCAAGAACTTTTTGTTTACAATCAAGTTCCTTCCGTCAAATGTGACACTTTTATAAGTTTTCCACCTCGTCACCACCTGCCTTACATGTTTCGGCTCACCACGGAGCCATCATCAGAGGCATTTATAGTAGAAAAAGAAATCACCAACACACAAAACTTCACTTTGTTAAAAATAGCCACGTTCCAGTTAATTAAAATAATTACAATAGTTAAAATTGCCGAGAGTGTCGGTTCACTAAAGACACGATACTTTATCGTGTCTCACGGTGTTGTCGCTTGCAGATTTACTTATACTTTTTCTTCAACCCTGAAGATGGGGGCGATACGTTCCTCCGAAACGTCGGTTAACACCACATATACACGGTGCCAAATCCCAGAAGACTGCATTCTTCATAGTCACCGCCGTGAAAGCCTCAAATCTTATATAAAATTAAATACATTAGAACGACAGGAACAATAGTAATTAATTTCTAGGACCACAAACAAAATCAACGGGAATATACTTCAGGTTAATATTTAAGGGTTTTCATTAATTGATTGATGCACAGAAATATGTAAGGATATTTTAAACGAATCACCACTTGAATCAAGTGTACAGGCAAAACTTTACTTTCCTCCAGTTATATTCTCCTGAAAGTGTATCTCAACCCATGTCTCTGGTTCCAGGTTTCTTGAACACGTAATGCAATCTTCGCACGGAGGGAGGGATTTAATTTATACGTTCACCGCTCAGTTCCACACCCACATTTCTTGGTAAGGTTACGATTTCAAGTTGCAAGTGCTTGCTCCTTCCTTGAAGTGGTAAGAGGAAACTGAATCCCTCGTATAAATCACGCACTGTGTTTATCGGGTCACTCTGTGGATCTAGACTGTAATTTCATATGTTATTTGGTTGCGACGGAGTCAGGAATAAAGGGAAGTCAAACCGTGCGGAAGATGCCTTCTGGTCCAGACTTCAGTTCACCTACTGCTCTAATATTCTCTGCAGTTGTAATGAAAACTTACTTCTGATGAATTCAGAAATTCTAAATAATCAACTACGTCTTTCCGGTAGCTCTTTCTCTTGAGTTTTGTATGTCTAAGGAGAAGTTCCCTTGACAAGTTACTAGCCCCGCCGTGTCAAACATGCGGCCCCCATAACCACAAAGTGCAGCCCCTCAGATTTTAGAGCTAATTGATATTAAAGAAATATTAAAATTTTAGTAGAAATATTTTTTGTAAAGACAATTTTCCAACAGACAAGAAGACAAGAAGTCTCACGCAGACATAAATAAGCAGGCTGCAGGAAATTCAATGTTTTGCTGTTTCTAACATAATTTCTTGTGTAATCTCTCTTTTTACATATTGAAAAGTTGTTTGATACTTGTCAAAAATGGCATTCTCTTGCTTTTTAAAACTGTAAGATATGTGACTTTAGGTAATTATATTGAAATTATTCCCAACTAATAAATAGAATTAAATTTGCTTGTGTCAAAATGTAATGTATATTTCTATTTTGAAGTGCGGCCCTGGACCATTGTTTATAGGGCTGAGGTGGCCCTCTGTACAAGTTGAGTTTGACATGCCTGTACTAGCCTGTCAATGAATAGTCTTGTATAGGATTGATGTTTGTATGCCTCCAGACAGCCTTATTCATAGGCATTTTTTCCAGCGCTGAGATTATGATTATGCCGCCATATGCAGGCGAATTTGGATAGGAAGGCGATTACAGACGGGTCCTAGAAGTGAGAATTGTAACATATATTGTTAGCTTAGCCGTCGCCACAACAAAGTGATTTGTAATCAATCAATATTTTACAATTTAATATTTATTTCGCGCTACATGTTTCGGTCTCAAATGCCCATCATCAGGCAGTGATATAAGAATACGTGTACGGTCATTGAACTCCTAATATGGATCCATATTGGTGTAACGTGTCATATTCTATGATACAGAATTTATGTCTTCAGCTGAATATAAGTAATGAAATTAAAATATAAAATATCAAGGATATATTAAAAATATATTTTACAAGTACACTGACTTTGTATTATAGGTATTTAAAGTATTGAAGGATGTATTAGTATTATTAATAATTATTATACATTATTAAAAACGTAGCAGGAAATAAATATTCAATTGTAAAGTACTGACTGATTATAATCAGTCAGTATATAATATATAATAATTATATATCACTTTGTTGTGGCGACGGCTGACCTAACCATATTTGTTCGAGACACGCAACAGGATGGAAAATATGAAGATAAGAATTATAGCTCTTTAAATAAAACAGGCTTCATCAGCACAGATTTTTAAGTTATAAAAATACGAAGAATGCACTAAAACCACCATCTATACCATCCTAGAGTTTCCTGTGGAAGTGATGCCTGGGCAGTGGAAGCAAAAACCAAAATGATATTTACAGCCTCTGAAATGAAATTTATGAATCGAACAGCCATATACTCTTTGATGGACCATAAAAGAAACGAGGAAATACTAAACGAACTGAAAACAGAACCATGTAGGTCGTAATTTTGAAATATTAAACTGGTTAGATTCAGCATGTCGACAGAATATAAAGAAAGAGGCTTCTGAAATTACAGAATATGGATCGAGGAGCCGAGGGATACCTGTACAGAAACTACTGAACTGGTGAGGCCGTAACGAGTTAACAAGTGGCCTGACTTCGTAACTCGTGGATGGTGATTATTATTATTATTATTATTATTATTATTATTAAAGGTGAAGTTGTCCCTGTGCTTAACTCATTAAGCACTGCACCATGAAGGCGTATGGAGGAGTGGATTTATAGATCCACATTTTCTTGACCTCGGCACTAGTTGGAGCTGAATAGTCAGCTTCACGCCCCTGCCGCTTTACCCCCGGGGAAAGAGCCCCCAGTACCCATTGGGTAGGAGGTTGGGTGGACCCCACAGCCGGTCTGAACAACTTGGAGAAGAAAAATTCTTGACCATACCGGGACTCGAACTTCGACCCTTCAGTCGTCCAGCCCGTAGCCAGTCGCTGTACCGCCTATGCTACCCCGGCTCCTATTATTATTATATTGTCACGTGTATGAGTGACCGTAGACGGGGTTTGGATTGGTGACTCGATTTATTGACCGCTTATACACTCACGACTCGTGACTGCACTTTACAGATCACTGACACACACAGAGTAGTGCCCTCAGTCTATTACAGTCTCCATTAGCCGTTTCCTGGCAACGAATTTTAACACAGGAACTATAACAGTCTCACTGAATTACACATTCCAAATATCACACATAAAGTCTCCTCTTCGCAACAGGACTTTCAACTGAGCACACTTGCAACTGTTTTCTTCACAGCCTCCTGTACACAACTGCCGAACAACTTACTTTGTTCCTTGCTTATAACATCTCGGCACGGACCTCGTAGATACACCATGTGTTACTATTGTTGCCGCGGAACGTATTTCTCAAGCCGTTGCCTAGAAACGTTCATTGTTTGCAGAGTCACCGCTTAGCAACGGGTCTGTACTCCGCAATACTGAACCTATCTTCAAGCAGACGGGACCAGTTCAGATATTCAATTAATTCTCCTGTTTGAATATTTTCCTCCCATCTGTGACTAGGTCTCTCAAGCGTTATCTTTCCTTGACAGTCTCTGAATTGCCCGTGTCATCGTACTGAAGTCTAGTAGATGAAAGGGGAACATTAGTGAAAATGTTTCTCTTCATGTAATTTTCTCCAGTTCTTTCTTACTACAAATCTGCTGGGTATAAATTACTTGCGGAGCGCACGAACCGAGCACAGTTCACTGTCTGAGCGCATTAAACACTTTTCTGCAGTGTTTTTGAAGAGTCGTTGCATTCCATATGTAGCAGAAGAGGCTGCTTCGGGTTTCCTGCGACTGAGTCGTGGAACGGTAAATATTCTTCTATTTGTTTTGCTTGTGGCTTATTTTTCTTTGTTCGAGGAACTCATTTCTATATGGACTTTATATTCCTGCTCGTCTTCTAGCGCCCTCTTTCTTCTGTATCATCTTAAGAATGATGACGACTTTTATGGATTTTTGGTTGTGTTCTGGGCTCTCCACTCCGTTATTAAACCGAAACACAGACTGTCGTACGGAGCAGTGACGTCATCCTGCTAGGGGATGGCGGGGCACTGCACACTAACCAGAGTTTGCTTTCCAGCGTTGCTGTTATAACTGTGATACACTATGCAGCGTTGCAGTCAGAAATGACACGATTACGAATATTAAGTCGGAAAGGAAGGAGACGGCCATACCTACTGTTCCGGTATTGTTCCTTGCGCTCTTGAGCAAACGCGTATGACCGTGCGTAATAACGGGAGCCTGTCAGATACGAAGGAAATGTGCTGACTTACGTCGCTATCATCAACATCATGCTCTAAAAATACTGTCTTGTTGCATGGTATCTTAATCCAATCGTTTCGCGGTACCGAATTTTTAAGTTTCTATTTCAAATGTCGACCCAATTTACTGACACTTCTCGTGTTTCCTCCAGTCTTGAGCACAAGAATTGTCATATATCATTTTTATATACATGAACATCTTAAATTTACGTTCCGTTTAGTGATAATATCTGATGAGTATGTTAACCGTAAAATGTTACCGTGCAATTTTTATTAAGAGCGATGTAATTATTAACCAATTTGCTTCTTACTTTGTAGGTTATCTTTATTGCATTTGTTCACAAGAGCCGTCCATTAGTCCCTATCCTGAGCCAGATCAGGCTCATCCATACCGTTCCATCCTATCCCTCTAAGTTACATTTTAACATTGTCCACCCACTTACGTCTTGCTCTTCCTACTGGTCTCTTTCCTTCTGGCTTTCCCACAAATATCCTATATACATTCGTCTCCCCCATTTGTGCATCTCATCCTCCTTCACTTGATCATTCTAATTATACTTGGAGAAGAGTACAAGTTACGAAGCTCCTCATTATGCAGTTTTCTCCAACCTGTCACTTAATCTCTCTTCAAGCCAAATATTCTCCTCAACACCCTGTCCTCAAACACCCTCAGTCTATGTTCCTCACTTAATGTCAGAGACCAAGTTTCACGCCCATACAGAACTACAGGCAAAATTATAGTTCTGTATATTCTAGTGCTTATGTTTGTAGATATCAGACGAGAAGACAAAAGTTTCTGGACTGAAGGGTAGCAAGCATTACCCGAGTTCAATCTCCTCTTAATTTCCTCCTAAATCAGGTTTTGATTTGTACCACATTATACATATTATATTGAAAGAAAATACTTGAATACTCTGCATAGCAATAAATCTATTGGCACAACATTCACACATAGTTCCATGAAGTGCAGGAGAGGATACTATTGCTCATTTACTGTATGTTGCAATTTACCTGAACAAAGAGTAAATTACAGCCAAATATAACTTTAACGAAGTCAAATCAAAGTTACAAATCGTTCTTAAAAAGCCGCCATAATTTCATAATATTGCAGAAAATATGCTTATGATTAGTCTCTATACCAAACTTCACTTGCCTGGTTTCAGTGGTTCACTAGTAGTCTCCATCAGGCCTGAAGGTAAAGAAAATATTTACACGGTCACCCTGTTTTGTTTTACATTCTACAATTTTAATAGGATAAAAATGTTCATATTTCTCGTGCACCTGTTATCATTTCAGAACCTCTAAAACAGATGTCACTATTGTCGTCGTCGCCCTCTTCCTTATATCACAAGTTCGCTCGTCAGCCATATTGTTATTTCAGGATTATGAAATTAAAAATACGACTTTAGGATGGCCAAACTTTCGTAATAAGGACTAGCTCTCAAGTGTTTCAAAAGTTGAACTGATGGGCACACACACACACACAGTGTATGGTGGTCTTATGCCCCTATGTTCTCCATGAGGATGAAAGCCTAGACTAAAGGGGCGTATTGTTAACAAGTAGATTCTAAAGGGTTCTGACGAAGATGTATAACGCTCAGAATTACTGGATTTTTGGACTTTTTCCATCGTCCCGTATTCTAAAATCTAGTAGAATACGTTTCGGAAACTGGATGTTTCTGCCCTCAGGTGTGGGAGGGAGTCGCCTACTCTGTTGGGTCCCTTCGAAAGATCTAACTTCAGTCACTGGACTCGAAGTCAGTTCTTTCTAAGGGACCCAACAGAGTATGTGTCTCGCCCCCTCACCTTAGAACGGAAACAAATCCAGTTTTCGAAAAGTATTTTCTGTTTTTTAGAATACTGGACGATGGACAGAATCCGAAACGCCCGTAATTCTGAATATTATTAACAGTCTCTAAACACGGCCTCCTGCTGGAGTGAATTTCCCGAGTGGGTTACAAACGCCCCGAGGACCTGAGTTTGCCGCAGCCAGTCTATAAAATTAACTGTTCCCTTTCTTCCTCGTTGAGAGTGTTTTGTTCGTGTAAACGCGTGGGGGTGCAGATAATGAGAATAATATTCAGATCCATCTTAATGCAATAAAATATGATAAATTGGATGGAAATAAACACGTGGCACAGTTCAGATATTTGGGAACAACAATAACAGATCGAAACCTGATCAGGAGGAAATTAAGAGGAGATTGAACTCGGGTAATGCTTGCTACCATTCAGTCCAGAACATTTTGTCTTCTCGTCTGCTGTCCAAAAACATAAAAATTAAAATATACAAAACTATAATTTTGCCTGTGGTTCTATATTGGTGTGAAACTTGGTCTCTGACATTAAGGGAGGAACATAGACTGAGGGTGTTTGAGAGCAGGGTGTTGACGAGAATATTTGGACCGAAGAGAGATGAAGTGACAGGAGGTTGCAGAAAACTGCATAATGAGAAGCATCATAACTTGTACTCTTCTTCAAGTATAATTAGAATGATCAAGTCAAGAAGGATCAGGTGGGCAGGTCATGTAGCACGAATTTGGGAGATGAGGAATGCATATAGGATATTGGTGGGGAAGCCGGAAGGAAGGAGACCACTGGGAAGGCCAAGGCGTAGGTGGGTGAACAATATTAAAATGGATATTCGAGAGATAGGATGGTATGGATTGGATTGATCTGACTCAGGAAAGGGACCGATGGAAGGCTCTTGTGATCACGGCAATGAACCCTCGGGTTCCATGAAATGCTGGGACATTCTTGAGTAGCTGCAGAATTGGCGGCTCCTCAAGAAGGGCTCAGCTCCATGAGTAAGTAAGTAAGTAAGTAAAGTGGATGGGAATAAACCGGCTCACTCTACAGTAACTGGCTGGTGGACTTGATCTTTAGAGTTTTATTTATTATGAAAGAAAAGAGACAAAGCACATCCACGGTAGTGTAGTGTAGTCGCCTCTCTCTCCAGGTCTTCTCATTCCGTTTGCCATGTATTGGTAACACTGCAGACTTTTATGAGTGTGGCATTCCGTTCGAATCTCGACACTGCAAACATCCTGTACTTCGGTATTTTTTTTCAGTCACTCTACATGAAAATCCAGAGAATTTCGCACCATTGAAATATTTATAATTATTATCAATTCATGATCGATCTACCCATCCGTCGATCTATCGATCGATCTACCCATCCATCCATCCATCCATCCATCCATCTATTTTTTCAGCGACTCTACATGAAAATCTAGAGCACTGCTCAACAATTCACCACCGCCTCCTTTATAATCATTACCAATTCATCGTAGATCCATCCATCCGTCGATCGAACATTCGATCCACCCATTCGTCCATCTATCCATCCGTCTGTCCGTCCGTCCGTCCGTCCGCCCTTCCATCTACAGATCTTTTTCAACGTCGAAACTCGGTTACGAAGGATCAGTGAATCCCTCCTGCGGGTTGCTTAGGCAATGATGCGTTGGTCGTCTCTGTTACGTGAGCGTGGCACTGCACTTGTGTATGTTCACTTCTGTATTGTTTCTGTGGCTATAGCATAAAGTTGAAGCGAGAGGGGAACTGCTGCCGTCACTTGCGTCACGACTTTCAGCAATAAATACACATTGATGAAGCGGGTCGGATCTTGAGAGCTCCTCAGTTTCATATCTCTTCTAAATCCGTCAGCTGGAAATTGAATGGGAGAGGGGTTCGGTGTGAGACTCATCGTCTAATAAATGTCAGTCTCAGGCCAGGGGTAATATTGCAATAAATGGACTTGCCACCATGTTGGAAAACGCGTTATTTTTCCCCCTTTACATGCCCCATGTTCCCCTCATTACACACAGTTGAATAAATTCCATACTGAAGTGACGTTACTGCAGGAAGTCCGAAAGACGGCAGAGCACTCTAACGGTCAGACTTATCATCACTCTATCTGGAGGTTTCTCCTTTGAGTTTTAGGGCTGTATAAAGTTTTGAGGATTGATTCCTTTACATAATGATGCATGATGGTAAATTTTAAGCTATAGGAACAACTGCAGATTTCAAGGTTTTCATCAATAATGTGTGTATGCATATATGTATACGGCTCAGTATTTACAGTTTATAATTATTAATATGTGGCTCAACTTTTACAGTTTATTTGTGTTTATATGCGGCTCAACATTTACAATTTATAATTATTAATATGTGGCTCATCTTTTACAATTTATTTGTGTTTACATGCCCCTCAACATTTACAATTTATAAGTATTTATGTGTGGCACAATATTTAAAATTTATGTAGGTTTTATATGTGGGCGAACATTCATAATTTATATTGGTTTATGTATCGTTTAACATTTACAATTCCGGTTCTCAGCCCAAATACGTTATATCCTCCAACGTACGAAATTATTTCACATATTGAATACCAGATTAAATTCTCCGCAGTGCTTGGTGTTACTGGTGTGGATTATCTTGCTGTCCCTTCTATATGCATATTCTGTGTTAAATGTTGGAACTGTGTAATATTTCACCATTTATCGCATCAAATTTCGCGATGTTGGTAGACGCTGAGTGACTGGTCACCTGCCATCACCTCGCATAACCTTCATATTGTAGGCAAGCAAATGATCTATCACTGTAATGGATACGACATGCCTACATATGAACCTTCATTAGCTGACAAATGTTAATGTTATAGTAAACACAGGCACTATATTGTCATTCGATGTTGTTTTTTGTCGTACTTAAAATTGCCTGAATCCCGTGGATCTTTCTAAGTACAAGAAACTTTCTATCCTACGTTAAAAGACACCGCTGTCGGTCCCAGTTTACATGTTTTCACGGAATCCACACTGATATTGATGGATGAGTTAAAATAGTGGCGAAAAAAAATTCTTTCAGAACAAGAATATGAACGTGGCATGATCTCCATCGACACGACAGCCATATGGAATTTGTTGAAATCAATTATTTGGTCCTAATGTGTCATAAAGGGCCGGTCGCAATAGCCAACCGGTCTAAGGTAGGCCACACACCGGCATGCATCAAGACATGTAACAGTCAAGACACGATGTCTGCGACATGACGCAAAGAAAGGAGCACAGTTGAAACGAATGACATTATGAAAACCGCTGTACACCGGTCTGAGTCATGATTCTGACGTCAACTGTGCTCCTTTCTTTGCGTCATGCCGCAGACATCGTGTCTTGACGGATGCCGGTTTGCGACCTACCTAAGGCACGTATTGTCTTCGCTCGCTCGGAAGCCTGGATCGTGGGTTCGAATCCCACACAAACAATGAATTTTTGGTATGTGTAAATGTTTATTCTGTGTTTATGTTGTCCTGTGTTTAGGTAGAGGCCTTGTGACGAGCTGATCACTCGTTCAAGGAGTCCTACCGACTCTAAAATGATCGAAATGGAAGAACAACCTCGACACCATAGGGCAGGCATGTCAAACTCAACTTGTACAGAGGGCCACCTCAGCCCTATAAATAATAGTCCAGGGCCGCACTTCAAAATAGAAATATACATTAGATTTTGATACAAGAAAATTTAATTCTATTTATTATTTAGGAATAATTTCAATATAATTACCTAAAGTCACATGTCTTACAGTTTTAAAAAGCAAGAGAGTGCCATTTTTGACAACTATCAAACAGCTTTTCAATATGTAAAGAGAGAGATTACACAAGAAATTATGTTAGAAATAGCAAAACATTGAATTTCCTGCAGCCTGCTAATTTATGTCTGCGTGAGACTTCTTGTCTTCTGGTCTGTTGGAAAATTGTCTTTACAAAAAATATTTCTACTAAAATTTGAATATTGATTTTAATATCAATTAGCTCTAAAAGTTGAGGGGCCGCACTTTGTTCCTATGGGGGCCGCGGGCCGCATGTTTGACACGGCTGCCATGGGGTATAAGAGGAACGGATTAAGTACGTACGTATCGTAGAGGAAGCGGTCAGGCAGGTAACACATTCAGACATGTTCACTCAGGAATATGATTATGTTTGTGCGGAATAAAGATTGAACCCGGATTCCCGAGTATGTAGGCATTCACCCAATATTATTGGGGAAAATAAATAAACAAGAATTAGATGGGAGAGACAAATGGCATGTTCGTGAGAACTGAAAAGTGCTTACAAAACGTGGAAAATATCGAGGAAAAAGACCACTTTATAGATCAACACAAAGATGGGAAAATATTATTAAACAAATTGGCTGTAACGGTACGAGCTGGATTCAGCGGGCTCAACTTGACCGTTGGTGGGCTGACACCTCAGGTTTTATGGTAAATACAAATAAAGCTATCCCTGTAACAGTCCATGGAGGCCCACGGGGTTGTGAGAGATCGAGGCTCCCACATTTTCTAGACAGTCGGTTCACAGATGGCGGTAAGTTTAGCCTTACGTGTCAGCTGCCCTTTAACCCCAGGAAGATTCCTGGTACTCATTTCTGTTAGAGGTTGAGTCGACCCCAGGGCCATAGTGCGGCTGGAAGGATTAGGTGAATTGGAAAATTCCAGTGACCTCATCGGTAATCGAACACGCAACCTTCCGACTTGTAGCATAGTGCCTAAACCTACTACGCTACCGTGTGCCCCCCCCTCTTGGACAGCTGAACGACAATGAACAGCTCAAGAAATACCATAGAATTTGGTTGGAAAATTACAGTAACATCTCCAACTGAAAGGAAGTTTCTCTGAAAGGATATTCAGAGGCTCCAGGTGGTACAATGACCTCCACTTAAAGCAGTTGGGTTAATTTGTGCATACCCCAGTGAGTGGTCGAAGTGATCTGCAAGTGAAACGGGCCCCCACCCCCCACAATCTGTTCCCCTGTCACGAGCAGCCACGAAGCTATCAATCTTTGCCACTGTGGCGAGCGCCCCCCACTCTTCTTTACATGTTGCGTCCATCGATCAATCCGCCGCCATGATGGAATTCGTACAAAAACATTCAGACTTGGCGGGAACAAGCAATTTACTTGCTTGGTTTTTCGGCTTTTACGACACTGTATCAGTTGTCACTGATGATTGTTATTTATTCTATTTAACTAGGTTTCGTTGACTTTGCTGGTTACATAACCTCCAGCGTTTAGAATTACAAAGAACTACGGCGTACACTTTTCTGGCGGGCCTGAGGTAAACTACGAAAAATCTCCATTATGATATCTAACATCCTACATCATATATGAACTTCTTACATTGTTCACAGCCTCTCGGTACTAAGGACAACGTTAACGTGTTACTGCTCTTGCTCGCTCTTTGCATGAAATTAATGTATACGAGGACATCTGCCGGTTGTTCCAAGTACTTCATCTTCCGACCCATTAAACGGGTTCAGATTGTGAGGAGGGCCGATCAGAGCGGCCGCACGGTCTAAGGCATTAACCGTCTTCGCTCGCTTGAACACTGGGATCGTGAGTTCGAATCCCACTTGAAGCATGGATGTCTCCTTGCGTTTATTCTGTTTGTATTGTCATGTGTGCAGGTATTGGCCTTGCGACGGGCTGATCCTCCGTCCAAGTAGTCCTACCGACTGTGTATAGGATTAAGAAACTGAAAAGTCGGTCAAGGCCTAACAAAGGGCCGTAGAATCATCGATAGATAGATAGATAAGATAAGATAGATTATCTCTGGGTTGAGACACCATGTAGTCTGGCAGAAGTTTACCAATGTTTCGGAGAAACATAATACCTCAATTTTCAGGATAGAACGGAAAGTCTAGCAAGCAACATGTAAGTTTACCTTTATACGCGCTACCCTCGACTTACGATCGCGTTTTGTTCCAAAGCCACGTTCGGGTTCCTCATATCGGAACGTGATATTCCCCCCCCCCCAGAAATGATGGCAATAGCAGTGGTTGAATGCCTAAACTTGTTAACAAAGCCTATTTAATCTACATGAAAAGGTAAAGTTATCCCTATAACAGGCCGTGGAGGCCCATGGGGTTGTGAGATGTTGAGGCTCCCACATTTTCTAGACAGTCGGCTCATAGATGGCAGCATGGTTGTCAGCCTTACGCGCCTGCTGCCCTTTACCCCCAGGAATATTCCTCGTACTCATTTCTCTTAGAGGCTGAGTCGACCCCAGGGCCATAGTGCGGCTGGAAGGATTAGGTAAATTGAAAAAGTCCACCTCATCGGGACTTGAACCCGCTACCTTCCGGCTTGTAGCATAGTGCCTCAACCAAGTATGCTGCCGCGTATCCCTAATCTACATGTAATCTGCCTTATAAGGGAATACTAAAAACCACACTGCAAATCCACAGACAAATTACATAAATTATATAAATGAGAATAGAAAGAAACAGTTCTTATTGCTATTCGTTTGTGCAGCTCTTCATAAATCGAGCTTTCGCATGTAGAGGCCATTTTACTGTCTCACATTTGAGACTACGCTTTTCGCTGCCTCCTACTCGCAGGGTCACGTTGGAGGTATTCGACGCCGCCTCCACACGGGTTTGAATCTCAGAGAATCTCCACTTATCCATATATAGGCTAGTTCGTATCCATGGAAATTCCTTTGTCACGAAATCGTGCTTACTGAAACGTTCGATACTAAGCAACCGAGTTCCTCTTGTTGCTTGCGTTACCATGACAATGCGCTCAGCGAAGCGTTTCTTAGCAGATGATCATATTCCGGCCTTCAGGCGTCATGTTACAATAAGAAGGCGACATCTACCTCCGAAACGTCAGTTTATTTACACCAGATTGCACGTGCGATATATACCAGAAGAGAGGACTCTACTCAACCACCGCTGGGAGAATCTCATACACTTACTCGTGGAGCTGAGACCTTCAGGAGGAACCGCCAATTCTGCAGCTACTCAAGAATATTCCAG
Source organism: Cryptotermes secundus (assembly GCF_002891405.2). Classification (NCBI taxonomy): domain Eukaryota; kingdom Metazoa; phylum Arthropoda; class Insecta; order Blattodea; family Kalotermitidae; genus Cryptotermes; species Cryptotermes secundus. The sequence continues at coordinate 1,107,056 of NW_019718631.1, read as the reverse complement.
CATTTTATGGAACCCGAAGGTTCATTACCATCTTCACAAGAGCCCTCCACTGGTCCCTATCCTGAGCCAGATCAACCCAATTCATACCATCCCATCCTATCTCTCTAACATCGATTTTAATATTGTCCACTCACCTTCGCCTTGATCTTCCCAGTGGTCTCTTTCCTTCTGGCTTTCCCACCAATATTCTATATGCATTTCTCTTCTCTCCCATTCGTGCTACATGCCCTGTCCACATTTTCCTCAGTGACTTGTTCATCATAACTCTACTTGGAGAAGAGTACAAATGAAAAGTCTAAGAGTATATTGTAAACTCAAGAAAGCGGATGGTTAATGTTTATAATATTTATGTTTCAAATTGAGACATCTGGACAGATGAGAGCAGCCGCCTAAGATGGATTCTGGAAGGGAACAGTGAATTTACAAAGACCGCATATGGGGAGGAGAAGCTGGAACTCAGTATGACTGCCTGCTCTCGATACTGCAGGAGACAATCTGCTGCAGTGTCATTTGCTCTTGAATTACATCCGGGAGTCCATGATGTCCTTTTATTACGTTCTCAGACCTTCCAGGTAAATGCTGGGACAGTTCCCTACTTCCTTCCACGTCACTCTCAATCAGCCTGTATAAAAGACTTCCAACTCGAGAGAGAGACCAAGGAGTAACAGTTCTCATTTCGTGGAGAAATATTGCATTCAACAGGCGGGAGTAATCCTGAATTAACCTCATGTAACTATTTTTCTAATACCGCTATGTGCTGTGATAGGAGCGGAGTGGGTACGGAGATACAGGAGAAGAAAGGGAGGATGAAGAAGGGATATTGAAAAAGAAAATTGAATTTTCTGTCACTAACGTTTCGATATAGGATAGAGAGGGGGAGGCGGTACAATATCAATATCTGTAGCAGCTTCCTAGTGGCTAGTGGAGATAGCAGGACTGTGGCACACTGCAGGGGGCAGTCACAGTCATACGCTGACACGAGGACGGTGGCACACTGTAGCAACTACCTAGTGGCTAGTGTTGGTAGCTCCACGTCAGTCTCGCAGTAGGCTATACGACACAACAATGCTGAAGTGATTAATTTTCATCTTTGGAGTTACTAGTTAATTATGCATTTTAGCTAAATATTTTTCTGTCTCACCGTCGGTAGATTTGTCCATTCATCCACCCACCCATCCATCCATGGCTCTACAGCCCTCGTAGGCCTTGGCCTCTTTTTCAGTTTCTTAAACTATACAGAGTCGGTAGGACTCCTTGGACGGGGTATCAGTCTGTCGTAAGGCCGCTACCTAAGACAAACACAGAGATCCATGCCTTGAGTGGGATTCGAACCCACGATTCCAGTGTTCAAGCGAGCGAAGACATTTCATGCCTTAGACCGCTCGGCCACTGTGATCGGCCTTGTTTATTTTAAGAATTATAAATATGGAGATCGTGTGAAACTTTGGTATTTTATCGTGGAAATTTAATGTAGTCGGAAACTGTGAAGGATACTAATGGATTCTGTGCTGATTGCATAATTATTAATTTGTTTTATACCTAATGACCTCGCGGTTTGCAGAGGATCGTCTAAAGGAAAGAGGATTGGCACCTTCTGCGACAACTTCTCGTTCCTCCTCGTCATTACTGTGGCAATATAGGAATACCTCGGACACAAAACGGAAGAGGCAGCAGTGTCTGTAGCACGTAGCCTCAGGCGAGAGCGTCTTCTCTTTCTGCGCAGAAATCCGTCAAACGGCTTGTGGATTTTACGACTGACTTCACTCAGCCGGTTTAACAGCTGTTTGATTCTATCCTGGTGATGACGCAAGCCAGAACAGGAGACTTGTCCTTAAAGAGGCTTTTATTCATAATATGAACGCATTGTTTCCAACGTCTCCACAACGTATTCAGAAGACATTAAGCGCCGACATCAGCTGTTCTGAGGTTCTCCATGGTTTTCTGGGACAGTGGGCTACATTAAGACACACCTCGACCTTTTAAATTTAACATTTATATCATCCAATGACGCAACGATAGGTATCGTATATAGTCAATAAACTTCTACTCTCTGGCCTGTAGTCCGCAAACGAACTATACCGACGGAGAGACCGTCGTTTGCCGCCGAAATCAGTGCCAACTTTTGCGGATAGAGGGTGTCACGTGGTCAGGGTAACGGTTCCCCACGGCCGTTAATCTCTGTTTTCTAGACAGCAGCAGCTAATTCCTTGAAATAGCTCCTCACTTATCCTCACGGGGGTGAGTGGACGCCGTTCCAGGCCCACTAGGGACACGGTAATGAACCTTCTGGATCCATAAGATGCTGGGAATTTCCTGAGTAGATGCACAATTGGCGGCTTTTCAAGAAGGGCTCAGCTCCATGAGTGAATGAGAGTAGTGGATATTCCTATCCACAGTTTCATCTGTAGTAACGTTCATGGTCTATCTCCACAACAAATTTGACATGCTTAGCTGCAGTGTTACATTCGTGGTGATTATGAAACTTAAACCTGAATGCCTCGTCATGTGAATGTTTTGCTTTATGTTAGTTAGCGATTGCCTGGAGCTCTGCCTGTATGACTTACGCTCCCATATTGCGTGCAAGCAAGCTGTACCCTGTGCTGAGTGGTGGCGGTTGTAGATGCGGAAAGACGCTAGTAAATGGAGTTTTGATGTATTTACAGGGCAAATTAAAATAGAAGGGGGGAACACAGCAACACACATTTCCGGAGCACCTGCAGGCAAAGTTCCAAGCATAGTAATAAACCACGAATTCATGTACGTATATGAGTTTTATCAACTGCAAGTGACACACAGTCAAATGGAAGGAGGATTATGAATTATGAAGGAAGATATCTTGACGTATCTTAAGGTATTTGGGTGGAGACAAATAGGAAAACCACGTATATCAAGAATCACTTCCGAGTAGAGCCATCTATCAGGGAATATTGAACAGTTTTAGGCTATTTTACACCCTCAAAAAATGGTGCATATTTATACGTCCTCTAAGAAGCTTTGAACCAAAAGCTGTTTTCCATAAAGCTCATTAGATACGCCATTTTATTTTAGTCGTATCATAGCTCGGGGGTCCAGGATAGCTGAGTCGGAATAGCGACGGACTAGAGACCGTAACTCTTCTGTTATGCAATCGGGAGGTCCTTGGCTGGACATCGACTCTTCTTGCTTTTTTCTCTTCGCTGGTCTCCTCAGACGATCTCGGCAAATGCCCCTTTCCAGACCATTATTCACAGTTTTCAAATAATTCGACGTCATGCATCGTATTTTGAGTTTCTAACAACAACATCTTTTCTTTGGCCATTGGTTGCCGCATTAGCATACTAAGAAATATAAAAATAATTGAGTTAATTCAAGGCAGATCTCGGACGAAATGGTTCAGTGAGCGCGGTACTCTTGCGAGATGAGGCTTCTCCTTCAGCACAGCCCCTGGAACTTGATGCCTGTACAGCTCACGACTTACCTTCCTTTGTTTTTGTATCTGAGGAACAGAGGGACAAAAAATCGCACGCTACGAGTATAAATCAGAAATAATAAATTATTGAACATTTTCTCTTGCCTCTTGGACGAATTATGGCCTTTGTGTGGAAATTGCTAACATTAACATCATTTCTACAGGACGGTTGAAAAGCTGCAGCCATTACACCACGTTTTCATACTTATTTTCCCTCCTTAAGTTAGATTTGTGTTTCGTACCTCCGCTAGCTAAAAGAGAACTTTCCTTTGTCAGCATTATATTATTTGAATTAAAAGACTTACCATTTCGTATCGCGTGTAGCCCTGCTATAGGTGGTTATGAACAAAATATACTACGTTACAGTATGTTCAGGGCGCCGGGATAGCTCAGTCGATATAGCGACGGGGGCTTACGGGCTGGGTAATTGGCTTTCGATTCCCGTTATGGGTAAGATTTTTCTCTTCTCCATAAAGTCGAGACCGGCTCTGGGCCCCACAGAGTCTCTTATCCAGCGGGTAACAGGGAGTCTCCCTTGGGGGGTAATGCGACTGTTGTGAATCTGAAAACTCAGTTCCATCCACTGCCGAGGTCACAAACGTCCTCAGAAATAATAGTTTGTCTCCGGGTCGAGATTTGAAATTAGGACCCCGCAGAACGAAACAGAAGCACTAGCCACTCCACCACGGCCGTGTCATGGCTCAGGCAGTTAGTCGCTGCCTTTCCACCGCTGCGGCTCTGGTTCGAGCCCCTGTCAGGTCATGTGGGATTCGTGGTGGACAGTGTGGCACTGGGATAGGTTTTCTCTGAGTATTTCGGTTTCCCCCGCCAATCATCATTCCACCACTTGTTTCACAATCGCCCTCACGTATCATCTGGGGCTAATACAATAGGCCAATAGTGGCCGCAGTACCAAGTTGCCTCAGTCTCACCCCACTAAGAGGACTAACCTCTCCACCACGGCTGTCTAGTGTCCTCTTTTCTCAAAATATGTCTGCCACGCCACGTGGTTGTGTGGCATTTTCGATTACTCTGTAATATTTACCTGATGCCTGTGGCACCCAGCAGCGTTTGATAATGAACTTTTATCATGATTTAGTAATTAGTTGCATATTCAATCTGTCTGGATGCCAGCGGATATATATTGTTTTTAATTTTGTTCATTTTACGCTTGGGTAATGCTTCCAAAATCATTCAGTTATAACAAAGGAAAGATGCGGGTCTGCATTCTATATTCATAGGATGAGCGAAAGAGTGCACAGGCTGGCTCCGCAGTGACATAATGGAGTCACTGAACAATGTGTAATTAAAATTGCAACAAGTGACAGACACAATGCGGTTCTGATTTAAAGGGCTTCTCTTTCACTAAGCTACCGTGTGCTTAGTTCGAACATCGTCGGAACACAAGTTATCATTATTGAGGGTTTTTGTGGTTGCGTTCAATCCCTCCAGGCGAATACGAGCACAGAACTTCAATTACGCTATGACTGCTCCGTCGAAATCGATTCCAGTTCATCTGTCTCCCAATCATTCGACGTTAAATTATCTGGATACTAACAGAGACGTAAGATGGCCCCAAAAATAGCCACTGTAAGGAAAATGAGGCAACAGCATGAACATATCCTTGAGTCTGCAGTTCTTTCATAATAAAGTCTCAGACCGTCAGCTGATTTTCTTGAAACTTGATATGAATGTCATGCCATTGGAGGTCTTTCACTTCCGTCATTTAGTGATGATGTCAGTATCATTGTGGTTATCGGTTTCATTATGAAACAAGAACAAATCGGCATATACTCGTAGTTGTTTGTCTTTTAAAAAAAATCGTTAAATACTGAAGTACAAACCATACACTGTTCCACTTAGTTATTGGCGTTCCTTATTCCAGAGAAACTGAAATTCTTGGACACAAAGCTTTGTCGGCTGGAACACCAGCCATTTGCTGTTGCATGTGGGTCGACCTGTTGTTCCAACCAGGATGCTATTCGTTGGTCACACTGGAGACTGATAATTAAATTATTCATACAAATATTTCTTTTTTATTTAAGTCTAGAATGTGTGTAGCTATGTCTCCTTGTCTCTGACTCTCCCTAACTGTTCTCACGCCTGCCATTTTGAGATACCGATGAACCTTTGTATCTGTAGCCAGGAACTTTGATCACTAGACCATAGAGGCATAGTTCGCCTACGGACTAAAGGCCACGGGGTTTCTATTTTCCGATTTGAAATCGAGTGTTCCTTGAGGATAAAGTGGCCTGAGCTTGGGTGTACCTTGCCCACCGCTGAAGTCCCCACTCCTTTACGTTTCATGAATTGGTTCTGGATGTCGAAACGCGTGTTGCTTCTTATGGTGAAGGCCCCTCATTCGATTGGCAGTTGTTAGATCATCTGTTGGGTATGTCCGTCTTTGTGTTTTTTTCTGTCACCCACTTTCTAAATCACTATCAGAATCATTCTGCAGTTTTCAGTTCGACACTGTAGAAGATAAGGAATTGGCACAGGATTGTTAAATAAACAAAGACACAAGCAACCGTAATCACACAGTGGATGTCCCGAAGCTGTAACAGGTCTCCCCAGTCGGGTGGACATGCTTGCTGCGGGTGGCCAGTTCGCCTGTAGAAACTCAAACGACTGCCCGGAGAATTGCAGATACTCGGAGCTAGAGATTGCTACTGACCTGGAGAGAAGCTGCCCTCATTGCTTTGCACATTTGACGATGTTCTATCAGGTGTAGCATGGACAATATTTTGATCACAGAGAGGCTGTGTAAATAAGGAATAGAGAAAATTACACACAATTATTTACGATCGGAGTAAATTAAGAATATCAGAAATGAAAAATGCATACAAAATTATTATCAGAATTACTCAGGAGAGGAAATCGCTTGGGATCAATAATAATGCGTGGAAAAATTATGCGACAGTTTAGAAATCTGCGGTAAGAGGCGTTTATCATTATCAAATGTCTTTAAAGCTGTTTGTTTGTTTGTTTTTTTTTTTTTTGAGATCCGTGATTCAAGGACATGCTTGTCATCAAACAAATAATCGGAAGAAATATTTCCATTTATGAATTTTAATAATATACAGAAGGAGAACAATAGGCGGATCTATGTCAGTAGCAAACAAATAGGTGCTTAGCATATACATACATTTGCACATACTGATGCAAAAAGTGCAGATAATAGTGGCCGCGCGATCTAAGGCTTAAACCTTCTTCGCCCGCTCGAACACAGGAATCGTCGGTTCGAATCCACTCGAGGCATAGATGTCTATGTGCCTTTATTCTGTGTATAGGTAGATGCCTTGCGACGGGCTGATCCCCCGTCCAAGGAGTCCTACCGACTGTGTATAGTAAACTGAAAATCGGCTAAGGCCCAACAGAGGGGCAGTAGAGCCATAGATACATAAATAGACACTTAGATGCAAAACGTGAGGCATTTTGCTGTGTGGTCAACATAGATAAAACTATATACAGAAGAATAGCGTGAAATACAAGAAGGTGGACCAGATACAAGGAACAGAAATGATCAAGTTAAAAAGGATTGGCTTTTTTTAAATTAATACATATATTACCGGTTCCGTAATACCTGGACCAGTTATGCCAAGACCGTCTTGAACTCCATAGAATGCACTGTACATACAGTTCGGCGAGCTTATATAATTATGGCCATTTCACAGGAAAGTGAAAACATTATGAAAGGGTTAAATTGGGTGTAGGACATGCAGTAATTTGGCAGCTGTTAAAGTCCCACACAGCCCAGTGATATCCTCACATAATCATTTCATTCCTCGGGTATTGGTTCGGACCATTCACAATTCCCTGGGGATTTCGAGTTGTCATGTTGGTAATCCCTTAGGGTGGCTATATGCTATGCCCCATGACAAGCCGAAGGCACTAATGAGGACAATGATTTCGATGTCTAACATTTCTAACCGTTGAACAAAGTAACTGAAGTGAACACATACTGTACGACTTACGTACGTCAAGTTCAATATATGTTACAATCTTAAGTAGTATTATGTACTTTCTAGTATAGAAAGTGGATTTCTTTTGACTGTTTTAGTAAGGACTATGCATTCTACATCGGTCACGGTAGCCGAGAGGTCTAAGGCATGTACTGTCTTCGTTCGCTCGGAAGCCGAGATAGTGGGTTCGAATCCCACAAAAGGCATGGATGTTTGGTGTGTGTATGCGTTTATTCTGTGTTTGTGTTGTCCCCTATGTACGTAGCGGCCTTGCGACGGGATGATCCCCCGTCCAAGGAGTCCTACCGACTGTGTATAGGATTAGGGCGCTGAAAAAGGACAAGGTTCCAACAAAGGGCTGTAGAGTCATAGATAGATATGAAAAGCGAATAATTTCATATTAGACAAACTTTAGGTTTAAAAGAAAGATCAGTAAACATGTATGTTCTCCTTGTTTACAGATACGAGGCTTTAAGAACAGTTGAACGTAAGGTCCCGTGCAGAGTGCTAAGGAAGTACTACAAGCTCTTGACGTCATAAAGTACGTGTATACGCACACATCGAAACTTGTAAATGAAGGTACAATTTTTCTTCTCTTCAAGCACTGCTTTGGGAAGGGTGCATGGTATATCTCGAAAACTGATTACGATCAGTAGTGAGCATTACACTTCGGCCCGCTTTAACCATAGTAACACTTTGATGGGGGTCCGCAGAGGTGAGTAACCGAAAATCTTAGCACCATCACACGTGCAATTAGATGAATGTGATGAACTGAGTTTGTGTTAATTTATGGAGTGTTATACATTTATCACGTGACTTCTGTTCCTGGTAGAATGCCACTGTATCCATATCGACTCTGTGGCTAGCCGGTAGCATTTGTCTGGTCCCCGAGGGGAAATCGATCAGAGCATGAGAATAAAAGATCTCTCGCGTTCGGGATTTAGATGTGGGATGCATGGAGATTAATGGTCAGTGTTCCTGTAAGCAATAGCTTCGTGGCTTGTTGCTTAAGTACAGAGACGTCATTACCCTCGTGAATGTGAAACATTTTTTCACTACCTCGCAGAATTGTAACATCTAATTAAAAGTTCGTGTGGTGTTGCCGCTTTCTTACCTGGATCGGTTTTAGTCAGATGAGAGTGTATTTTCCCTACGGTCTCAGAGTTAAATTAAAGTACCAAGTTTTCAGTGGTAACTTAATTTCTACCTCAAACTGCGTGCAATGTGAACACAAGAAAACATATATTGTTCTCACAGCAGAGACAATTCTGCTTTACTGCCAGCTTCTTGCTGCTTTATTGGCTTGTTTTATTATTCGAGCCTGAAAATTGAGACAATATATTCCGCCTAAACGTCGGGAATTCTCCGAAATTATAACTCTGAAGGTCTTGCTCTCCTAAATCAGGAATTCTTTTTCATGTTAATCGAAATTTATTCATACCATGCACAGGAACAGTTTTTGAATATCGCCAAGATGTGTTCAGGTACTTTGCATCCACTTAGACAGTCTGTGAAATATGCCTCGTAGACCTCAATATGAGGCTTCACTCAGCTCATAGACGTACATGTGCCTCCGATTCAGAACCTCGGATTTGAAGGTTACTTACAAATAGAGTATGACGCTTATATTTTCGCTGCCGTTGCGTAGCAATAAAGTGCCTACCAGTTTTGACATAATTTTGGAGCGCTCAGAACCATAAATTCCATTCTTTTATACTGACTTACATTGGAAGCTTCATTAATTTCGTAAAGACACAAAGAGATATGTCGATTGACGCGGTTTTCCTAAATCCCAGACCTGAAGATCGACCTGCTACCAAAGCAGCTTCTGAATCATTTTCTTCTCGTGCGCAATTCTGGGATAGTATCTTAAGATAAGTCAATACCGCTTCATACAGCGTCCTCACCAATTCCTCGGGCACGAATCAGGATGCCATTAAGCATTACATAATCCTAGAATTTTAATATTTGTCGTCAAACATCAGGCAAGCAGTCAGTCAGTAACTCAGTCACTTCAAATCTACAGCATTCCTGCCACATCAGCCTGTGTGCGTTCATCGATATATTGATTCTTATAGTATTTAATGGGGAGCCGGAATAGCCCAGTTGGCATAGCGACTGGCTACGGGCTGGACTAAGGTGGGATCGGAGCTCAAGACCTGGTAGAGTCAAGAATTTTTCTTCTCCAATCGTCCAGACTGGGTCTGGGGTCCATCCAGCCTCCTATTCAATGGGTTCCTGAGGTTCTTTCCCCGGGGGTAAAGTGGTCGGAGCGTGAAGCTGATCACTCACCTCCAACTAGTGCCGAGATAAAGAAAATGCGGCTCTATATATCCACTCCCCCATACGCCTTCATGGCGTAGTGTTCAGTTAGTTAAGCACAGGGACAAATTTACCTTTTCAAATGGTATCTAACAACGCTGTTTCAAGCGCGTTGGATGCTTAGAATAGAGATGGGGAAAAGAGGCCTAGGGTAGGAGAACCAGTTCAGTCGGTGGAGGAGAAGAGACTCATAAGCCAGTAAGAAACGGAGCGAGTCTTAGATATTCTTTGGTTGTAATTGTAAAGAAGGCGTCAGTAAATCTAATCATCAGATCCAGAAACCTATGTTATTAATCAAACAAACCCTTCACATGTGAGAATATGATGCCTCCCAAACATTGCCACAGATATCGCAGGAATTAAGTAAAAATACGTATGAAGTCCACCGTATGCAAGAGGCTATAAAACAGAAGTGTTTTGTTAGGCCTCGTTTCGAGCACATTCAAGCCTTAGATGCTGCACCATTCTTATCTTCTAAAGCCATAGGAGTCTATAAAAGTAACAAAGTGTCAAATTGTCCCATCAAGTCAGGGTAGTTTTACAGACGCCTAGAAAAATCAATAGAGAAGGGACCGCTGAGAGATGCTGACATAAACTTCAAAGTCATGTTCTGTGAAAATTGGCCCCAGGATGTTCAATCTGAACTTATATGTGGAGAGCAGGAAGTAAGACAATTCTGTAGCAGACTTCAAGCAGATAAAAGGAAGTAACTAAGGACGTTTCGAGGATTTATTAACAATAGACGTCTTTCATCATCTCTCAAGCCCGCACAAAGAAAGTGGACCTCATCCCAGTTCCCCTTTTCCCAGTAAATGTGAACGTAATTTTTCATAAGTGAACTTCATAGTAACACCAAACCGGGCTTCACTTCTAGTAGCTACGGTATCAGCTTCCGTGAACGTCAGAATGGATAGTGAAATTTGATCCAACGAAATTTGTTTGAAGGCCGGAAAGAAAACGTCATTCATCTTTGATACGAATGGTAAATTTCTGTGTCGCGACTCCAATTAAAAAGATGAATGAACTTTGAATATTAGAGGGGTTTAGTTGTCAGGCCGATACCTACTTGGTCTATGAAAAACACGAAGGAATTGGATCCGTAAAAAGTAATTTAAATGGTGTAAAGAAAGTTTACAAAGAGTTCAATAAATTTAAATCAGTTTCAGTGAATTTCTGTCTGGGTGTGAAACTTGGTCTGTGACATTAAGGGAGGAACATAGACTGAGGGTGTCTGAGAACAGGGTGTTGAGGAGAATATTTGGACCGGAGAGATATGAAGTGACAGGAGGTTGGAGAAAACTGAATAATGAGGAGCTTCATAACTTGCGCTCTTCTCCAAGTATAATCAGAATGATCAAGTCAAGGAGGATGAGATGGACAGGGCATGTAGCACGAATGGGGGAGACGAATGTATATAGGATATTTGTGGGAAAGCCAGAAGGAAAGAGACCAGTAGGAAGACCAAGGCGTAGGTGGTTGGACAATATTAAAATGTATCTTAGAGAGACAGGATAGGATGGTATGAATTGGAGTCATCTGGCTCATGATAGGGACCAGTGGAGGGCTCTTGTGAACACGGTAATGAACCTTCGGGTTCCATAAAATGCTGGGAAATTCTTGAGTAGCTGCCGAATTTGCGGATCCTCAAGAAGGGCTCAGCTCCATGAGTAAGGAAGTAAGTAAGTAAGTTCAGCGAATTATTTTAAACCTTACTAATCCGGCGATGATCCGTCTGTTTTTACAGTGTACACAATTACAAGAACCTCACTTTATGGCAAGAAGTTTGACATTAATGTCAATATAAGCGACGTATTGAAGAACCCTTGATACTGAAAGTTGATGGTATTAAAGGAAGAAAAAGCATGTCAGCTCCATAAATATGACCTCAGTTAAAAGAGATATCACCCAGTCTGAGAGTGTTCTATTTTTCTTTTCTTAGATCGCTCCAAAGGCTTCATCCAAGTTCGATATCCTGTGCGGTATTTCGCAGAGTGCTGATTTCTTGCGGTGAGGAATTATTGGCCTCCCGCCCGACACTAAAGCTACAGGATAATTCCTTATTGGTTGTCGAAGACTGCTTATTCGATAAATTTGTAGATGTAGTCGGCATCCGGGCCGGTCACGGTAGCCGAGCGGTCTAAGGCATGCACTGTCTTCGCTCGTTCGGAAGCCAGGATCGTGGGTTCGAATCCCACTCAAGGCATGGATGTTTGTGTGCGTTTTTCTGTGTTTGTCTACAGGTAGAGGCCTTGCGACGAGCTGATCACTCGCCCAAGGAGTCCTACCGAATGTGTAAGATCTAGAAGAACCGAAGTGAACGGAGTTCATGGAGGTAGGCCTAGGCCCACTGGGGCTGTAGTGCCAAGAAAAAAAAAAGTCGGCATCCGGAGGCTGTATTCTCCGCTCGCAACCTGAGGGTTCTTCATGTCGCGGAGAAAAACGGCCCAAAGAATGCGGCTTTCGAGGTCGATGTGTTTTTATTACAGTATACGCTCCAGGGTTTACGGCCGTGGTTCGATTTCCGACAGAGTAACGATTATTCTCTTCTTGTTAGTGTCCACTCAGCTTCTTATCTGCATTCTGGGGTTAAATCGGCCGGGACACGAAGCTGATCACTTATCTGTATTTAGCGCGGAATCAAGAATGGTGGAGCTATGCCGCGACTCCCCCATACGTCATGCTTAATTGCTTAATTAGTTAAACGTAGCGATGAATTTACCTTACTTACGTGTTTCACCTGTGCAGTTCATCTGCTCCTCCTGTCAAATTTGACAGATTTTAGACTTTCTACGAGTACATATTTTTCCACTAGAGCCGGGATAATGTAGTCCGTACAGCGACGGGCTACGGGCTGGACGACAGAGGACTCGGAGTTCCGAGTCCCAGAAGGGTCAAGTATTTCTTCTTCTCCACGTCATCCAGACCGGCTCTGGGGTTCACCCAATCTCTTATGCAATGGGTACCGGGAGCTTTTTACCGTGGGTAAAGCGGCCAGGGCTTGAAGCTGACCTCTCACCTTCAGCCAGTGCCATGGTCAAGAAAATATACATCCACTCCCCCCATACGCCTTAATGGCATAGTGCTAAAATAAGTAAGCACAGGGACAACTTTACATACATCACTTAGTGTTAAGTAAGTACTAGTAAAATTACAAGTACAGAGATAGAACAATATATAACATTTTCACTTCATAAACAAAACACTAATGTAACCCATTCTTATATATTACAGATACACCAGGCCGAAAACTCGTGAATGTAGCAACGAAAAATAATGATGGCATGAACATTTCAAAATAATTTTAAAATAATTTATAAGTATTTTACACCTTTAAAATATAAGGTGTAGCAGCATGACAGTGGGTCAGCAGTTTCCCCTGCAACGTGTGCACCTGATGATGGCAAGTTGGGCCCAAACTTGTAGTGCTCCAGTAATAGTGCGAGGGCTAGCGCAACAGGACGCCGTAACGCGGTGCTGGCCGGTAGTACAGGCGTTGTTCTAGTTGACAGCTCATTCCTTAGGGACCTGGCTGGCTCTCCTACATCGTCCCTGACCCTGTGGGGCGTGATAGGGAAAAAGGAATGAAATGTCGGAAACTTCTCTATTTATTGCACACCGCAGACATAACTTGTAAAGAAAATGGACGTTTTAAAATTTGAGAAATTGGTTTTGAGGGAATCAACTCGACGGAAGTGGCTCAGCGCGACTTTCCTTGTGACCTGAGGAAAAGTACTACAGTTATTTATTTATATTAGAAAACCGCCATTGACGGCCGTGGGGATCCGTTGCCCTGACCACGTGACACCCTCTATCCGCAAAAGTTAGCATTGACTTCGCCGACTAGCGGCGGTCGCTCGGTCGGTATGGTTCGTTTGCAGACTACAGGCCCTGAAGTTAATTTTTTGTATATATATATCTATTTATTTATTTATATATACGTATATATAGTCACGTGTATTAATGACTTGTAGACGGAGTTTGGATTGGTGTATAGATTTACTGGATACTCAGAAGTCCCAACTACAATTAATCCTTACACTCTCAAGATTACTGTAACTATAGCATATAAAGTCTTCAACGTCTGCTTGCTCGGTAACGCGATGAATTTTGAAGAGTCTGTAGACGCTAGAAATCTTGAGTCTGAGTCACACTTATTTGAAAGATACCCGTCTCTCGAAAGCACACTAATTCACTTCTGAACTGACGGCTTCTCAGCTGTCCTCCTTTTATACATGCCACGCTGCTGGGATACGAATCACATCCTTGAAAGATTACGTTTTTCTTATTCCTTCTGTTTATATACACGTTGTCATGGGAACGTGCTGACACTTACTACCTAGGCAACGATGCCTTCTCTGCTATTTGTTGCAACGTGTCAGTATTCGATGGCGCGGAAACATGATTACCGAGCCGTTCCCTAGCAATGGACGTCTGGGTCCGACTCCACTGTTGCGGCTTTCAAGTAAATAGATACATGGGTATGTATATAGATAGATGGATAGATGCGTAGATAGGTGATTTCTTCATTCCTGGGAAATTATCTAGAATTTGGCTCAAAATGTTAGAGATTAGAAGCTGCATTTGGAGTGTGCACCACATATAACAGTGCCTTAGCCCGGCATCCGCGATTATATATGAGCTGAAATTTGCCTTAATATTCTCAGCAGCAGGAGCAGAAGTTTTACGGGATGTTATATGACAGCTCCTAGTAAACCTTCAGCGGGTATCTTCTGGAGTTCAGTAGAATTGAACTGTAAACATCGGGTTTATGCTCTCAGTGGTGGCATAGGTTTCTCGAAGTATGTACCGTACAGAAAGAGCCAGAGTATAGTCAGCAGGTTGACTGAGTGATTCTGTTCCTGGAAAGAACAGAGTTTGAATCTCTACCAGGCACCCGCTGTAATGACTAAGGCTTTTCATGTTTCTTCACAGTTGTTTCATGCATGTCGCGGGGCAGCGCAGTGATTTCAAATATTTCACGAGTAATTCCTTCCCTGTCCTTCATCATTTCTCAAAAGCGAAATACTTACTTTGAAGATAAGTGTCTTATGGGATATAACACCTTCAGTACTGATAGAAGTTTATCGACATTTCGAACGAAACTGCTGTCTCTATCTTCTGGATAAAATAATGTCTCTTCGGTCTGCTTTATATACTGAAAATGGAGACAGCACTATTTATCGAAACGTCAACAAACTTCTACTAGCCTATACGGCGTAATATCCCAGTATATACTCACCGTCGCGTGTGAGCTGGGACAATTTAGTCCGTATAACAACTGCCTAAGGGCTGACGACCGACGGGTCAGAGTTCGAGTTCCGGTGGGTGCAAGAATTTGTTCTCCTCTACCTCCTATCCAATGGGTACCAGGGGCTATATTCCCGCAGGCAAAGCGGCCGGTGCGTGAAACCGATCACCCAACTCCAGCCAGAGCCGAGGTCAAGAAAATATTGTTCTATACATCCACTCCCCCATACGCCTTCATGGCATACTGCTTAATTAGTTAAGCACAGGGACAATTTTACATTTACCTTTACTTCCCGCCGTGATAAGCTAAAATCTCACAAGTCTCTATGCCTGATTCAGTAATGTTAAATAATCCATACGCTAGCTAACAACTAATCAGGACCGATATCTGACAACTGGATGCTCAGAGCCACGACATGGTAGTAGTGACCTTTCATATTGTATAAGGCGTGTCTCCTATGTTTAGACTAACGATGCACATTTTGTTCGCTGCTTTGTGTAGTGCAACTGGCAAAGGGTTTCTCCATTCTGCTCCCTTACATTAAGTCGCCTTTGCCCATTGTATTATTCAAATCTGGCTGCATTTTCCGGCACAGAAGATCCTACGTGACGTGAAACTTTATATACTTCGATATATATCGCCAGCACTCGATTCACATATCGATTTCTGTGACCCTCTATAGTCAACTGTATTCTCTGGTTTCCCCATGCTATTGTTAGGCATTACGCCACATTGCTTCGATCCCCACCTCCACCTCTCCTCTAACCTAAACTACCCTCAAGCGCCTATGTCCATTTGACGTGTCATGATGGATTGCTTTGACCTCGATTGATGTTGCAGAATCGCCCAGCAGACTGGCATTCAAGTGGACACTCCACAGCCAGGGGTGGCGCCGGAACCCAGACGTTCATCACCGCTATAACAAAAAACAGAACATTTTATCCTCTCTTGAACTGTTAATTACTCACTAACTCAGTAAAAACAAAAACATTTTTATGTAATTATTTTCATGGCACAGAGTGTGCCTTCGACAGTTTATATTTATTCAGCCGTCCAAAAAAATATACCGTTTTATCTAACTCAGGCGTTCAATATCGTCATCACAAAAGCACGCCACTAAGCCCTGCCTGCACCTCCGTTTTTTTCTTCGGTTCTAGGGCCTCAGTTCTTTATATCTTACACGTCGAGCTTCCACTGAAATACAATATTTATAACCGAGAGCTAAATAAACTAAAGTGTAACTGCAAAATATAATGAATTTATTTTTCTAACAAATTATCAACATTCTAAAGTATTGTTTCTGGTATAAATTTCGAAAAAAATCTGCTTTTTATATTCTTGAATGTGTAATAACATTTATGTGTATAGTCTCATAAATGAATAGTGAAATAATTGCTTAGAATCTATGTGTATAATATTATCATTTAAATGACTCGTTAAGGAACTATATTTTTAGTGTGGTGGATCAGCAGTTTCTCTGGTATCTGTTCTTGTTCCATTCAGTCTGTAGTCTGTAGCAGTAAAAGCGTTGGTATTGACTGACGAGATATGACACCACATGTACCTTGTTCTATCCATATTTATTGCCTAATCAGATAGTTTATATCCAACTACTGCTGTCTGTTCCCTCAAAGCTAGATCTGCCCTTCGCTTATTAAATTCAATTTTATTCTTCTTCTTCCCGCTTCTCCCGAAATTAACGGCAGTGGGGATTCGTTGCGCTAACCACGCGACACCCTCTATCCGCTAAAGTTGGCACTAACTTCGCCGACAAGCGGCGGTCGCTCGGTCGGTATAGTACGCCTGCGGACTAAAATCACGGAGTTTTTTTTTTTGTTGGTGAAGAGGTTTCTTACACAGCGGCCGATCGCAGTGGTAATGGGAACTAAGAATAGCACAATCTTGAGTGTAGCGGAAGCTGAGATCACATGTTCGAGCCCAGCTTAGGACTTGAATATTCATTCAGTCACAGTTTGTTTTAGATATTTATATTACTCCAAATGGCGATTTCTCCCATGCGCTCTAATCCTTTATCCGCTCGGATAAAACTACAGTGGGCCCGCGCTTACTATGGAGCTTACATGTCTCTACTTGCCCCATCTTCGTGTGTTGCAGATGCAAATCTAATGTTGGGAAGTTGGGAAACGGCGCCGTTGCGGCAACACAAGCGTTATACGGATCACTCACAGTGACTGGGCTGGCTCTTTGTAACGGAATTATTTCCTCCCTTACATCCGTTGACGGAAATCGGTCCAGTTTCCGAAACCATTAAGCGTAACCCGTAAAGTGACATGTTCAACACAGTATTCTTGCAATTAATAGCATTGCCACAAGCTTTTAAATAGACACTCTATTGAGAAAGCTAAATTATAGGAATTTTTCTTTTTGTTTATCCAAGTACAACCTATATTTCCTTTCCTTCCCCTGGCGCTACAGCTCAGGGTGAGCTTTGGTCTCCTGAACACTCTGCCTCCATTCATCTCTGTTCCATCCGAGGCTGATTGTCTGGTTTTTGAACAATTTAGTTTTTACGGTGTGAGGGTGTTAGCCTCACGTCCAACCCAAACCTTGAGGGCCAGGGTATCCCTCTTCGTCTGGCTCCTACCCCTTGACTTGTCCGGCATGGGTGACCCTACCAGTAGCTACGCTACCGCCGGCATAGCTCTCAGGGTCTCAGGAACACTCAACCCCACCACCACGATAAGGTGGAGACACCATCGATGGGAATTATATTATATTTATAAGCCCATATTAAATCTGTATATCGCCCACAAGTTCTCTTAAATGATCCGTTCCTGAGTCAATGTTTTTTTCTGTTCTAGTTCATGTAGAGTAAAGGTTGCGCGCAGCAGCTGGTACAGATGGGCACCACGCTCCCAGTCTGTCGCTGCAGAGACAAACGCTAATCTAGCGCTGTGGGTGTGTAACAACACTCTCAAAAGATTTCCATGAATTTGGATTAAGGGAATTACATTCCCTGTGATTCATGATGAGAGAACTGTACAAGCACAGGCCACAATATTTATATTCATGTTATCTTAATTGTCATGCCCCGAATGCGTACCGAAGGAATGTAAATAAAGAATTCATTTCCTGAAGTATAACGCCGTGTAGTCCGTTGAAAGCCAACTGACTTCTCGGAAGGAAATATCACCTTAAACTTCAGAGTCGAAGAATAAGTCAACAAAGAAACCAGGATGACGACCCTGAAAATGGAAGCGATATGTTTCTCCGAAACATTGGTCGATGTTCAAGGGACTACAGTGCATCCCAAAAGACATAACTGATCATAACCATTGGAATGAGAACCTCAAATCCTACAGAATGCATGTTTACGGTCTCAGGGTTAGATGAAGGTGAATAGTCAGCTTCACGTTCCGACCGTTTATTTCCATAAACAGCTCTCGACGGCAGTTTTGGCAAAAAAAAACTGAAACGGCAGGTAGAACTAGTCTGAATATGATGATGAAGGGAAAGCTTCTGCCTCTGTCGGGAATGGAACCCCGGTGACAGACATTTTCAGTTTGTGCTTTAACGTCGATTATACGCGAACTGTGCAGAATGTACCCACCGAGCGCACTGATTCAATAATGTCGTTGTAATGTACTTATTTTACGGGCGTTCTGCTCTGCGCTCTGTTAACTAAACGCGGACCCTCCCCTCCCCCCTCCAACCAAATGAATAATTGCGCTGTCAAAAGTTGGAAAGCCGAAACTGCGGAATCATCAGAGGGTTTCTCGGCCAGAGAGTTTTACATTTTTCCTCTCGTGTGTATCGGTTCGGTCCTGGCATATAGGAGAAGTGTACAGGTTTGTGTAGTGTTCTCTTTGCGAGTTTTCGTCCCTGCAGCCTGACAGAGTTTGTCGTTCATTTTATTGGAGACAGAACCAGTTTTTGACAAAGCTAATTCATAACTCTTTCATTAGTTTCTCATGTTCCGTTGAATACATGTCGTATTAAAGTATCTGTACTGAATAAATATATTATATAGATTCATGTTTTATGATGAACAAATTTTGGTCTATGTTCCATTTCTGTTTGAACAGTGGGGATCACGCCCGTCCTCCCGTACACATTATTCAGCTCGGTTGCCGTTGAAGGTAATTTCATGAAATTTTACATCATAGGTCCTAATAAAAGCACGGATATTTATATATTAATATATATTGGCATCATAGAAGTATTCTTTTGGGGGGGGGGTAAATTAATTGCCGTGCCGGTCACGATAGCCGAGCGGTCTAAGCCGTGCACTGTCTTCGCTCGCTTGGAAACCGGGATCGTGGGTTCGAATTCCATTTGAGGCATGGATGTTTAGTTTGTGTGTGTGCGTTTTTCTATGTTTCTGTACAGGTAGAGGCCTTGCGACGAGCTGATCACACGCCCAAGGAGTCCTACCGAACGTGTAAGATCTAGAAAAGCCGAAGTGAACGGAGAAGTTCATGGAGGTAGGCCTAGGCCCACTGGGGCTGTAGTGCCAAGGAAACAAAAATGCCGTGGTGCAAAGAAAGCCTGTGAAGCTCATGTATAGGTATATTCTTATACGGGCTGAATCTCTCATATCTTGTTAGCCTACTTACCCTATTTTGGAAAAATGAAAATAAGCTTATGCAGTCTCCATGCTGTCTGTTTGTTTGTGCATTCCCCTATTAACTTTGGAATGCTTGACTCAATTTTGCGGAAGCCGGTACGAATAGCATGGCGCCTCAGCCCATCTCAACGGCGTACTTAAAAAATCCCTCCCATCTATGTGTGTGTATGTGGCGTTGCCAACCGAAGGTAAGGCAAAATATATCCTTCCCTTCTTTGCTAAGCAACGGCTCGGTAAACACGTTCCCGCGGCAACAAATGCACACAAATACAGAAGAGAACAGAGAGAAGCTGTTGGACGCGTGTGTCTGTGGGCCTTTCTGTATATTCCCCTATAGTTACTAGGTAAGAACTGTGTAAACACGTTCCCGCGGCAATGCAGAATTGTTGGAAGCGTCGTTTTCTATACTGTCCGTGTCGCATCAAGGAAAATATGTGATTATTTCTTTCCAGAATGTTGTATGCGACACATCTCAAGGAAGGTTTTGTTGTCAGAAATCTCCAGCGTGGTCTGAGCTCAATGGAGACCTGGCGTGAGCGCTGGAATATTAAAATTAATGAAGATAAGACTCGGGGGATCTACTTTCGTAGTCGTCGACCACCTGAGTCCCATCTTACACTGAATGGACGAAACGTTTCTTATGTAAATAGTGTAAAGTATCTCGGTGTAATCTTCAATAAGAAAGTTTCATGGAGATTACATATAGGAATGGTCGAAGCCAAGGCCTTCAGAACATTTATTAGAATATATTCCCCATTAAAAATACTCGATTAAGCGCTAACATTAAATTGATCCTCCACAAAGCACTCATTAAGACGGTAATAACATATGCTTGCCCCGCCTGGAAGTTAAGTCGTAAATATATCTAAGAATGTTAGATCAATTGTTTGTTTTCGTGTCATAGAATTCCAAATGAACTGATGTAGGTGGCAGTGGTCTCCTCTGTAGCAGAGAAAATTACAGAAATACTTCACGAAAGTTCTACTTAGATCTAATGTCTAATTTGTGTTTGGCTGTGTATATTGCGTTAGTAGCACTAAATTCTTCTATAACATCTTATTTGTGCGATGCCCTGCATCCGTACGTAGCCCTGTAAATGGCAACGTTCGGTTGAGCTTTTTTTTTTTTAATTCGCTAATGGGGGGTGGAGTCAGCTGGGTCCACTCGGCACGGCGGCCACTGATTGACCTATTGTACATTCCCCGGGTGATTATGATGATGGAGAATTTGGTGGAATGAAGATTGGCAAGGGAAATCAAAGTACTTGGAGAAAACCCGCCCCAGCGCCACTTTGTCCACCACAAATCCCAGTTGACCAGACCCGGGATCGAACCCGGGACGCCGCGGTGGGAAACCAACGACTAACCGCTTGAGCTATGGCGCGGCCTTCGATTGAGCTTAATTTAAAATTTGGATTATTGTGGAATAGACCAAAATTAAATTAACGTTGACAGTTCCAAATGCAGATCTCCCATATGGACACCATTTTGCATGCACACGACTCGTTTGAAGGCTTCCCATGCCAAGGAGCTTAATTTTATTTCACAAATAAATTGAAACAAATTGCTACCAGGTTGGGCCCGGCCTGATCTACTTGTTAGGAGCCAATAAGCGTCTGGCGTATTTTTCACGAGACTGTTTGTTTTTCGTTAACGTGGACACAACTCATGCTTGCCACTTAGCAGAACAATTTCATACGTTCTCTTCTATTTAAGGCCCTCGGTAATTGTACAGTAGCAGATGTTATTGTTTGAGACAGCCTGAGATACAGACATCCTTACATTAAAAACCGTCAGTCTGTTCCCACAAACGCAAATTAAAATTTAAATAATCCCCAGTTAGCTGCTAATTCCCTCTACCTGCAAATTAATTTATAAGCCTCATTTACCAATACAAACAAGTGGTGTTGGTAAAGTACACATTTTTTTAGGACATTAATTTTCTGAATGTGGCCGTTTGTTTTGTATCTAAACAGACAAATTAGATTAAACTTTTTATTCCTTTTGTGTACACAAATTTTCATACTCAAAGGCCAAAGCCCTGCTGCATCGTCCTTGAATGTATCGTGTAAGACAGACATAAGATTTACTCAGAGTTTTTCTGCCTACTTGTATTCAGGTCCGCTTATACACATTTGTAAGTGCAATTCACAAAACGTGGCATTGGGCTCAGGCAGTTTCCCGTCTTGAAATCTCAATCCAATCGGGCTTTGTTCTTATTTCTCAGGTTGTTGTCACCTCGATGTTTCTCATATTTCTTTACATCTGTTACACCCTGCGATTGTTCTGTATAACGATTTTCAATCTTATGATAACTTGTATCATTTACTCGCTTCTGCAGTTTCCCTGTAACAGGCCGTGGAGGCCCATAGGGTTGTGAGACATGGAGGCTCCCAGATTTTCTAGACAGTCGGCTCACAGATGGCGGTGAGGTTGTCAGCGTTGCGCGCCGGCCGCTCTTTATCCTCAGGAAGATTCCTGTTACTCATTTCTATTAGAGGCTGAGTCCACCCCAGGGCCATAGTGCGGCTGAAAGGATTAAGTAAACTTAAAAACACAATGACCTCAACTGGAATAGAACCCGCGACCTTCCGGCTAGTAGCATAGTGCCTCAACCAACTACGCTACCGTCTGTCCCCTCTACAATTTGTTATATAATTAAAATAAAGAATTAGTTATATAAGAGAATAATGCTTATGTGTGCCTGCTTACATACGTACATCTTAACATTAAAAAACGCATTTGGTGAGCGGTGAAGTGTTAAACTGCGTATATTTCAGTGTTCCACGACGCGGAAAAATTTAAAAGAAAAAGATTTATGTACTTTTCTTCAGAATAAATAAGGGCAGAAATACAAATTTCACGTGCAACGCATGGTACGGGTCTGCTCCTAACAAAAGTGTATAAACAGAAATCCTGAGAATGGGAGGCTCTGTCGTGCCGTATCACACGAAGAGAGGAAGCAAAAACTTGTATGCAGTAGGCCACTAGTAACGAATTCGTAAATACCCTCATGTTGAAGTATCGCCCTAGAGGAAGAATGGTAGACATAAATTATTATGGAACAATACCGAAATGAAGTTTAATAGACACGTTTAAGAATATTTCCCTTAATAATTTCGTATTTTACAGCCCACTCTCTAAGATACATCTTGATATTACCCCCCTTAGCCGCTAATTCTGCATTTACTGAAGAACTTCCCAGCATTTTGTGGAACCCGAAGGTTCATTACCGTGTTCACAAGAGCCCTCCACTGGTCCCTATCCTGAGCCAGATCTATCCAATCTATACCATCCCATCCTATCTCTCTAAGATCCATTTTAATATTGTCCACCCACCTACGCCTTGGTCTTTCCAGTCATCTCTTTTTTCTGGCTTTCCTACCGATATCCTATACGCATTCCTCTTCTCCCCCATTCGTGCTACATGACCTGCCCACCTCATTATCCTTGACTTGATCATTCTAATTATACTTGGAGAAGAGTACAAGTTATGAAGCTCCTCATTGTGCAGTTTTCTCCAACCTCCTGTCACTTCATCCCTCTTCGGTCCAAATATTCTCCTCAACATCCTGTTCTCAAACACCCTCAGTCTATGTTCCTCCCTTAATGTCAGACACGAAGTTTCACACCCATACAGAACCACCGGCAAAATTATACTTTTTATATTCTAATTTTTATGTTTTAGGACAGCAGACGAGAAGACAAAAGGTTCTGGACTGATTGGTAGCGAGCATTACCCGAGTTCAATCGCCTCTTAATTTCCTCCTGAATCAGGTTTTGATTTGTTATCGTTGTTCCCAAATATCTGAACTGTGCCACATTTTCAAAACATCTGTTTCCTATCTTTATGTCATGATTTTGCCCTGCATTTTGGTGACGAGACAAGCTCTAACAATATAATTATAATTATAAAGTCAAGGAGGATGCGATGGACAGAGCATGTAGCACGAATTGCGAAGATTAATGCATATGAGATACTGGTGGGAAAGGAAGAAAAAGGACGTAGTTAGATGGGTAATATTAAAATGGATCTTATATATAGGATGGGTTGATGTGGATTGGATTGATTTGGCTGAGGATAGGGACCAGTGGAGGGCTGTTGTGAACACGGTAATGAACCTTCGGGTTCCATAAAATGCTGGGAAGTTCTTGAGTAGCTGCAGAATTGGCGGCTTCTCGAGAAGGGCTCAGCTCCATGAAGTTAGTTAGTTATATCAAGTTGCTGCTCTGCACTGCGTCTGCAAAACGTGCTGAAAGCTGCCTTTTATAGGTTCAGAACTTGACTGACTCATTTGTTATAATGAAATGAGTATAGAAATGAACTCTTATAGAAATGGAAAGATGATTGGTTGTCATTGGCAGAACCTGACCCGACTGCTGCTTCAGGTATGCCGAAGCATAAGAAGAAATTATTCCCTTTCTCCCGTCTCCTTGACACCCGTAGCGTTTTGTTTGGAAAAGCAAATTCTGCCTGTGCTTAGGTAATTAAGCAGTTGAGAACTGCCCTACGAGTGGAGCTGTATCTCCATCGTTCTTGATCTCAGAATTTGAGAAGTAACATTGCTTTGGCTACAGTATCGGATAGAAATAACAGTTTTACTGGTGCCGTAATAAATTCTGAAGCACTAAGGCTGGGGCCACACGAGCGCACAAAATGCGTCCGTTGTAACGAACGTCGTGACGTCCGTTGTATGAATAAACAAGAGAGGTGAATGCTGCGCTTTCTTCTGGCTCCATTGCAGACAAGGAACTACGCACCACATTCTGGAACTGTGTGGTGTCCTCAGCAACGTCCGTCATAAAGTACGTTCGTTGCAACGGACGCATTTTGTGCGCTCGTGTGGCCCCAGCCTAAAACTGGAACTTAACTCTTCTCTTAAAACTAACACATTTGGATTGTGACTATTTTCAAGGTATTCTGTTGTACTGTATCCACAAGAAAAAAATCACGCTGATACTTGGAAGGATGGAAGTTGTTGGAATGATTTTTCTGCCTAAAATATGGGGGACATCGTTTGACTTCCCACTTTCATAAAAAAGAAGTGTCTTTCATAAGTTTCATACTTTTAGAAGACCTATTGCAGTGCAAAACTTCGTAACCCTTTGATGTTCTTGCTTCATACGTTCGCAAGGCCACCGTGTGCTGTTATGTCGATGGTACAGTTAGCAAGTACCAGGATGGGCATGATAGCCATGCAGGACTCACCAGGATTAGTAAATTGGTATTTATGGACACGAAGGAACACGCACAGTTCATTAGTAGTAGTAATAACAGAACTCTTGTGTGGGAATTTCCTCGGTTACTGGATTCAAAACTGTGAAAACACATTCATCGCTACGGTACTCGGCTTTTATCACCGTAACTACAGAATTCTACGAATGAAAAATTACCTGAGGCAGCTTAATTCATTTAGCAGTTGCACACTCTGTTCTTTTTTTAAATACATTCTGATATTAACCTCCCACATGAGCTCCATTCTCACGTAATATTTCTTCGAGCAGTTTCCCAATCATTATTTTGTGTACATGTTTGGTCTCGCAAATTCTTGCCCCCATTCTGCCCCTGTATTAATGAGCAGGAAGGTACAACAGTTTTCCAATTGGAATTGTATATTGGGTATGTATATTGATGATGCGTTGATGGGTCGGGAAGAGAGAGAGAGAGAGAGACATATTTCCATGTGATTAGCGATCGGTGTAATTATCCCCTCTCCGCAATGATTGCCGTGAGGGATTAGCTTTACAGAGTGTCTCACAATCGCCCACAGTTATGCTGACACGCTGCCCTGCATGCGAAGCTCTGTTTCCGTTGGTTTAATGCTTCTCTGTTTGAGTATAATTGACTTTTCTTGTTTTATATGACATGCAACTATTTGCTCTGCCATGGCGATGTAATAATGTTTCGGGGATGTTGAGACAACGACACGTAATCAATACTTAAACTCCGTGATTATGAACATGTTTTTAAAGCAGCTACTGTGGACGTGGTGTATTTTAGGGTTCAAAGGGATTCATGTTCAACGTTCTCACGCCGCTACTCTTATCACCAGACGTGCCGTACCATATCACGCCATTAGTTCCTTACGCTACGTTTCAGACACTCCTAATTATTGTCACCGAACAGTTTGGTTTAGAGGTAACGCTCTAGATTTGTAATCGGTAGGAGCTCGGTTTGTATCTCAGCTGGGCCACAGACTATACTGACTGAGGATTTCAGTGGCTTTACTCAATCCTTCCGGGAAGATGCTGGGATAGTACCTCAGGATACGAAGTACTCGGAGAAAACCCGCCCCAGCGCCACTTTGTCCACCATAAATCCCACTTGACCATACCCGGGATCGAACCCGGGCCGCCGCGGAGGGAAACCAGCGATTAACCGCTTGAGCTATGGCGCGGCCACTGTATCCTGTTTCTTTAATATCCATTTTATTGTCCATCCATCCTTCCACTGCGCTACCTTTTGATCTCCCAAGTTGTCACTATATCAAAAATTGTATTGATTCCAAGTTTCCTAATGCGTGCTACACGCCCTTCCTATGTTATCATTTTTGACTTGATCACTTTAATAATATCGTTTGTTTAATTTGTTTTCTTTTTCTCTTTCTTGCTTCATGCTTGGCCTTTGAGCTGTTGAGTAAGAAACATAAATAAATACGAGTAAAGAATTCAGTTATTACTGGTAAAGGTAAAGGCAAACCTATCGCTGTAACAGGCCATGAAGGCCTAGGGTTCTGAGACTTCGAGGCTCCCACATTTTCTAGACAGTCGGCTCATATATGGCGGTAAGTTTATCAGCCTCACGCCCAGGCGGCCGCCCTTTACTCCCCAGTAATATTCCTGGGAGGTTCGATATTTCTAGGTGTCTGATTTCAATTTCCTAATTCATAAACTCAGAACTGTGTTATTGGTAGTACTGTTATTGGTTGGCGAGATTGCGCTAATTGAATTATTACTGTATGAATTGTACATTCTGCTTTGTTTATCTGTAAGCCCATGTGTTTGTTTAATTTCTTTCTTTTACTCGTAGTTACTATGCAGTTGGCCTTTGACCTTTTGACTGAGGTCGTAAATGAACTCAGAACCGAATTCAGTTAAAGATAACGAATTGTGAGGATAATATTTTCCCCGTCTTTCTATTCCTGCATCTCTCTTATGTCCAATTATTCTACTCCAAAACTTATTTTTATACATTCTCAATCTATGGTGTAAGTAGAGGTTAGTTACATTGGATGCAATATTACAAATTTAATTTCGACCAGAATGTACAGCAAATAGGTGATGAACATGAGCGAGGACATACGAATGAAGTCCGTATGTCCTGTAAGTGCAATGTGGCTGCCAATGTTCCGGTTGTCACCTCGCAGTGTCTACACCAGAACAGCAATGTGGCTGCCAATGTTCCGGTTGTCACCTCGCAGTGTCTACACCAGAACAGCAATGTGGCTGCCAATGTTCCGGTTGTCACCTCGCAGTGTCTACACATTTTTACACTTCAGTACGAGAACAAACACGCGTCTCTGCTAGTGCGGCTCTGTGAAATTATTGAATTAATTTTATTTTTGTTTAGATATTTTGTTAAGTGAAAGATCAGCAGATATCAATACCGGCTACCTTGAATCTGATGATACAAATTTTAGGTGACTGTCACACAAAATAATACTGACATATTTATTTATGATATTGTCGCGATTTGGTGCTGCGAAAGAAACAAGGGAACGACGTCCGTTGCTATGCAGCAGATTCTTAATAAGTAAGAATAGACGACTGTTGCTAGGGAATGGCTTTGTAAACACGTTCCTGCAGTAACTGATACGCATGCTGGAAACGGTGTTTTCTACGTGGTTCGTGCCGAGATGTTACTGGCAAGGGATAACGTTAGAGCTTCGTCAGCAAGTCTATGAAGAGAAGACTTGTATGAGGGGTAGGCCTTCTCGGCCATTGCACCGCGACCTACAGTGGTCTGTTGTGCTTAAGAGGAGACTTACTCTGAGTGGCAAGAGCGCTCAGTTTAAAGTCGAACTGTGAAGAGAAGACCAGGATGTTGGTGTGTAATGGACGCCAGCGTGGAACCAGTTAGTTGATAGTCAGGCGGTGAAGAGATGACTTTATTTGTGCTGTGGTTACGTCTTATTCGGAGTGTGTAATTCAGTGAGGCTGTTGTAGTCAGGTTTCTGTAAGAGTTCAATAAATCCAATATCCAATTGAAAAACCCGTTGAGAGTCAGTCATACACGCGAAAACGAAGTCCAAAAAGTCGATAATTTTATCAAAAGCTTCTGCTTCATATGTTCTGTCCCCTACATCCATCAGAGTTCTCTCGTAACTCTTGAAAGTTTATAATTTCATAGACGTCAGTCCAACTTAGTTAGAAGTAAAATCCTGCTGAAAATATTTCGTTATGTCGAATGCATTTCAGGCATCATGGAAATATCCTCTAGGACTTATGTCGAGGTTTAATGCCCCGAAATTGTTCATACAATTTAAGATTTGTGAAGGAATTAGGCATGGCCTCTTGTACTCAGATATCCCTCCATTTTCCTGGAGGGAAGAGGAAAATCTGGAACATGACAGTTGGTTTCCCGCCCGGTATTCGGGACTGAAATATCCAGATTAAAGAAAAAATTTTAACCATTACACCGAGGAATTCAATAGCTACTCTTTGAAGGTTTGTGAATTTCTGAGGCTTTCCCAGGCAACAGAATTTCCTACGGGTACAACAGCTGAATTACACAGACCTCTAAAATTTGATACAAGCTCCGTGCATATGTATGAGATTATAATTAATCGTTATTTTATTGTAATATTTGCCGGGAATAATTTAATTAATATGTACTGCGAAATGGGCGGTGCAGTGGCGTATAAATAATGCAATCGCTCTTCCCAAAACAAACAACAAATATTATTTGTTTCACAAACGACATTGTGAAGAATAATGCTAACAGCGTGGATTATTACGGTCCCTGTTGTCAATTGTTGCTGCTTTATTGCGGTTCTACATTACTTTAAGCACGATGCATATGGAATTTGTATTAAAATAGCAAATACAGAGCATTCCGTTAATAATTAGACTCAGGCCACAAATTGCATTATTGCTTGATTTGCAGTTTACACAAGAATGTCTAACAGCTGACCGATTAATAAACTCTGACCAACTAACAGAATAATTAATAGACTTTCGTATTAATTGGCCGATTAACTGATCGATTAATAAGCCGAGTGAATAGCAACCTCAACGACTGTGTGTTGGTTATTTAGCTGAGTGACTATCTGGCGGATTGTTAAATGTGTAATACATTGACTGAATTATTAACCGGGTGACTAACAACACGTATGAATAATCTCCTAAGCAACCCACTGATAACGAATTAATATTGTATTTAAGCAGCCTGTTTAATTTATATATATTTTGTGCACATATACTATCTAGCCAACCTTCTCCATGACTACATGTTTCGGCTGTATAGGATCATCATCAGGTGTGTTCCATCTCGCTAAAATTGTTGCACTGGATGTCAAAATTACGTATCTACATACAAGGACCAGTTAAGAGCTCACTACTCTGGCAACGCTTAAGAACCTAGAGCCAACTGTGCACGCATAACAAAGCTGTCAACATCCTCATGAGCTGCACAGTTAGCATCATAACACCCACGCTGCAAAGGAAACGCTGCGAGAATGAATCCAAAACGAGAAATACTCAAGCAGATGTCTTGTAAGAGAAGGGACGATGACCACAAAGAAAGCAATGGGATGTTAATTAATTTAAATTTATGTTTTTTTTCCCCTTGGCACTACAGCCCCAGTGAGCCTAGGCCTACCTCCATGACCTTCTCCGTTCACTTCGGTTTTTCTAGATCTTACACATACGGTAGGTAATCAGCTCGTCGCAAGGCCTCTACCTGTACACAAACACAGAAAAACGTACATACACAAACTAAACATCCATGCCCTGAGTGGAATTCGAACCCACGATCCCGGTTTCCAAGCAGCGAAGACAGTACATGCCTAAATTTATGTTAATTTACATAATTTTGAGATACAGTGCAACAGTTTTAGCAAGATACAAAATAATACCTGACGATGGCTGTATACGGCCGAAACATGTAGTGAGGAAGGATGACTAGATAATGAGTTGCAATTAAGACGGGAATATATGAGTGTAAATGAGCTAATGAGTTAGCTCTTCAAGAACACAATGTCTTGCGATGTGACGCCGTGTAGTCCGGTTGAAATTTACCCTCTGGTCTTCCACCAGTCTAAACAGCGTCTAATTCCAGAACTACTCTTTCTGGATACCGGCCTGACATCCTCAAATGCAACAGAATTAACTGTTTTACTGACCGGCAAATTTGCTAATTAACCGAATGAATCAATGTCTAAATGATTAACTGGTTGACGAACTCACTCAGAGGTTGATTGACCGAGTGAATATCGATAAATAGCTAAATGACACATTAACTTATAGTAACTAACCAGCTGACTAATCAACTCGCCAGTTGACTTATTAACTTGGTGATCAGCTAATGCACTCGCCTTTTCCAGAGCAGCTACACACTGCTCTAATAACGCATAATTTGTCTTTGATTTCCGAAGCAAGATCGAGACGCAAACTCAGATGGGTGGGGCAGTGATTATCATTGTTCCCTGGTCGGAAGTCCCTTTTTTCGAATTTATGCTGGGGGATGTTCTCGTAAAATTTTTAGTGCCTGAAGGCAAGCGCGGTAAGACTTTCTTGAAACAGCTACACCGGAATTCTGTGTGGCAATAATACGTGCGCTCTATAGTAGCGACTTTCAGCCGGTGTGCCGCAGGAGTTTTGGAGAATATCGAAAAGAAACGAGAAAAATTTGAAGACTAAAAAAACCATCTAACTGCATAATCAAAATTATTTTAAAAATAACACAATGATTAGAATTTTAGTCATTTAACTTCTAAACACAATCTTATTACTTGTTTTTTCAATGATTAAACATCTTGTTAAAATGATTGTGTGCCTTGACAGTTTTAGGGCCTTTTTCGTTGTGCCATGAGTTGAAAAGGGCTGAAAATCTCTTCTCTATGCCGCCATAAAGTTAAAGATAAAATTGTTGCTACCCTTAATTAACCATCACATCATGAAGAAGTTTGGGGGGGTGGGGTGAAAGTGTAGCTCCATATATTCTCGGCCTCGGTACTAGAAGGGAGTGAGTGGGCAGCTTCACGCTCCGGCCTTTTTACCCGTGGGTAAAGCCACCTTGCATCAGTTAGCTAGAAGGCTGAGCGCGCCACAAAGCGGGTTAATCACTTATACATGCCGGGAATTGAATGCACAATCCATAATTTTTGTGATTTTTTTTTCAGTAGTTCCTTGTAAATCGAAGTACAATGTCATTAATACGCCATGAATACCACATTTAAAATCTGGGCATGAACTGTGGTCCCTCGTTTATTGGAGTTACGAATGAACAGATGCCCTTCCAGCCCTTACAGATGGACTCCTGTGCCTCTGTACTTCCTTACGCAACGACAGACACCGAAACTACGCTGAATAATTGAGTGAATTCCCGGAAACTTGATATCACATTCCCGTCTTGGTACCCACCAACGTTCCGTCACTAGACTGATAGCACAAAATGGCGACCCTGAGAATTTGCGAGTCACCTGTTAGAATAAAGGGGCACGCGTTAGCGTAGTTGGTTGAGGCACTGTGTTGCAAGCTGTAAGGTCGCGGGTTGAACTCCCGATATGGTCATTGGATTTCTCAATTGACCTAATCCTTCCAGCTATACTATAGCCCTCGGGTCGACTCAGCCTCTAACAGAAATGAGTACCAGCAGTCTTTCTGTGGGGTAAAGGGCGGCCGGCGCTTAAGGCTGGCAACCTCATCGCCATCTGTGAGCCGACTGTCTAGAAAATGTGGGAGCCCCGACGTCTCACAAGCCTATGGGCCTCCATGGCCTGTCACAGGGATAGTTTCACCTTACCTTGTAGAATACGAACTTCAATGTTTGTAGGGGCGCAAAGTCTTATGCTTCGAAAGATCTATGTAATATGCAATGTTTTCAGGGTAATATTTTCCAGTTTGGTTATTTAACAACGCTGTCAGTAGCGAGACTATAAGTGTCAGCCGATAGGATTATTAATGAACGTAGACCAATTGGAAAGCGAATTGACAGGAGAGACCAAAGTAATGCCCCAGTGCCACTTTGTCCACCACAAATCCCATGAGATCGAATGCGGGCCCCCACTGTGGGGAGCTGGCCACTAACCGTCTGAGCTACCGCACAGTCGATAATATCTATAGTAAAATAATAATATAATAAAATGGCGACTGCGCGAAACATTTTAGTCATCATTGTGACGTTTGGAAGGAGACATGTTAACAAACACATCTGCATGAATGTTATTAATGTCTGCATGATCTAACTCTTTGTGTCACTTTAATGTACCATTGTTACTCCAAATCCTTCTCTACTTGTGTGGTTGAGCTTCAAGCCTTTGAATTTACAGTGTAAATAATTTGCGTGGCACCGTGTTCTGATGACACTAACTGATATATCGTAGCAATTTCTGGTCCCTATGGACCGACATCACAAATTATTACATGTACTGGCTTGTGTCCTTGTCGAATATATTCCTAAATCTCGTGTATTGGTTGTTTATTACGTATTGATCTGAGCGTTATAATTAAATAGTTGTGATTCCAAGCAGGAAACATAGACGTTGAGTTGGTGTGTTATTTAAACACGCTGCATCAACTTGCTGACGCTCTGCGATACGAGAAGGAATAGTAGAACGGAAATGAGTGTCCCGCAAGAAAATCGTGCACACGAATATTCGTCTCGTGAGGTATTTAATAACATTGTATTAGCCCCAGAGGTTATTCGCTAGGCTCCATATTGCTTTTGAGATGGCGACCTTATAATATTCATAATGGCGTCTGCCTACATTCCTTTCATTTTTTAAAAATTTCCGTCTCTGCGAAGTCTCCATTATCGTATCACATCAGAGAATACTTTAAGCTTTTAGTTTTGTGTGTGTTTGTCTGTCCGCTGTGAAAACTGAAACACGAATGACTGAAGCAAAGGAGAAACACAAACATGCTTGGACTTAAATTTCTTCTGATGAATTCCTAGTTAACTCTGAACAGAGAAACGTTTAGGGTTTTATATGAATATTCTCGACTCAGAGGTACATATAGAACGAATTTGGATGAAATTAAGATGTATTTTGATGTCTATCCCACAATTTACTGAAGGGGCTCACGATATCCCTGAAGAACATGAGTCAGGTTAGCCAACTTTGATCTGAGAATCGAATCCCGGAACCTCGCTAATACGACCCCCTGCGATTTTCGTTGCGTGAGGTGCATCTTGGAAGATGCAAAATATATCGGGAAAAGAGATGAAAGTTTGTTCGCAGTTTCTAATAGATTCGTTTTTTTTAATATCAGAGAAATTAGACTTTTTCTCTCTCTCTCTCTCAAGTTTGGCAACGCTAAAATGTACCACGGTTACACTACGCTGCAGTGCAACACTTCACAACTGCTGCAGCTCTGCTGATAACGAAATTATGCCACACCTCACACTGAGGTGTCAATCACGCTTATTGCTGTCACAAGCAAGATAGATGTCAGCATTGAAATTAGCTGAAAGTAAGAGAGTTGTGTCGGTCAGAATAATTGAAGCCGTAACAGCGTCACGGAACAGGGATTACTTAGTGCTTACAATTTTAAATTAAAACTAAAGCAATGAATTGTCACAGGAGATGTTCCGTTCACTAACTTGGCTCATTTATTAAAGAACGATCTGCCTGAAGAAATAGCTCACTAAATAATGAAGCAGCTTGCGATGTAACAAAAGGACTGAATAACAAAGCTAATATAGTGCTAACTAATTCTGAGTCATGAATACTTATTGACGCTGTTTCGTCTGCAAAATTTTTATACAGTTTTGACTTATTTCAAGGAAGTATCCGGTCACAGGTAATTTCTTTTACGTAAGGAATAACAACCAACTCTGCAGAAGCAACGCGATAGCTAAACACTTCGAAATGCTCCAATGGACATGAAGCTAATTTGACCATAAATCGTTCCACAAGGACCATTTTGATGTTACAGTGCGTTATTTCATCTCTTCTGTCTAAAATGTTTCTAGGTGTTTCCTCAGTTACATTCTCTGTCATTTCCGTGCTGCATTCCCAGTTACTAATTTAAGTACCCTAAAAATAAGGAGCCCCGGTCTAGAAAACCGATCCGTGGGGATCCGTTGCGCTGACCACGAGACATCCTCTATCCGCTAAAGTTGGCACTAACTTCGCCGACAAGCGGCGGTCGCTCGATCGGTATATTCGCTTGCGGACTACAGGCCACGGAGTTGTGTGTTGTAAAAATAAGGAAACGGGACAACACGGTCGGTATAGCGACTATGCTGTGGGTTGGACGACCGGGGAATCGGGGTTCAATTCTCCTAAGTGACAATAGTTTTACTCTTCTCCATGACGTCGAGAACAAGCCTCGCATGAAATGGGCACTGGAGGTTGTTTCCCGGCATTAAGAAGACAGAAGCGCAAATTTGAACACTTACCTCTAATTAGTACCGAGGTTAATAATGGTGGAGATATACCTCCACTCCCCTGCCCGTCTTAATTAATTAATTACGCCTTTTCTGTTCGGTACCGGAGGCTCTTTCCTCTGGAGGTAAAGCGGCCTGGACGTGAAGCTGACCGCTCACCTCCATCTCCTCTTCATATTCTGGTGCTTAATTAATTAAGCACAGGAGTAAATTTACTTTCACCTTACCCTAACAATATAAAATGATAGGTACAAATGGATATTTTTAGAAAATAAATAAAATTTGCGTTGAGTTACTTGCAAAATTTGGCCTATATGGACAAAACACATTCTTGAAAATTCTTAATGCAGTCTCCAGTACGAAATTTCATGGAAGTATGTTCGCTGTTTTCATGGGTACAACATGTGACAGGCGGGCGGACGGACAGGCATAATTTCCATTAGTGTTTTTAGGTGCTTGTGTAAATACCGCATAGTAAACTTGGGTCTATTTTGTTACGTTGCAGTCTTGTGTTTGAAACGAAGGCAGTGGGAGGGATGCTGACCATCAATAAAACATGGAGACATTAGCTGAGCTCCCTTCTCTAATGGACCAGCCAGTGCCAGTTTTCATTTCCTATAACGGATAGTCTGTTTTATGATGTACAGGACGTAATTAAGTTCCGCGCGGCTGGTACAGTCACTTTCTTGTGAGAGGTCCTTCTAGCACGTCGCAACACAACCATAACTGCTCATAGACATAAACACAAATCGTACGCACTGATATATTGGGTTTTTGGACTTTATCCATCGTCCTGGTTTTTGTTTATCTTAAAAACCAGGACGATGGATAAAGTTCAAACACCCAATATATCAGTGTGTTATACACCATCGTCAGAAATCTATAGTAAGAAATCGTACGCCTTACATAAAATATTAAGAGAATATATCATTATATACAAATGTATTATTTAGCTAATGGAGAAAATTACGTGATGAGGAGCTCAGACTTTTAAACAGACCTTCCTTCCTTCCTTCCTTCCCCTAGGCGCTACAGCTCAAGGTGAGCTTTGGCCTCCTGAACACTCTGCCTCCATTCTTCTGTTCTTCATCTTCCCTTCCTCCCTTTCCTCGGCGCTACAGCTCAGGGTGAGCTTTGGCCTCCTGAACCCTCTACCTCCATTCTTCTGTTCTTCATCTTCCCTTCCTCCCTTTCCTCGGCGCTACAGCTCAGGGTGAGCTTTGGCCTCCTGAACCCTCTACCTCCATTCTTCTGTTCTTCATCTTCCCTTCCTCCCTTTCCTCGGCGCTACAGCTCAGGGTGAGCTTTGGCCTCCTGAACCCTCTACCTCCATTCATCTCTATTCCATCCTAGGCTGATTGTCTGGTTTTTGAACAACCTGGAGGACCAGGGTATCCCTTTTCGTCTGGCTCCTAGCCCTTGACTTGTTCGGCATAGGTGACCCTACCAGTAGCTACGCTACCGCCGGCATAGCTCTCAGGATCCCAGATAAAATCAAAACCCACTACCATAATAAGCTGAAGACACCATCGGTGGGTGCAGACTTTCTACTCCCCTTAACTAAATTATTAAGATAATAAATTCGGAGATGTTCTTGAAGAGCAAGTAGTCTTTCGCTTAACCAATGAATGCTCCACCATTTTTGGAATCTGAAGGTCCATTACTGTGATAGCATTCATTTTCCCGTTGCAGTGCATATTCTGGAATATGATGTGAATTGCAGTCTAAGTACAGACAGTTTGTTTCTTTGTATTGATCACTTAGAACCTGATGGCGTTATGTTCTGTTTACAGAACAGAGCAACATACAATATACAACTTAGCTCGACATGTCGTAATCAACCGAACAACAGACTATTCCTTGTGTATATCAATTTTAATATAATTTTAGTTTCAAAATTTTAGAACAAATTTGTGGTATAGAAATTTTAAATCCCTTATTTTTTATGTATCAACTGTAAATTTGTCCTTCAATTCGATAGCCTCATAAATACGGTAATATGTGACTGAAAGTTGTCGGGGTATTAACAACCTGTAATCAATACAAGAAATAAAGTAGATGGACTTATGTTAGATTGAGGTTTTCACGGCGGTGACTATGAAGAATGCCGTGTTCTGGGATGTGGCGCCGTGTAGATATTATGTAACCCGACGTTTAGGAGGAACGTATCGCTCCATCTTCGGGTAGAAAAATCCGAGAACGAGGAACCAGCGTGAGATGGTGGTTGCAGACACTGTTCACGATGGTTCCTCGCTCTCAGGCTTTTCTACCCCGAAGATGGAGGCGATAAGTTCCTCCGAAACGTCGGTTCATAGAAGATCTTCACGGCGCCACATCCCAGAAAACTGTATTCTTAATAGATAGACTTAGATGGTAATTTACACGTTGTCACATGACTGTGTTCGTAAGGGTGTGCCACTACTCACACCTGAAGCAGAGTAATCCCGTCCACATTCCGGTATCTTATTTCTCTAATATCATTTAATTTTATTCCTCCATCTACACTTAGACTTTCCACGTTCTGTCTTCCCTTCAGGTTTCCAGACTTTGTATCTTTAATATAAGCAGATACAAGAGGCTGTAGTGACATAATAACGTGGTGCGGCTTGGAGAAATGGTTACTTCCAAATGCTGTACAGGGGTTTGGATTGATAATTGGATTTATTGAACACTTATAACTACAGGGAACTATATAAGTTGACGGGTCTAGACACTTTACAGTCACTACTCCGAAAACTAAAACTTCATTCTTCGCTAGGAGTCGCTACGTAACGGCTTCAAACACTGGGTATCCCTATAAAGCCGTTGCCTAGCAACGGTTGTCTCTTCTCGTTCCACTATTCCGGTCTTTTCAACCGTCTTGTCACAGTATTTTCAGAGCTTGTTGATACATATTTCGAGCTTCTCTCACCCCCAGTATATATACATAGTCCAGATTTATGGTCCTAATTTTCTATGCACGCTGTACGCGGGGTAAAGATGGTTTCCAGTTCACAATGAGCTGCCTTGTACTACATGGACAACTCAATCACTCAGTCAGTTCTAAAGCCTTCCGAACAGCTGTGAATATTACATTGGCAGCAGCCGGTATCGCGTCCAGAAATTACTTTCCCAATTCTGAACGATGGCTATTGCAATACAACGGTCAGTGGAAGTTCGCACATGGAACATTGTCTATACGTTCCTATGGCAAATAAAATTTATGTTCCAAAGGGCCGTGAATAAATAGTCAGTGTTTCTAAAACTGCTAGTACCCTACATGTTGCTCTACAGTAGTATTATTAAACCTTTAATGGAGAAGCAGAAGGGCAGTTAGCTGCTAGCGTAATAGTGCTTGGTTTCGAGCCCCAGTGGGAGTCATGTCCATGTTTTACTAGCGTTTACACTTTAGAAAGAGAGGTCTGTCATTGAAAGCACTTACAGGCCATCATAATATCACAAAAAGAAAACAATTTCTTAAAGGTGGAATTTTATCTACATGATACATAACAATGCGTACCGTACCTCACAGGAAACGCCTTACATTTGCGCTTTAAAGTTATTTAGGGAAATAATCGCTGTTTACATTTAAAATCATGTAAAACAAGCGAACACTCTGTGAGAGAGAATTCGTTCTTAAAACCGCTCTTTAAAAGTTTAAATAACATCTATTGGTACTTTGCAGTTTGTACCGTTGGTACCTACAATATTTGCAGTTTTGTTTTCTGAAATATCATTCGAGTGCCTGTACATTTCTTATAGCTCTAGCGTACTTGGTTGAGGCACTATGCTACAAGCCTGAAGGTAGCGGGTTCGACTCCCGATAAGGTAGATTCTTTCAATTTACTTAATCCTTCCAGCCGCACTATGGCCCTGGAGTCGACTCAGCCTCTAACAGAAATGGGCACCAGGAACATTCGTGGGGGGTTAAGCCGGCGCTTAAAGCTAACAACCTTACCGCCATCTGTGAGCCGATTGTCTAGAGCAACGGTTCTCGGCTTTGTCAGACCGAGGCCCGGTAAATTCATTTTTCTATAAGACGAGGGTCCGGTATAATTGATGCCAGGGCCCGCAGTTGAGAAACCTCACACATTTTTTGTACGCCTATGGGATGACATTTCAACTATTTATACAACATAAAGTAAAAAGTAAAGGTATCCCCATAATGGGCCGTGGAGTCCCGTAGGCTTGTGAGATATTGAGGCTCCCACATTTTCTAGACAATCGGTTTACAGATGGCGGTAAGGTGAGTCTTACGCGCCTGCCGCCCAGGGCCATAGTGCGGCTGGAAGGATTAGGTCAATTGAAGTCATTCACCTCATCAGGATTTGATCCCGCGACCTTCCGACTTGTAGGATAGTGCCTCAACCAACTACGCTACCGTGTGACGTAATTTCTTTCCCAACATATTCAATAAAGTACAAACTTTTCACTTAAACAAAGGCGATGAAACAACGGAAGCAAGAGAAACATACCCGTTTCTAGCTAAGGGATACCTAAACAATAAATATTCAGTTACACAGGCCGCGTCTCGCATATGAAGATCAGGCAGATAATGTTAAGAAAGCAACGAAACGGATTCTACGTATAAAACCTCTGTGTGAGCGCAACGCCAATCCGCAATGCGCTGAAGCTACGGCTACGGCTGTGCCTTATAGAGTTGCTTGCTGTAGACCACATCGAGGTTATCGCATCTTCCCTCCGTACCCGAATTTCAGACAAGACAGCTGACAGAGGCTTAGTCCTCTCTTGAGGCACCTTCTGACATGTCACAAGGTTTCGTGAGGAGGGGAGACTGTTAAGGGACAGACATGAATAAAACCGGGCTTTACAATGCCTGACAGCCTCCTTCCGAATCCCTCACGCCTACATTTTGTACTAGAAATAATTTCATTTGTAATACTGACCTTGTTATGTTTAACCGTTTTCTCACTCCGAGAGAAGAGCAGAGGTTGAGGGTGTTTGAGGGGGAAAAAAAATGCCAAGGATATTCTGACTCCAGACAGAGGAAGTGAAAAGAGATTTGTGAAAATTTTACGATGAGGAGGCTGACAGATTGTACCCTTCACCTAGCACGATTAAACGTAGAAGGATGAAGTTTGCAGGACATGGAGACAGAAGAAAGAGGTAAAAACGGAATTTTTATTGAAAACCAGAAGAGAAGAGGGATCTCCTGGAAGATTTAGGCTTAGACAGGAGGGAAGTACTAATCTCCTTCTTTGTGACGTAGCTTATGAAGATGCTAACTGGAGTCAGCTGGTTTGGGACAAAGCCAGAAGGGTCTCATGAAATCTGTTTAGATTATATTGACGAGAGCCGATCACAGCGCAGTCAGTGTCAGGTTTCCGTATTTATATCCCCCTGGAACAGGGTGGCCCAGTATCCCACCCCTCTTTCCTTTCACTATATACTGAGTATTTGATAGGACCCGGACCGCATATAAACACCGCGCCCAGAAGTTCATCTATTGTTGCTTGTGTATTCATTGCCGCGGAAACATTTATCAAGCCGTTGCCTGACAACGTTGTGGGGGCACAAGGAACAACGTGATCTGAGAAGCCTCATTTTATTTTTCAGAATAGGGAAAGTAAGTTAAGCGGAGGTGAAAAGGCTCTTGTGGTCCTGTTAAGGCAATAGCCTAGATGTTTCCTGGAGAGACCGAAGAAACACATCGACTCTTGTGAAGATTGGAAACCACTGCTCCGCTAAGTTCAGCTTTCTGTTGTTCGCATGTCTCGAGGAAGGAACGATGCTTGTGTCTGTGTGTAATAATGCATGATGCAGGAGGGCGGCGGAGTGCACCGCTCAGTGACCCACATTGCGCATGCAGATCCGCTCTTGTATCCGAGCAGATCGCACTCGCGATGAAAAGCTCCTTCCCTGCTTACGTTTTAAAATTTTAAAAAGCGAGTGCCAGCAGCCGTGAGGCAGCCCAATTTTGTATTAACTTCATTCTCGCGTTTTGGAATGCCTGCTCTGCGAATTCTTGCTTCAAAATATTCGGGTTCTTGAATGACGCTGCATCTACTTGGGTGGTTATTTATCATCGAATGAAGAAAACAGGATTATAATGTGTACTGAGCCGGTCACGGTAGCCGAGCAGTCTAAGGCATGTGCTGTCTTTGCTCGCTCGGAAACCGGAATCGTGGGTTCGAATCGCCCACAAGGCAGGGATGTTTGGTGTGTATGCGTGTTTCTGTGTTTATGTTGTCCTGTGTTTAGGTAGAGGTCTTGCGACGAGCTGATCGCCCGTCCAAGTAGTCCTACCATCTATAAAATGATCATGAAACTGAGAAATCAGCCCTGTGCTCCAAAGCGGGAGCGAAGAGGAAGAAAAAAAAATGCGCTGAAATC
The DNA here is from genome assembly GCF_002891405.2 of Cryptotermes secundus. Classification (NCBI taxonomy): domain Eukaryota; kingdom Metazoa; phylum Arthropoda; class Insecta; order Blattodea; family Kalotermitidae; genus Cryptotermes; species Cryptotermes secundus. The sequence continues at coordinate 1,066,602 of NW_019718631.1, read as the reverse complement.
GAAAGAATGGCTGTATCCTGAAGATTAAGGCAGTAGTTTCCTCCGAAACGTTGGTACAAATTTAGAGTTAACTTGAGCTTCTCATGTATTAAACTTCATATTCAATTGAGGTTTCAGAAGCGTGGAGTATTCAGAAAACCCCAGTCCACAATTTGCAACTTATAGCTTTGCGAAGGCCGGCTTTGAATCAGTGAGAAGCGTCACATTTAGTAAAGATTTCCGTGTGAGTGCATATGTGTCCCTTGCTGAGTAACACCAAACTGTAAATCTCCCCCGAAGTGTTATCAAAATGGCGTCTGTGTCAACACGTAAGAATAACAAGAGGTTATGAAAACAGGCGCTAAAACTAATATGACTCCGAGTAGTGTGGACACGGGGGGTGAAAGTGGAAACAAGCGTCCACACACATGTATCAGAACGTATTCACAGTTCTCCAAAATTTGCCATGTCATTAACTTTTAAATTCTGATTGAAACTTTGTTTGATTTTGTTAGACCTGAAGTTCTTAGGGCAGTGACTCCAAAGAGTGCTACCTTCAGTTTCTTCTATCAGAATACACGACGGCATATCTAGGTACGCTACAAGGGATCACATCCCAGAAGGGAGTCGTCTTCTTCTTCTTCTGTTGCTCCCACCTGGGTCATAGGGCATCATTGAAACGCTTCGTTTCACTTCAGTTTCTTAATTTAAGACAGTTGATACGATACCTTGGACGAGTGATCAGCCTGTCGCAAGGCCGCTACCTAACACATACAGAATAAACAGAAACAGACATCCATGACTCGAGTGGAATTCGAACCCACAATCCCAGTGTGTGAGATGACGAAAACGTTTCATGCCTTAGACCGGGCGGCCACTCTGATCGGCAGGACACTAGTGTAATGTATTAATTTTCTGAATGAATTATATAATGTTTCAAAATTAATTGCCTTATTATTTTACATTATTCTTTTTGTTACACGCTTGGTTTCAGTAGTACTGCTTTATTTGTGTATAGGTAGAGCGGCTATAGAAAAAGGTTAATTTGTCCCTGTACTTAACTAATTAAGCACTACGCCATGAAGGCGTATGTGGGAGTGGATGTGTAGTCCCATTATTTCTTGACCTTGGCACTATTTGGAAGTAAATGGTCAGCTTCAAACCTGAGAAATCAACTTTCTTCCTGCATACCACGTGACTCAAAGGAATCTAATGTACAAGTTAATGGAGGGCTGAATGAATGAATGATTGAAGAGATAAACAAGTAGAAAAAATATAACCTTAAATATAAGCAGTTACAGCACAACCGCTGTTCTCCACAGTCCACAAATCGCCACAGCACGAGCTTAGCCTTCTTCCAGTCTGCTGTATGTTCACCAGCATGGCAACGGTTTTTAACGGTGGATTTTTTTAACTTCACGCTCTCAGGTTTTCTCTTCACAGTCTCCCGTGCGGAACTCAACTGACAGCTAACTTTGTCCCTTGCTTATAACATCTCGGCACGGGCCACATAGAAAACACAGCTCTTCTATTGTTGCATCCAACTGTTGCATTATTTAGAATCTGCTGTGTAGCAACGGGTACGTGTTTACCGAGCCGTTGCCCAGTAACGGTCGCTATTTACAGAGTCACCTCTTAGCAACGGCTCTGTATGTTAAAGAAGCGGGACGAGGCTGTGCGGATGGATTCTGTCTGATTCAGGGTAGAGACCAGTGTTGCTAAGCCTCCAGGTTATACTGCGGGTGACTAGTTGAACGGCTGTTCTGCTCAATAGAGTTGGTTCACAGCCGTCAGCCGGCATGAGAGCAGACAGTGTCATGTATGCGTGACATATTCAAGTTGAAATCGATTTCGCCAGGGATATTGCTAAAGCTCTTTCTTCAGAAACATGTTCGAGTCAGTTCATTTAGAAATTATCACCCGTCTTCTCCCGAGACAGGAAGGATATTGCAAGATCCAACCCTTACCACCCACCCTCCGTCTCTCACCTAGAACTGATTCGTTGGAAATGTGATATTAGGTACGCGTTGCTACGTGCCAAAGCGGAACATGTTCCTTCATTACAATGAGCACATGTAAGCAGCAGTTGATTTCTGTGAAAGCAGTCAAGTGTGCAGAAATTTTCAGATCAGTTATTCGCGATTTTGCACCTCTTTCTGACCTTGGTGAGGGCTCGCGGTAGCGTAGTTGGTTGAGACACTATGCTACAACCTGGAAGGTCGTGGGTTCGAGTCCCAGTGAGGTGAATTCTTTCAATTTACCTAATGTTTCCAGCCGCACTATGGCGCTGGGGTTGACTCAGCGTCTAACAGAAATGAGTACCATGAATATTCTTGGGGGTAAAGCGCGGCCGACGCGTGAGGCTGACAGCCTTACTGCCATCTATGAGCCGATTGTCTAGAAAATGTGGGACCCTCGACTGACAACCCTATGGGCCTTCACGGCCTGTTACACGGATAGCTTTATCTGTAACCTTGATACTGATTTATTGTACAAATACGTACATTTTGCTTTTAACACAGCTGACTAACTGCACACAAAATACACTGAATGTACGCATTAAGTAGGAATAACGCCATATTTTGGGATGTGACGCCGTATAGTATGGGTTACCCTGAAGGCAATGGCAGCGGGTTCCTCTGAAATGTTGGGACCCTCTTACCAGAGAACACTACGTCACATCTCAGATGTACATAGGCCTGCTAATCACTGCCGTGCCGACCTGAAGTGTCAGACACTCACGTCGTTGTATTACGTAAAATATCAACCATATCGACAAAAAAGTCCAAATAGAATATCTGTATATTGTGACGTGACAAATGCTACTGGGTTCTGGATTTGATGATCGAGTATATTGGAACTTCTTTACAATTACAGTTGATTATAACAGCTCACACATTGAACTCATTTTAACGAGTCTCTCACTAATATCTGACTGGTCTCTACTACTCCTTCAATTCACGAATCCACTGCCTTTTATAACTGCCACGCGGACCTAATAGAGATCACCTCCTCCAAGGGTTCCATTGCTGTGTTTTCCGAATATGTTACCCCGGAAACCATGTATTAATTCGGGTCAATGTTTTGATTCCTCTAAGCATGTTCTTTGCCGCGAAACGCGTTATAAGCATTCGTTGTCTAGCAATGGATTATTTCGCCACAATATTAATGAAATTAATGGTTTATGCTACGCATAATACTTTGTACGCGCTATGAGTCATGTGTAATCTGATATCACGTAAGCTGGCAGAAGTTTATTTATATTTCGGAGTAATTCATCTCTATCTTCAGTAGGGAAAACTGAGCCGAGTAAGCAAGCAACAAGCACAGTGAAAGCTCAGGAATTTTTCTCCAGACACAGAAAACAGTATTGCTTATCTCTCGCCTCGCTAACCTTAGAACTCTTCCCTCCGTCGAGGCCCGGGTTATGTGGGATTTGTGGTGGACAAAGTGACACTGGGGCAGGTTTTCTCCGAGTACTTCTGTTTCCCATTCCAATTCTCATTCCACCGATTGCTCCACAATCATCTTCATCATCTATCATCTGGGGAAGCTACAATAGGCCAAACGTGGCCGCAGAACCAAGCGGACTCAGTCTCAGTCCATGAGAAGAAACCCCCTTAGGTCTCACATACGCGTATTTACTATCGATTTTATAGTTTTGTTTAATGTTGTCAAATGATGTTACTTATAAGGTGAAAATCGAGCCTACATTGAAGGAAAATAAAGTGCTAATGAGGGCCAATACAACTGCGGTATAAAACTGGATGTTAACTACACACTACCATCTAGAGGGGGGGGGTAATAAATGCATGGATTTATAACTCCATTCTTACGTAGATCTTGTTGTCATGCTTAGGCGCAGGGACTTTTATTCCTTGATGCTTCAGCTAACAGTGTGTGATTTTAAACAATGAAAATTTATAAATTGCCGTAGAAACATGGAAACAAATCGAGTCATTTATTTTCAGTGTACAAAGCTTTAAATTACTTCCAGTTTAATTCCCGAATGCGTGGCCGTCCTCTGCAGTAAGTGTACGAAGTATTTCTACGTGTATCTTTTAAAGCACGGTAGCAGGCTGCTTTACCGTATAGCGGCTAATTAATATTTGTAATTCATTACTCCAAACGGAGAGTTCCCCCCCCCCTTGGCACTACAGCCCCAGTGGGCCTAGGCCTACCTCCATGAACTTCTCCGTTCTCTTCGGTTTCTTTTCTAGATCTTAGACATGCGGTAGGACTCCTTGGGCGGGTGATCAGCTCATCGCAAGGCCTCTACCTGTAGACAAACACAGAAAAACGACCACAAACATCCATGCCCTGAGTGGGGTTCGAACCCACGATCCCGGCTTCCGAGCGAGCGAAGACAGTGCATGCCTTAGACCGCTCGGCTACCGTGACCGGCCAAACGGAGAGTTTACCGGATATGAATTCTGTTTACACTGAACCAGGTTCCGAGAAATAATCAAGAATTAGGGCTCAGAGGGTTAACTTTAGAGCTACGGCATTTCATTGCTGCTCGTCCGTGACGCCGATACTAACGGGAGACTGGGTCCCAGATGTCCTCATTTTTAAGGTATAGGTAATTTATTTCTGTTGCTTCAGTAACACTTTTCTGTTAAGAAGTCTGTTATATTTCCACAAGAGAGTTTTCTCTTCCTTTACCCGTTTACTGGGGGGCGCGCGGTAGCGTGGTTGGCTGAGGCACTATACTACAAGCCGGAAGGTCGCGGGTTCGAGTCCCGATGAGGTGGATTTTTTTATACTGGCCTAATCCTTCCAGCCGCACTGTGGCCCTGGGGTCGACTCAGCCTCTAACAGAAAGAAGTACCCGGAATATACTTGGAGGTAAAGGGCGGCCGGATCGTAGGGCTGACAGCCTTACCGCCATCTGTGAGCCGATAGTCTAGAGAAAATGTGGGAGCCTCAACATCTCACAACCCTATGGGCCTCCACGGCCTGTTACGGGGATAGCTTTGCCTTACCTGACCCTTGTCCGTGTACTGATCAGCTAATGATTTCCGAGAGACCAGACTGTGGCGAAATTGGACAATTAAGAGTCGTTAGCCAAATGAAGATAAAGTGTCTAATACAATTCTTGACAAAAATAATTATACCAAGACCCTGATTAAGTTCCGGATTTACACAAACAAATAATTGTCCATAGATTAATGAGCTAATAAAATATGATGACGGCGTGAAGTCGTCCTTGTGCTTAGTTAAGTACCAAGCCCTGAAAAGTTATGGAGAGCGGATGTGCCACGTATAGTTCTGTGCATTCTTAACCTCGGTAACAGATGGAACTGTTATGTGGATATAGCTGTATATTTCCAATGAAACTCGAACTCAGCATTGCCCGACGGAGAATTCCCCCGTTACCGATGGGTAAGTAGTTGCGTGAATTTCAAAACTTGTGTCGACATTCTGGAGAAAAGTCCCAGGATTCGAATCCCGCTCCCGCAGTCGTCAAACCCATTGCCTAATCACTGCTTTGGCTATATATTTTGCATAAGTGAAAAAAAAATCAAGCGAAACGACTTTCAAAAGGTACACGTATTCTGTATCCATTCGTAACTCAAAATTAAGAAGCGTATCTTAATTAAAATAACAGATGAGATTGGAAAATAGCAATAAGAAACTGAAGAGAATCTTTGTTTTTGAGACGCGGAATTATTACAATGGAAATTTTATTATATTTTTTATAAAAAGGAACAAAGGAATATCATTATGAAAAAATAAAACCTGTTTTCTGTTACATATGTCACTTTTATATTAACTCGCGGTATGGATTCAGGATGAAATATACGGCGAAACAGACCTAAAAAGTGAAGAGAAATATGGAGGATGGGAAATGTATAACTTAAAAGCAAATCTTTTTCGTAACAATTCATTCTTTCCCTTGTTCTTCCCATTCCTTAATCTATTTCATATGAGATAATGGACCAGGCGTCTGATTGATGTACTTTTCTAAAAAAATAATCTTCTGCATTGAATTACTTCCACAGTGCAATGTTATATATAGGCGGTCTCTGCTTTCACATACAATCCATTCCTGGAAGCCACTCGTAAATCAGTCAGCTTTGCTTATATTCGGCGTTACTAATCTAAGCGGTGGTTATGTTCCTAACAATATACCGTAAGCCAGTTGTATAAAAGGCTGGAAATTTGAGATTTAATCAAATATACATAAAGTATTAACGTCTTTATGTTCTATAACATGATACAGTATCAAGCGCTACAAATTTACTGAACATAGAAATCATTTTACCTCATATATTGTTTCTTTTAATGAATCATGTTTAACAGAGCCATAATTAAGAAAAATCGTTTATGAATAAAAGCGTTCCACGCCAACTCACGAAGGAAACGAGGCTGAATTATCGACTCGTGCTCATTTCTGTTACGTCTGTGTTCCAAATGTTTCTGCTTCATAATTAACTGTTCTGCCCTCAAAGTCTTAACAGTCTTCTGATTTAGCAGTACCCGAAGGCAAGCTCTTGTAGTCACCACAACATTGCCCACCGCTGATGAGTTGAATGCGCGGACATACAGTGCAACCAGGATAGAGCGGTATAGAGTGACTCAGTGACTATACTATAAGTACCTTTGGAACGGTAGACATAGGAAAATACTGATAGAGATTGGAGAGCAGTTAACAGGGGAAGCTGTGCCCTATAGCCCTCCGACAGTTAGTTAATACGTTGCCACAAGACCAGCCCATCCGAGGGCCAAGAACCTTCGGGAACTTCTGCACCTTTGACTTCATTGCCATTCAAAGTAAGTGGACCCCTGAATTGTAGCTAAGGAAGTGCAGTGCAGTGTTAGACTACTGATCCCCTGGGGCTAAAGTAACGTAGTGACCATTTGGCAACCATGTATCAGTGTGTATATAGTGAAAATTATAATATATTTAACTACCCACCCCCCTTTTTTTGTAACCAAACTTATCTATTCCACGCTTCCGAAGGAAATTTCCTGTAGTTACGGCAGCTACAGAAACTTCTTAAATTGACATGAGTCTATTTTTCTTCCCCTACGCAAGGGCGTAAGAGTGACACTGTATAACCCGCCGGAATTCGGATCCCGAAAATCCGGAAACCTCCCTTTTCAATTTGTTTTCATGAGGAAGTATGAAGGAAAAGTCCGAATTATGTGTTACTTAAAGGTATCACGTGTGATGGCTAAGCTTGAGCCTTGGACGAAAAAGCAGGTCACCTCAGTAGTAACTCGTTTGGCTTGTATTTACTTTTTCTGCCTCCAGTTTCCGATATCTTTGTGTTCATTTAGATGAGTGACGGTTTAACGTCTTGAAATAGGCCGGAACTGCTACCTTCCCAATAATCTGTAGTTCACTATACACAATCATCTCATCGCTCCGACACTAAGTAACTTCTGAAACTGAAGAAACGCCATTAAATAAATTACCAAGAACGTGTTTCATAAGAAAATCCGTTGACAGCGTGTATAAAAATATATCTGTTGCCTGTGCTTTGCAGCAGGTGGTCAAAATCTTACGAGGGATTTGACAAGTCAGCTGTTGCCATGACAACGAGATCCTTGTTCTCTCTGCAAGTCTGTCTTCTCCCACTTCTCAGGAAGCTGCAACCTATGACGTAAGGGACACTCAACAATCCTTTTATCTTCTTTGCGGTCTCTTGATCAAGTAACAGAAATCACGATCACAGTGAAGTAATGACAGTTCCCATCGTCTTGTAAACCGTTCGAGTGGAGTAGAGTCAAGAATGGGCTGGAATACGTAAGAAAGGGATGCACAAAATATAGTTCTCTCGGCGTGGCGACTCGATGATGTCCGGAAATCGGAGATAATTTCGGGGTAGGGGCACGCCGGCTTCGGGAATCGGGAAGCAATCACACCTTATCCAGTGAGTACCAGGATCTCCATCCTTGGGGTTAAAGCGGTCGGGGTGGAGAAACTGAGCCCTCACTTCCACCTCCGGTTAAGTTAAAAATGCTTGGAGCTACATATCAACCCGCCCCAGATCACAAGGACAATTGTACGTTTGCCATGTTCAAAATACGATTCACGTGACATATACTGCACTGTGCAATGATTAATCAGTGTTCGGTCTATTTCCTTCAAATAGCTCCTCATTTATCCTCACGAGGCTGAGTGGAACCCGTTCCAGACCAACTACTTCTGAGAAAATCTGGTAGCGCCGGGAATCGAACCCGAGATCTCTGAATTTGTAGGCAGGAACTCTGACCACTAGACCACAGAGGCGATCATACTCTAGAACAACAGAACCAAACTTTTTTTTCTATGCTTGGTACCTCGTGAAGTATTTAAAAAAATATGTATCCTCCTCAGGAAGAAAGAACTTGGAAAATTCACAACTCAAATTATGGAATAATTGTTAACACCATCCAGTGTGATCGATTTTGCAGATATTTGTTGCCGCTACATATTTCGGTCAGCTGACCACCTTCAGAAGGCATAAGATCAACATGTTCAGGAACTACTACTATTACAAATGTGAGAGTTGAGTATTTCACGGCGAGGACTATGAAGAAAGCAGACTGCAGCCACGTGCTCATGCTAGTTACTCGTTCGCGGATTTTTCCACCCTGAAGATTGAGGCGATACGTTCCTCCGAAACATCGGTTCATACAAGGTCTACACGGCGTCACATCCAAGAAGACGGCATTCTTCATAGTTATCGCGGTGAAAACCTCAAATCCTACATTTTACAAACTTTGATATGTCAGGTGATAAAAGGAACACCCTGTAGTTAGCTGCGCACTTAGTTACGCGTCCAGCTTATTGTACATTCATAGGTAGTAATTCAATTAGACGACTCCAAGCAATCCGATGCCACACGTCTCTTTTGTCCGGCCTGTGACGGACACACCGACCAGCGATCTGCATGTCTCGGGTCATCGAGGGAAGGGATGGCCGAGGGGGTGTGAATGAGATACGTGCCGAGGGCTGAGAATCTATTTGCATCTCTTCTGTGCCTCGAGGGAGGAATTTTAAATTTTGAAGGAAAATCGGAGAATGAATGTTCAGAGGAAATAAGGAAGAAGGGAAGAAGGGGGGGGGGAATAAGAAGAAATGAAGTGAGGTTCAAGCGTGGAATTTTAAGGCGATGAAAAAATTGCAAGGAGAATGTGAGTAGTAAAGAGAATCCGTCTTTTAGGAGAGGCAAGTAGTGTCTGCTCTTGGGACCGAACCCTTTTCTTAACGGAGGGTCGTAACAAAAGAAGTCCCGCCTTCATGAAAACATAAACAGAATAAATTAATTAGTACGTGATGGGTGTTACACCCTGCTCTACATTTGCAGCTTTTAAAATTTTTAAATTAAAATTCTCTTAGTGAGGGATGGAGTCCAGTTGGGTCCACTCGGCATGGCGGCCACTGATTGGCCTATTGTACTTGCCCCGGGTGACTATGATGATGGAGAATTTGGTGGAATGAAGATTAGCAGGGGAAACCGAAGTACTCGGAGAAAACCTGCCCCAATGCTACTTTCTCCACCACAAATCCCACTTGACCAGACACGGTGGGAAGCCAGCGACTAACCACTTGAGCTATGGCGTGGCCTTTGCTGCTTTTAACTGAACATGAACATATTTAGACCGTCCTTCTATCTTCATTCGTACAATGTATTTTTTTTCTCCATATATGCACGCTCTGTACGACTTTGGTACCCTTCCGTACTATCCATAATAATGATTGTCGTAATGAGTGTATGATTTCCGTTTGCTTTTCATGATATTATTTTTATTCTGAAGATGTAAGATTTGTGGTTTTCACGGCTGTGACTATGAAGAATACCGTCTTCTGGGGTGTGGCGCCATGTAGATATTGTGTTAACCGACGTTTCGGGGGATGTATCACCTCCAACTTCAGGGTATAATAATTCCGCGAGCGATGAACTAGCGTGAGCAGCCACCTGCTTACTTAGCCATTTCGTTAGAAAAAGCAACATGTTCTCTGTGCCAAATGTAAGGCCGTTCCGCTGACGTCAGCAAAGCGTAAAATTCTAGCTCCCCTTCGTGTTCTTAGCCGAACATTTCTGGAGAAGCTCCATTGATATTCTCAGAGAGGAACAAAGCAACAGAATCCTCCTCCTGATCCTGTTTTCTGCTTGTCTGCCTTTCCTTGTGTTCGCCTCGTCTCCGTGTCATTCTGTGTTTATATGCGGCTGGCACTGCTCACTTTGCTTTTCACTGTAACAGTTTTCAGTAGCGACTTTCGCTAAAGATACAGATTTCCTTCCGTTATTCTGCTAAACCTTAAGTTGGCGAAAGAGATGCAGGAACTGTGAATGAAGAACAGGGTCTTCTGGGTTGTAACGTCGTGTATTTCGGAGAAAGCCCGATGTTTCGGAGTAACATATCGCCTCTATCTTTACGGTCCAAGAATAAGCCAAGCCAAAAATCAAAAGAAGGCCCCGGGAAGTTCAATTTTCTCCGAAGTACACAGCATTATACCCAGAAAATGTAGTAATTCTTTTCACTGTTGTGAGGGAAATATTGTGATTCTAATTCAGTATTATTGTATTGTGTTGTAAAACTTATCTGAATATAATCTTATATTATTCTCGGCCACCACAACCTCATTTCATTAATAATGATTCATTAATAGGCTACATGTTTCGGTGTATGCTAAATCACTCTCAACCCTTAAATATCAGATTTACATGATACTTCAAAAAAATGTTATCGTGTTACGACTGTTTGCGTTGTTCGGCGCTGTGGATCGTGTTTGAGCGCTGATAACGGATATGTTGAATCTCACAAATAAAAACATCTCGACGCTTCTTTTGTCATGCCTTTTTTTTCCTAGTTTAATGCTATTAAAGTACTGCAACAAAAACGCAAAACACGAAAGAACATTTCAACTTTCTGGGAGATTCTGTATAAGCATAAAGTGAACAGGTAATTTAAGGTCCGAGGAAGAGACCGCGCCATAGCTCAAGCGGTTAGTCGCTGGCTTCCCACTGCTGTCGCCCGGGTTGCATCCCGGGTCTGGTCAAGTGGGATTTGTGGTGGACAAAGTGGCGCTGGGGCGGGTTTTCTCCGAGTACTTCGGTTTCCCCTGCCAATCTTCATTCCACCAGTTGCTCCACAATCACCCTCACCTATCATCTGGGGCAGGTACAGTAGGCCAGAAGTGGCTGCAGTACAAGGGACTTAGTCCCACCCCACTAGCAATAAAAAAATGAAGGTCTGAGGATATTATATACACAGAAATATTTAATCAATTAAAATAGCTTATTATTAATGAAGCAAGATTATGGTCACTGAAAATATCTAATTAATTAGCGGGTATTAGTGAAATGCACTATGCGTAATACTGCCGTGTCTTAATGCCACGGAAACGTAGCGACCAAGTAGCAACGATTTCTTAACTACTTCGTCTCGAGTGGAGGAAGGGCAAACTATACAAACCAATCCGAAATATGAGAGGCGCATATACTATTTATATGTGTTAGTGTAAATGAGTCTTTAGCTTTTGGGTACGGAGAGGTTTCGAACTGTATATTGATTTACGAGTATTCCTATATTTTTTACTGTGAACTTAATTTTCATTAGATATTCTTTTGAGAAATGAAGAAGTGTTATTTAGAGTCAGTGAGCAGAGGAATATCCTACACGAAATAAGAAAACGGAAGGCTAATTGGATTGGTCATATCTTACGCAGTAACTGCCTTCTAAAAGAAGTTATCGAAGGAAAGATAGAGGGACGGATAGAAGTGATAAGAATACGAGGAAGAAGACGTAAGAAGATGCTGGATGACCTTGGGGACAGAAGAGGATATTTTCATGAAGGAGAAAGCTCTAGATCGCATCAAGTGGAGGAACTGTTTTGGAAGAGACTGTGGACCTGTCGTCTTGACAGATTACTGACGAATGAAATTCTTCTTGCCAAGATTTTGAAATTGTAAATAAATTTTTAGAACTCTTTTGTACGGCGTGAATCATAGTCCGTTATTTTGACATGACAAGTAAATTATACACGTATATACAGTAGGACTGCCTAAGCAGCAGAACCACTGCAACAAAGGATTTCTGCGTCTCCTAACAAATATCATTGCTAGACTTTTCAAGTAAAATGTTTGAAAATGTTAATCTATAATTCCATTATAAATTTTTCACAGTTCTACCTCTCTATAAGGCTCTACAGCCCTTTGGACCTTGGCCGCCTTTTCTAAGTTTCTTAATCTTATACACAGTCACTAGGACTCCTTAGACGGGGTGATTAGCCCATCGCAAGGCCGCGCCCTACAAACAGAATAAACGCACACAGAGATCCCTACAACGAGTGGGATTCGAATCCACGATCACAGTGTTCGAGAGGGCGAATATGGTTCATGCATTAGACCACGCGGCCACTGTGATCGGCCTTTCTATGTTCTGCCTGTTTTAAAAATTTGTAAATCTTATTACTATAATAGTATAGAAAATTGTAATAGTGTTGTAATGCTCTTTACTAATGGATAAGAATTTAATCCAATAATCTGGATTTTCGATTATCCGAACTATCTTCCTCAATAATTAATTCCGAAAATCGGTGTTCTACTCTATATGAAACAGCGCGCGGGTCACTTAACGTCTGCAAGGCACGCGGTAGCATAGTTGGTTGAGGCACTTTGCTACAAGCCGGAAGGTAGTGAGTTCGAGTCCCGATGAGGTGGATATTTTAAATTGACCTAATCCTTCCAGCCGCACTATGGCCCTGGGGTCGACTCAGCCTCTAACAGAAATGAGTACCAGGAATCTTCCTGTGGGTAAAGGGCGGCCGGCGCGTAAGGGTGACAAACTTACCGCCATCTGTGAGCCGATTGTCTAGAGAAACTGTGGGAGCCTCGATGTCTCACAACCCTATCGGCCTTCTCAGCCTGTTACAGGGATACTTTTTTTTTAAAGGCAGTAAAATATAAGACGCCATGTCTGGCTGTACTTGGGGTGAAGAGATAATTCGTTCGCGGAAAGAAAAAAGTTTTGAAAGCGAATATTTGGACGATCGAGGAGAAAATATGAGAATAACATTAAGATATATCTTCAGGAATTACGAGTGTGTTGTAAGGATGAGAGGTTTGTGAAACTTGTGAAGGATCCTACAATGGCGGACTTGTAATTCGCGTTGTGTTACCAGGCAGTGAGCTAGTTACAAATTTCAGTTCAGTGCTGTTCCCTGTTATAGGAGAATAATGCTCGGATCGCAACGGATTGGTAAGTGGCAGAGCTGGTAACCAGAATCGATAGGTCACGCTCTGCGCTTTGCATTCAGATTGCTGCACCAGAACTTGTTGATTCGGGCGGACGTGTTGAGCAGACAGACGTACTCTGCTCCCCAGAGACCGTCCCGCATGGTCGTATCGGGCGAACGCAGTAATTCAGGTCCCTCGCGACGGACATACACAGTGACATCTTCTGCATCGTAACTG